>NC_134703.1:71252004-71593504 GCF_043290135.1 Rhipicephalus microplus
GTACCAGGACGTCAAAGAGGGAGCTTTACTTCCGCAAGGGGCACGCAATAAGACACACAATGTCTTGCATTCGTGGTAAAGATTCAGGCATCAGCTTTAGGGTAAAGTCCTCGGGTTTCACCCTGAAAGCACAGTTACATTTTAATGGAGGCGAAATGCTGTGAATTCATGTACTATGAGGTAGAAATGCATGTCAAACAATACCAATTGGTTGAAATTTCTGTGTCTCTTTGCTACGGAATGCATCACAATCATATCGAGGTTCGGACAAATATAAAGTTACCTTTTATTTATTTATTTTTGTGTCTACTAATAAAGCAGGAAAGGGGTGCTAATAACTAAGAATTTGTGATAACTAGATCATTTCATTTTAGTTCAATAAAAAGATGAACAATATTAAGCTGCACACAAGTAGGCGTACGTATTTCGCTTCTCAAGCAATTGATAAATGTGCCGTTCTGATGCAGGCCTGCTGTTTGGTTGTTAAAAATTTTTAGTAGTCCAGCGTTGCTTTCGCTGACAAGGTCTGCTGTCCCAAGCTAATTTTATGCCGGCGCAACATGTATCTCGTTGATGTCGGGAACAATGGTTTGTTTGTTTGTTTTGGATAATAGCAGTCACGTTATTTTTTGTCTTGTCTTTCAGGATCCGGCGCTAAACGCGTGCTGTGTTCTGAAAGAAGGTCACAAGATCGAGTGGGCAATAATTTTACGACTGTCCATATTACGGAATGTGTTTCTATAAAAACGCTTTCATATTTTCACTCCGAAAGGTGCGCATATGACTGGTTAAGCCTTAGTTATACACTGAGAAAGTTTCAATACTTATCTTGCGCTGAGCGGAACTTTAGCAAGGAGGACTAAATTCAAATAGTGTACAATGTCGTCCTTTATGAAAGAGATCACGTGAGCGCGTAGCCTGCGCTCTGCGGCATCTGCCAACAGCACCATCAACCAACCGCTAAAAGAATCACGCCCGATTTTGGCGTCACCTACCAGAAAACAAAATGACGAGCTCTGGCAAGTAGAAAAGAGCTGCTAGATTACGCTTCTTCTTTTGTCACGCAGCGGGCGATGCCGGCAAAAACAGAGACCTTTCTTAAGGTCTTGGCTTATGGTGCTTTACGAAGCCGCCGAAGAGCACGTGACGTGCTCGCCTAGCCTTCTATACAAAGAACGACGGTGTACATTGAAATCCGCCAGGAAGCACCAGGAAGCAAGTCAGGAAAAGAAAATATTGCATAACTCTCGAGAATGCCGCTCGTGACAGGGTAGGGAGTCGGACCCTCCGACTTGCCATGGAGTATCCCCTTTTGAAACGTATGTCAAACGTATACTGTAAAACGAGGCTTCAACGCAGCAGGCAGACATTCATAGAGAACAAGGCAGTAGCCCCGAGAGAGAACAATGCTCCACCTCTAAATAACTTGCTTGGTAATCTAGTAAGCTAGTTTTCCAGCTGCCTTCACTAGGCTTTTCTATCACCTAAACAGGACACTTGCAAAACAACGAAAGCTCAAAACGAAGAATTCTCTCATGAGTTACGTTTACACACGAAGAAAAACTTAAGCCTTCGTGCCAGCTCCCTGCGCACGCTATAACCCCAGCTCAAACGTTACAGTTTCTTCACGTCTCTAGTAGGACACACCCTGACAGACTCAAATCTTTCACACTAGATTCGGCTGCATCTTACAACTGTCGAAATTGTCGCTCCTATCTCGACTTTCGGTAACGCGTAACGCTCCGCCTAAACTATCACACGATACTTAAGTATTCTGTCAAAACCAAAGTAGCGGAACTAAACATTGCGTAATAGTCTTGTTTAGTTAATGATACATTATCATGCCAGCCACTTGGATAAAGAACGCGCTGGGCTCCCTCAGCTGCTTTAGCTCTATTCGCACTTATAGAGCACTGTAACATCTCCCGACCAAACGTACGCTTCCGTACCATCTAAAAATCTTCTAAATGCGCGTTTGTTTGTAAATGTTTACAAAAACAACATACCGCGTTTGGCACAAACTCTTTGAAACCAGTCTTTGTTTTTTATCAAACCAGAAGAACAAAAATAACATTGCTTCAAAGGTTCAAAACTGGAGAAATATTCAAAAAACTACCTTCCAGAAATCTGGGTCGCATTCTGAGAAAAGCTTGCAGCTGACCTTCACGCTTTTAGTCTTGCACGTGGTGGTCGTTTTCTCTGTCGCTTTCGCGATCGCCAGAGGCCACAATGAGCGCGAGCTCCTAGCCCAACTTTGCTATCTCGCCTCATTTCTGATTCTGGCCGCATTTCTTCGTGACACCGAAGATTCCTGAAGTGCGGGGGAAATATTCGCCATGGTCCTTCAATGTTTGCTTTCACCCTGAATTTAGGAGCAGCAGCCTTTCTTTTAGGAACCTGTCGACATAGTTGTCAATGCAAAACTGTTCTTTTTGACCGCGTCTTCCTTCTTGGGGACGCCCGTGCTTTTCCGCTACTTCTCTCTCGCCAATTTCGCCTGACCGTACGCCTAAAAGTACGGTTTGTAGAATTGCCCGATGGCCAACCCTTCCGTTTCCGCTGCGGCGTGCCCTCTGCCTCCACCTTTTGTGGTGCCGCACGTCCCCGCTTCCTTCTTTTGCGGTGACGCTTACGTAAAACCTTTCCTTCGTTGTTACAAACTTCCCTGGTTGCGTCATCGGCAACCCTACAGTTCAGGTGTGCCTGTGCACCACTCTTTCTGCAGCCTTTGCCCTTCGGTTTCCCCGCTCCATTGCAATGACGGGCTAATTTATCTACGCTACCCCTCACAAAACTAGACTCTGGGCCCTCCACAGATCTGAACTCTTGGAAATTAGCGTCCTGCTCGATTTCCGGGTAGTTTCTACCGTTCGGCCGATCGTTTACGCACCGCTGCTCGAGGCATGTCTCTAACAACACACAATCTCTGTTCATGCTGCTGGGATTAGACGTTTCCTCGAAACGATCCTCCACCGAACTTGTGCCTGTTGGTACACCTACGACAGCCTCGCAATGTACCTTCTCACCCTCTGAGACATTTCCCACTCTATCTGTAGGAAATACTTTCAACAGTAGCTCGCCCTCCTTGCCAGTACTGTCGGGTTTCAGTAGCGTTATGTCTTCGCTACATTTAGGACTACCGACGTCGTCCTCTCTTTCAACGTCCGAAAGGTCATTCCCTTGCTGAGGCTCATCCTTCTGTTCAATAACCCCACCAGGGCGACTGGAACCAGCCTCGGTCTCACATGGAACACCTTTTGGACTTGCTACAGTTTGAATACCATCCGCCGTCCCGCTCTCTACATGCACTACCTTCGCACCATCGGAGTGTCGCGTACTTTCCCTAGGGGCAATTTCACTAACAACGACCTGTTGCTCTTTTCTCTCCGCCGAAGGATCACTTTGCATGTCGCACTGATAGAGACGCGTACCTTTCTCGGGCGGTACCTCGCAAACAGTGGCTTTCTCGGTGACTTCACACTTCACCGTACTCGGCACTTCACCGCACCTTTCGGGCTCAACACATACTGAACATATACATGACCAAAGACGCTTGCGATGCTGTGCCCTAATTATACGATTCATCCTTGCAATGTCTTCGTCTAATGCTCGCATTTTAGCCTCGTGTATACGTATGTTTTCGGCTTCTGCCTCTTCTCTCTGGGCCTCTGCCTCTTTTCTCTGGGCTTCTGCCTCTTCTCTCTGGGCTTCTGCCTCCTTTCTCCGGGCTTCTGCCTGTTGAATGCTCTCGCACATACTCTGAGAGGTCCTCATTGCTTGTCCCTGTCCCGACGATCCGCTCGATTAGTTCTGTTCTGTTTAGGGAGTCCGACACATCCAGTTTCAACTCCTCTGCAATCGCTAGCAATACGGGTTTTCGCAGAGCTTTCAGATTCATGACTGCTTCCGGTACCGTTCTCGTTCCTTAAATGATTCCTGTCTTGCAGCTAATTAACCCTGACAACAACGACAGCCCTAGTTTTCTGCCTTGCCTCAAGTTACCTGTTAACTTAGTCTGCTAAATCTTCCTTAAGCTCTTCCACGGAATCCTGTTCTGTCACTGTTAACCTTGCCGTCACCCACAGACTATAGCTTAAACAAGCTATCTCACAATTATCTGCCCGACGCAAGTTATCTGTTAACCATATGACTAAAACAGCCTTGTCACCGTTAACCTTGCCATCACCCACAGACTATAGCTTAAAAAGCTATCTCACAATTATCTGCCTGATGCAAGTTATCTGTTAATCCAATGACTAAAACACCCCTGTCATCGTTAACCTTGCCATCACCCACAGACTATAGCTTAAACAAGCTATATCACAATTCATTTCATTTTATTGAGGTTGTTATCACTACATTTCAAGAAATGCACAACACTGATTAGACCCATAGCCATAGGCAAGTAGGGGGTCTAACGGGAGAAAGTATACAAGCAGAATACAATTTGTATATGAAAAAATCAGAACATCAAAAAGCGTTGATTTTTAAAAAACGAACAAAAATACAAGAAGATACACATTGTTGCACTTTGTTCATAAATATCGAAATAATCAAGTACAGACAAAACATCAAACTATGTGTAAGGCTTAGTACATGGTAATTACTATTGATCTACATGTAGCAAATATTTTTGAGTGCGCTCGAGAAAGCCCTAGAATCTTTATTCTGAAGTGGTATGTTATTCCACACTTTAGCTCCTACGAACTGTAGTAATCGTTCTTCATACGCGTTTTTAGTAGGTGGAAGATTAAAATTCCGCAATGTCATGCATCTAGTGACGCGGGACGAGGAAGAAAAGGTAGATACATCAAAAGGTACACTGTGTGCGATAACATTATTGATGGTGACTGCAGTTTTATGCTGCCGTAAGTAATCAAAAGGTAGAGTATCCAACTTGTGAAACAAAGACTCACTGGGTTCATTATATGCCGCATAATCTATAATTCTAAGTGCACGCTTTTGTAATATTTGGATAGGATGAAGGTAAGTTTTAAAGGTCCATCCCCATGAGTCTAAGCAGTATGATAGATGACTATGAACAAACGAAAAATAAAGGACTCTGAGAATATTTCTGCTAAAATAATTTCTAGCAGCCAGTAGCATACTGCAGCCAGATGCTAGCTTAGTGCAAACAGAGTTAATGTGTTTTTTCCAGTGTAATTGGCTGTCGCACACTACACCGAGATATTTAAATTCATTTACATGCCCAAGTTGGCAGTTGTTCATTGTAAGTCGAAATGACTCACAGTTTACATTTCGGTAACGGGAGTGGAAAATGGTGTATTTGGTTTTCTTTGCATTGAATGTTAATTTGTTCACTGTAAATCATTTAAAAGTATTTTGTAGTTCTTCATTAGTTCTGAATTCTTGATCGGCTATGTTATCGGTGGTAACTATTAAAGCTGTGTCATCAGCGTAAATTAGCAACTCGGCCGATTTGAGTATGCATGGCAAATCATTTACGTATAGTGAGAATAACAGTGGCCCCAGGACCAACCCCTGATGTACCCTTGTCTTTATGTTTAATAATGACGACGTAAGATCTTGCATGTTGACCATTTGATGACGTCTATCAATGCAGTTACAAAAGAGGCTAAAAACTTTGCCACGGAATCCATACTGTTTTAATTTTATAAGCAGAATATTGTGGTCGACGGTATCGAATGCATTTTTTAAATCAATAAAGACAACTGCCACAAGAAAGTTGTTCTGCAGTGCTTTGTCAATCTTCTGTGATAACGATAACACAGCTGTCGATGTTGAATGGTGTGATCTAAATCCATGCTGCTCCGGGAAAAAAGCACTATATTTTTCTAAGAATATGCGCATTCGTTTTCCAAGAATCTTTTCGAATATGGTGTTTATAATGCTTAACACAGATAAGGGCCGATAGCTTGAAGAATCAGAGCGATCGCCCTCTTTATATACCGGCACAACTTTGGCGTTTTTCAAACAAGACGGGTACGTCGACGTACGCAAGCAATGGTTAAATACGTTATACAAGTTGGAACTCAAAATTTCAATGTTATCTTTCACTAAGCGAGCAGTAATACCATCTATTCCACTGGCTTTGTTCGTGCTTATATTGACAACAGTGTCGTCAATTTCATCCTCACTGATATAGTGAAGAGCAAACGTATGTTTTAAGGAGGTTCAAAAACATTTCATTTCTCTACTAGGGAATTTCGCGGCTAAGGTAGAGCCGACTTTATAAAGAATAGATTAAATTTATCAAGTATACGCGCATCGACTACATCAGGTGATACACGCTGTGTTGGTTCTTTACCGACAACTTCTTTTACAATTTGCCATGTTTTCTTTGAATTGCCTTGTGCTTGGAAAATGAGTCGAGAATAATAGGCCTTTTTTGTTGACTCATTAGATTCACGGATTGGTTTCTTAACAGTTTGCATTGACCTAAATAATATTTATTTTCTTTGTGCTGTTTCTACGTGTGGTACCACAAGTCTTTCTTGTTCAGCAATGCAAGGATCTCTGTTGTCATCCAAGGAGTTAGTGGGGTGTTATATGAGCGTGCGGACAAGTTTGAACGACTGCATTCAATGGCATGGCGAAGGGCTTTTGTTATGTTTTCTCATTCAATCTTGGCGTCATCGTCGTACAATGTTTCAAATTCGATGGAGAGAATGTGATTCCGTAATAAGTTGTATTTGATTTTGCTTGTATTGCTGAAAAATTGTGCATTCTTGTTTGGAGTTTTCCTTATGGAAACAAAGGTAGAAAGGTGATGTGCTATCGGTTCATTATAAACACCAGCATTCACTTTCGATGATACGTTAGGTAAGATGGGATCAATTGTTGTTACCGACGTACTAGTTACTCTCGTAGGGGTTTGTATGAGATTACGAAAATTGAATGAGCTAACCAATTGGGCGTAATGAGTGTAACTAGTGTTTGCGGTGTCTATGTTCATATCCCAAACGATGACTGCTCGGTTCTGTACTTAGTTGAAAGACAAAATAGAATTTCTTCCATCCTATCGAAGAAACGCGCTGCGTTGGAATTTGGTGGACGGTAAACCACGCCAAATATGCCAAAACAGTGGAGTCGGATAAAAAATGCTTCTAGATCGGGAGAGCTGTGGTTCAGGAAGGTTATAACTGTATATGCGCAGCCTTTCTTTACAAAAAGCGCCACTCCACCACCACGTGAACATGAGTCTCGCTGATGTGATATGGTTTCGTATCCAGGAATGTTGACGTTCTCTCCTTTTTTAACCATATTTCTGTAGTTGCTAGCACATCAAAGTGGTTTGTATGTTTAGATAAGAAAGCGAGAAGCAAATTTAGGTTTTTCTTTATACTGCGGATATTGCAGTGGAATATGTTAGTGTATGTCTTATCTATGAGCTGATCTACTTGAGCTATCGTGACAGCCGTTTCTCTGAAAATTCTTGTGGCAGTAATCAAGAAGAGCAGCTACACTAGTTTCGCGATATCATCCTCATATGTAACATGAACTACCTTCGATTTCTCAGACTTCCTAGCAAGGATTTTTTCTTCGGAAACCCAGACGATTCTGAATTCTTATCTTTCTTTCTCTGTATAGCCTTACCTAATAGAACCTTATTTTCAAGACACAGATGTTCGTTCACGAACACAGGTTGATTTGAACTGAAACCAATAGTTGATGTGTTAAGCCTGTTCTTTCTTGCTGACTTTACTATTAGATCACGTTTGAAAGGAGACAAGAACTTAACGACCATATTTGGAACATTGTTTGCCTTCGTCGGCACTCTGTGAACAACATCAATATCTTTGGCGCTGACCTCATCACGCAAACAGTCGGCAATTTTTTCCACAATCTCCATTAGGTTTTCCTTCTCAACATATGGAATGCCTTTCAATTCAATGTTGTTCCGTCTCGAGTATTGCTGTAGATCTATCAACTGTTTTCTTGTATCTCTTATTTTTTTTTTAATTTCCGTGTATTGTTTTTGACACTCGATGCTTCGATTTCTCGCCTCATTCAGTTCCTCACGCAGCGACTTTATTTCAGTCTTTGTCAAAGCTGTCACTAGCGAAGCTTAGAGATGCCTTGATGGATATCAGTTTAGCCTTGATAGCATTGTACAATGAATAAGTAGTGTTCACGTCTGTTTTGATAGCAGAGAGAACGTCAAGAAGCTTCGTGTTTATCTCCTGCATTGCCTTCCCTATTTCGTTTACAGTACTTGGTGGTTTTCCACCTAAGGCATCGGCGAAATCCGTCAGGGCATCCATTTTTCTTTTTTTGGCTCACACTTTGTTCACAAATAGCAACAACAAATGACAGGGTCATACAACAAATGCAAGTACTGGGCAGATCGGTAGCCGTGAGTGCATAGGATTTATGCTAAGTTACACAAATGATCAGACTCCTACCTGCAATGTGTAGAATACACGGTTAGTAAATCTAACCAACGTCGGCTGCCCGATCCGCTCTGAATGATGTCTATCCGGGGTTGCCTCTTTATATAGCCGACGGGGGCGTGCCCAACAGTTTGCAGAGTTACTGTCGACGCCTCGGGATTCGAAGCAGTCGGCACTTGCAGGAACAGAGGCATTATCTGCCTGACGCAAGCTATTTGTTAATCTGATGACGAAAATAGCTCTGTCACTGTTAACCTCGCGTCACGGACAGACTATAGCTTAATCAAGCTATCTCACAATCTGCCAGATGCCAGTTACACAATGACCAAAAAAGCTATTCTCCCTACCAGCTTTTACTCACACATTAGTAAATGCCTGGTAGAGTTTAACAGAGAAAGTCGGCACTCACCGGGCTCGCAGTCATGCCTCCAGTGTCGTGCATCTCAGCAGCGCCTTCCGGTTGCCTCTCGCAGTCGATGACCAGGTGTGATCCCAGAAGTGCCGTTTGGCTGCCTCTCAAGTCGATGAGCTCGTAGCATCCGACCGTTGTCGTCGAATCGCCTCTCGAAGTCGATGGGGTCGTAGATCTGACTGCTGTCGTCGAGTCGTTGCTACTTGGGTTGACGCCATCTCTCCGCTGAATGCAGTGATTGCGACCTGGGTTGACGCGATCCCACCGCTGCCTTCCAGTTGTTGCGACTCCGGGTCCTGCGGGTCTCAGTTTGGTAGCGGGCCCCCGTAACAGGTCCCGCTCGTCGAACAAGTCAGTTGAGGCGCTCGTAAAAACGACAATTTATTTACATGATTAGTAACTGAGAGATAGAAAAGAGGTGATCAAGTAGAAGTCAAGGACTGTACATGAGAACTGTCGAACGGTAGAACTTTCAATACACGAAAGTCTTCGGCTTATATAGCGCCTCGTTGCCAACCCTGGGCGCACTGTCCACGGCTTCCGCCAATAGGGTGCTCCATGGTCTAGGTGCTCCACCCACGAAGGAGAGGAAAGACACCACACAATGCATACGGAGAGGGCACAGTCTACACGATGCCCAAATGTGGTCACAAACGCACTGCACCGACGTTTTCGCACACGTCACCAAGTTTCGCGCACGTCCGATGGTATTGGTTTCCAAGGTTCTTCTGGCAGTTATGTTAGGTTAAAATAACCGGCTGCCAGTACACGTGTCAAACTTGCCTGACCGTTTGGGTAGGACAATGTTGTGGTGCGCCAGCATATCGTCAAAATATGCCACCCCATTCAGCCGATCTTATAGAGAAAGGGGGAAGGAGGAGTGGTCGGCTAATCCCTCGTCGTCGAGGCGGCCTCCCGCAAGGGCTACAGCAGATAGTGCCCTTTCCTTTCCTTCAACCCCACATTCCATTCCTGGTTGTTTGCTAGAAGCTGTGGTTTAGCTGCACATATCCGGGCTCCGCTTCTCCTCACAAGATGCAGCCACAACCAGTTTGGCTTTAGTTTTCAGCCTGAACTGCAAATACCATGCTGGTTCCGAGATTTCCAAATCCTCGGTGACCTCGAAAGTGGCCCAGCTGCTTCCTTGTCTGCCTCGAAAGCCTTGCTCGCCGCAAACAAAATGTCCTTTCTTGAGTCGAACTCACAATGGCCTCTCTTGGCTCGTGCGTTTTCTTTGCGCGAACCAGTCCCGAACCCCTCGTTCAGGTTTTGCCGATAGGATATCAACCCGTCTTGACGGCACACCCTTGCTTGGAATTCGTTGAAATATTTTTGTCCCGTTCACAAAGGCCGAAAAACTTCAATAATGATGACGGTCGTAACAACATAGAGACCATACACCTTTATTCAAGGTTTCGGTCATTGATTGCATGCTTTATAATTTGCTCGTAACACTTGCTTTAAAATTATTCGTTAATGCCAGAACATGTGAATGTGATGTAGTATGCTTGTAATACGTAAATTCACCTTTTTAAAGTATGAATCAGAAGCGCATAACACTAGACTTACAAGAGGATTTTTCAGAAGCATGGAAAGGTAGGCTTCAATACGTTTGACTAAAATGCATAGGTTTGGTGTAATTATCAAAATCATTCCTTCGTGGGCTACAATGAGATGCACGTGCATGCTTGGGTATGATCTTCCTGTTTGTTTGTCACTGGCAAAGAGATTTAATGCTGTTATTACTAAACGTTAGACAGTGATAGCAACGTAACAAGCAATGAAACACCAAGATTAAGCGCGTTTTTCTTTAGACAATGCCAAAAGGAAAGCCGCAAACGTCAAAAACGTCAGCTTAATTAAAGGCGCTAAAGCCCTGGGGCCTTCAGTCGTCCCTGTTCCTAGTTTCATTAGAAATTTGTGTCAAGAGGCAAGCTTCCTTATTTAGTAGAATACAGCCGTGACACTGCAGTACAAACAACCTATACAGCACCTTCGTACACTGCTTCTAAAAAGTGGGACAGCCTTAAAGGTTTTTTTTTATTCGTGTTTCGTTACGAAGAGATAGCTTCTGAAGCTGGCCTAATCCGATGCTCTTGCGGGTGCTGAACTTTTATGACGGGCAGAGCGTCTGATGTTATAACTTGCTTTCATTTACTCATTCGTTCGCTTTTAAATATTATCTTGACGTTTTGCTTCAGACGTAACGCAATCATGTTTGTGTCATAGTAATATACACAAAAAAACCTTCCTCCCACCAATACCTCGTCGCATTCTTGAACGTTGGTTCTTACCTTATTGTGTTACAAATCACTTATGAAAAAAATTAGGTGTTCAAACTCCTTTCAATATGGAGAATAAAACAACCTACGCAATTAGGTGTGGTGCAAAGGCTACATATAGCCTATGCTGCGGAGTGGGCGTATTGCGCTATACAGTACAGCATAGAGTATATCCGGTGAACAAAAATGATTCAAAGATTTACGTCATTGGAAGCTGGTACAACTGCAAAGGTACGGCTGTTCACGCTAGTCGAGTGTTCGAAAAACAACAAATATTGGACATTGACTTCCTGCAATGTTTAACCGCGGGTGGCCGCCGCGGAGCCTGCCGTCTCGCAACTGTCTTTCCAGCATACTCTCTCCTCGTTATCATCATCTCTCATTGTCCACTCTGCACCGCGTTGGAACTCTCTCGCCCTCGTTGGCTCTGCCGGTTATGACGATGGCAACGCCGCTTAACGCAGTGACGGGTGCCAAAAAACTGCGCTTTAAAATAAAAAACAATAAAACCACCCAGCTCCGCATTTTATTCACTTGGCAGTAAAAACGTTAAGCTGCCATAATATTTGACCTACCACATGATGTTCAAAGGGACTAGACCTGCTTGCCAGTAGCAGAAATTTTTAGTTGTTACGAATTATAACATCTCATTATAGCGACAGTTAAGAGAAAAAAATGGCAAGGCTTCCTCTGAGCTGTTCCCTGCTAGAAACAGTTAAACAGGGTGAATTTCAGTACTACTTTGGTTGCTTCCTGGTTGTTTCTAAACCTTAGCTAGGATATGTGATTCCCAGGCTGCTTCTACGTAATTGCGAAACTTTAGCTAGATGATGCTATGCTGTTTCTACGTTGATTGTCAGCGTAGAGAAGTTCTAATTAACCGCAGCCCGTCACAAGCCGGAAACGGTTCTCAAATAATCAGAGATGAAAACTAAGTGTTAGGGCCTATCGTGCATTTACGGGCACGTCGTCGTAAGGATGGGCCTTCCATGGCTTCAGGGTCTCTTAGCAGCCATCGTTGCCTTTCCTAATTTCTAGTTTTCCCTCGTCGTACGTACTCGGGGACTTCGGCTTCCTGCCGCCCCTTTGCAACCATTTGTTGGCTAACTGCTGTTTTTTTTTCACTTTAGTGAAGTAGTGATGACTAGTGGTATTCACCCCATTATTATGGAACATAACCATTTATCATGATGATCATTTTCTTGAGACCACCCGGTTGCACATGCCCGTTACGACGACGACGACGACGACGATGATGATGATGATGATGATGATGATGATGATGATGATGATGATACGCAGGGGAGACACCGCGCCACCGGGCTTTCCCCGTCCGCACCATCAAGCCGAGCTCGACGGCCCGTTTGCGGACACTCTAGATGGCCAGAGTTTGTTCCTTGAGTTCGTGGCTGCGCAAGAGCACTGCCCACCTGTCCTCGATGGTGGTGATAACATTTTTCGGGGATTGACTCCCACGGAACAATTATCTAAAGAGCTTCACTGTGAAAACTACACTTCTACTGCAATTGTTTGCTGCCTGTAAAGCGTGCTGTGCCTGTAAGACGCATCGGTACAGTGGCTGAACCAGCGCCTCCTCTATTTTTTAAAGACGATAGTCTTTCTTGGGGACCTTCGACGCAAAAATTTTGGTCTGTCTGTCTGTCTGTCTGTCTGTCTGTCTGTCTGTCTGTCTGTCTGTCTGTCTGTCTGTCTGTCTGTCTGTCTGTCTGTCTGTCTGTCTGTACATTTGTCTGTTTGTCCTCTTTTACCAGCATCGGGTACTTGAAACGGCCGACCCCATCCGCAGCGACCACCAATGTTGCTCATGGTTGAGCGTTCATGCTTGTGCAATTGTCAACTAAAAAGCAATCACTGCGCATGGCTGGGGCACCATAACAACACGCATATATTCTACATATGCATCTCTTACTATGAAACGCATACATAAGTAATTTTGAGAACCGTAGCGCTTATTACGCTGCGCTTACCATGCAACGCTTGCACGGAACGGGGCGTGTTTCCAACGCTTTGCTAGGACGAGATGATGTTGGCACCTACCCGTCACCTCGCGTTCTATACCTTATCACGCATCTTTCTCCACAGGCGCGCAACCCTTCCTTCGTTTTCGAAGATAAATGCCAGATGGCGCTCATGTGTACCGTGCCTCGATGCGCTCGTTTGCCTCCACTGCACGCTTGAGGCACTCTAACGCAGCGCCTCCGGAATACCATTCACCGATTTTCTTGCGCAGAACATCAAATAAATGTTTTGTTCACTCTCTCCACACGCAAGACTATCGTCTTTCGACGACATTTGCAGATTACATGGAGATACGGGGCAAATTTTTAAGTGTGAATACACTTTATAAGCGACCCCAAACCATCCACCGCCGTCGGCGGCGTCCGCAGTCTTCTCTCTATCTTTAAAAGAAAGAGGACTTGGCGGGCAGCAGCGCGATGCTCTACCGAATAAGCCACGGACGCGACGCTGATATCGGTGTCAGTAACGCGCCTTATACCTCCTCCCCCTTCGCTCGCTCCTCCGCTCTCCTCGCTCGCTGCAGCTGCGCACGCACCCCTCTCTCTCGCGCGCCCGCCTTCTCTCTCAGTCTCTCGTCGAGAGCGGGTCGTGAGGGGGAGTAAATTTAAAATCCGTTGGCATTCGCCAGTGAGTTAACGTAAACGCCCCCGTGGGATCAAATTGCGATTCCCAGGAACCATTACACCATAAAGGCACCATAGTGTGATTATTAAATATAATAGTGCGAATTAATGAATACCCCTCATAGCATCACCCCGTGTATTCGCACTTAACCATGTTCACCCTCGGGGCAATGCTTGGGAGTTTTTTTTTTTTTTCAGTGCCCGGGCGAACGCTTTCCTCCGGCCATCGAGCGCGCGCTCTGCCACCGCTTCCAATTGCCGCGCGGCGGCGCTCTTCAAGTAGACTGGACGCTGGCGCTAAACGGCCGTGCCTATTGCTAAACTCGTCAATTCGTGTTTATATAAAAATTTAAGTTGATTCGCACTTCTAGCAGGCTTTAGCTGGTACGTATCTCGAATTCAGTCAATATGGCCGTGATGCTGATGCGAAAATGCACGTACGTTTGATGACCGTGATTAAGTTTATATTTCAGCCTTTAGCAACCACGTGCTCTGAGAGCCCCAGCATGTCCTATTTTTGCGAACCGCTGTGCAAATCGAGCGGACAGAACAACACTGGCGGGCTTTCGTTTCATAAATTACCAGCTCCCGCTGGTGTACGGGAGAGGGGGCTCACTGTGATCAGACAGGAAAATTGGTCGCATATTACAACTTCGAACTATACGAAAAATATGTAGCCGCTATTTTTTACTAGAGGACTCTATAGAAAAAAAAACAGTGGCTGTGAGTACGCGAACCTGTGAGAGTGGCATGTGCTCGAATAGCACGCGGGGTTTGCTTCCACAATAATGCGTTTATTTTCTGCCGTTCGAATGGTGTAATCAATGAAAGCCACGACTCTAAAAAAACCATTACTCTAAAAAAAGTTCTCAGGTTACCTAAGCATTCACCTAAAATTAATGAAAGGCGCCAGCAGAGGTCTACTTTATTTTCTTCGGTCGGTGTATTTTTTCCCTTCGGTCGGTGTACCCCCACTGAGAGATTTTTTTTTTTACCTTATGTAGTGTTGCACAAGTTTGGTCGTAAAGAGCGCGGCTTCGCAGAGCCTCATGGAGCTTCGACGAAAGGGTTGCCCGTGAGGCAGCGTCGAGGCAAGCCCTTGACGTCCCCTCATGGGAAGCTTAGGCCCGGCCACCTAAACCTGCTGGCTTCTTATAATAAAGTTTATTCTTCCTCCATAGGGTGTTGCATTGACTCCGATATCAACTTATTTAGCACATGCCCTTCACGCTTGCGTGTAGTATGCCACGCCAATACACTTCAGCGTACATGTGCGCTATTGAAGCTCCAAAGCTTTCTGTATTAGGTACTGGCAAACAGTGCTTTCCAGCACTGACTCGTGTACAGTTAAGAACACACTATTGGACTAGCGAGCATAATGATGAAAAAACTACGAGCATCACTTCAGAACGCTTTCATATCAGCGTAGCAGACGACGCGCGAGCGCGCGCCTCAACCGCATTATCCACGAACAGAACATGCCTTTAAAAAAGACTTTGGCGAAGTGCGACAAGTGGTTCACTGTGTCGGTTTATGGAAGTTTTGTGTATACTCCAAGCAGCGTGAATACAACCGAAAACTCGACCTTATAAAGGCTGCGAATGCAGACACCGATTGCGCTTCAGCGAGCGACGGCGCGGCGGCGACTCTACTCTGGTAGCGGCGTGTGATGACTGATAGTTGCACTAAAGCCGGCGGCTGGTTCCCATTGTACTCTACTCCTTCACCCAGGCACTGGAAGAAATAGAGGAGGCGCTGGCTGAGCATATACCTAGAAGACTGAAAGCCTATCAAGAGATTGGTAGCTGAAAATTGCCGACGTACATGTGTAATTATACTAACATTGTGCCAATATTAGACTCAACTTTTGTTTACTTCCGCCTGCGAAAGAAATTACAGCATATACATGCAGTGTATGATGATGAGTGTGCCAAAGCGGCCATCCGTCAATCCGTCCATCCGTCCATCCGTCCATCCGTGCGTCTGGGCTTGTGTCCATTCGTCTGTACGTCGGTCTGTCCGTCCATGCTTCCGTCCGTCTGTTCCTTCTTGTTTCCGTCGTTAGGTGCTTTTGTTTCAGATTCATGTAGCATTGTGAAGCATGTATACAGGAAGAGTGGGTTTGTAAAGCATGAAAGCCACTTTCACTTCCTTTTCAAGCAGAGGAAGTCATTTTCACTGCCTTGACAAGCAGACGCATGGCCGTGTGGTAGGACATCCTGTTGCCATGTGAACGACCCGGGTTCGATCCCCACTCGATCCTAAACGACCCTTGTTCGGCCAGAACTTTCACCCTGGTTTATTTCATAATTTATTTTATTTGCACCGTTCTCGATTTTTCAGTCACGCATCAGATGGTGATTGTTTGTTCACAACCAATGACGGCGACGCCGACGCTGGAATTTCTGCGAAACAAGCTTTTTAACCCAATCACTTAAAAAAAAAAACATCCGCGTGACGAAGAACGCATTACGTACTAACGGTTTAAAACATTATAATGTAGGGCTGAGAAATGCGCAAACTTCAATTTCCACCTTCTTAAGTTCAACTCATATTAGTGTAGTTTTCACTCGAACGCTTAGATCAGTGCCAACATTATCTGTATAGATGAGATTTATTGCGACATTACATCTAGAGTGATTGCGCCTAGCAGTAGTTACACAAAGCAAAATGACGTCTCGTTTGAATGCGTGAGTACTGCGCGTAGCACATTTAAACGCCTGTCTCACCTATGCGCTTTTGGGGCTTTGTCGTTGCCTCATAGGTACCTCACCAAACTTCCTTAAGCTCATTTCGCACAAGGCAATTTGGCCACAAAACAACTTTATAAATTCAGTGTTTCAAAACTTGAAGGACTTCGCATGCCATCCTTCGTTTTTGGAAAAGGTGTCTCAGAACACCTCCGCCCTCCCCCCGAAAAAAAAAAAACAGTCGACGCCGAAGCAACAGCCATCATCCCATCGCGATCTTTGTATTGTACCGAGTGAAATTGTGCGTCTTGCATTTTGTTTCGGCTGCTGTACCCTTGATCTATAATTTTTTTTATTTTTTTAAGTGCGGAACAACTGAACTGTACTGCGGCATATCTGTCATTGCGCCGTTTTGTTTCGGCAGTACAAGTGACGTAGGTGTTATAGTGCAACTTGAAATATTTTCACGATTGCTAAAAGCACGTGCACGAAGTAATTGTCACGTTTTTATTTTATGTTCAGGCCTACTTGCCAGTGAGCGTAGTATGATGAGGAGGCATCGGAATCCATCAAGCAAGACATGAGATAATGTGAAGGCACAATGTTAACTACTTCAGGATAACTGGCATCAGCCTTACTCTGGGGAAATGTACGGGGGTGTTAGAACGCTAAAAGACTAGAGGAACTATGGGAGAGAGCTCGCATACATACAAAGCTATGAGCATCGCATAGAAGTAAAGAAAACGCAGCACATGAACTCTTGATACCTCAAGATGTCAAATGCAACTAACAAGCAAACATAAAGTCCCTATAAGATGCCGAATTCACCTGAAGGCTCACAAAAACAGCAGCCTTTAACGTGCACTTTTCTTGAGACCACGCTTACATTTCATCCAGGGCGAAGGGAGAGGCAATGAAGTTTATGCGCCATTAATCAGTGTCTGAGAGCCCATAAAAAAGGCTAAGCGAATGTTTACACCTCTGGGCTATTGTCACTGTGCTACTGTAAAACTAAGCCACACAGCAACGGTGGGATGGTATCAGAAAAGTTCGCAGCAACTTGTAATAGTTTTCAATCTTTAATGCTCTACGCCATTGAAAGCCCACTTTGTTTCACAGTATATATAAGTTCAGGATTACCTGAAAAGTCCTCTCATAGACTATTAAAACAAGAAAAGTATCTATATATAATGACAAAATATATATGTAAACCCAGCCGGTTTAACGGCGCAGAATCGTTTTGCTCCATACGGCACCCAGCATACGCAGTGGACTAAATGAAACATTTGAGTAGAAAGAAACAGCCATTTGTGGCGAGGCCTGTAGAAGTCACACTGCTTGAGCAATGATTTTTTCGCAAGCAATGTATCAAGTTGATGTGTTAATTCCAATGAAGCGGCACTGCCAAAAACTCAAACGGAACTAACAAGAAAGCATAGCTGTGCTAGACTGTGTCACAGTTCAATCTTCGACGTTCAAGCACGAAACAAGCCATCTTGGCATTCAAGACTCCCGAAAAGGATCGTCTAACACCGCTACGACGTGGGGAGTCAGAATCGAGGGTGCGCACTTACTTTGAAGAAGGATACTTGAAATTACCTTTTGTATTTTCAACCTTTTTTTTGGCTTTAACGTGCAGCTGCGTGTTCCTGGGAGTGATTTTTCGAAAGACGTGCACAATGCACAATAAAGTTTTACCTGCAGTACCTTGCATAATTTGTATCTAAATAAAGTGTTACAAGGAGGCTTTGAAGACTGTGGCTACTTTGACTTTCCCTCATGTTCCGGTAACACACATACCAAAATACCACAACGTGCGTGTTTCAACTGTATGAAAGAAGTTTGATTGACGTATGATGAAATCCTATTTCTAATTGTTTTGCACTTCCACAAAATTTTACGATAATTCTCCTATGGCTCTTTTTATTTTTCTCAAGGGTGCCTTAAAATATTAACTAAAAGCCAATTATAACAGTTAGGTTAAACATTATTATGACCAGGCATGTGTCTCTGCATAAAAGATCAATAACCAGCAATTATCTCCTATTTTAATAATTCTGGTACATAAATAAAAAGAGGCTACATGTGTTCTGCACGACTAAACCATCAGTCGGGTTAACGCCGTTCAAAATTTGCGAAGACGCAAGTTGATGTCGACTGACCGATCCCAAAACTCAAGGCTTCAGAGCAGTTCGTATATGAGCACCACTTTCTTGTTTTTTTTTTGTTTTTTTGAGGGAGTGAGGGGGTGCTTTTCTGCAGCAGAAAACTTTTTTTAGATACTCTTAAGGTCTATTGATGAGCCTGTTTCTGACATCTTCATTCAAAGCATTCAGGCCTACCAAGACACAGTGGATGTCTAGTTCAGGCTGTCACGGCCATCTTAGCTCGTTGCTTATTTTCAAATGCAAAACAAAGCACATTACTGCCAGAATACGCGCAACTAGGGTTAAATTCGGAAAATAGTAGGCAATAAAGACAACAGTTACGTGACAAGTAATATTTGTTATAACGTCAGCTTCACAGCTGAATGAAATGTGAAGAACTTTGAAAGCTTTGGCTCAAGATTTTTCATTTGCTGTCTGTATTACGTTCTGCTGAAAGAAAATAATCCACAGGCGTGCGGATTGAGCTCAGCAGCCGAGCCTTAACATACTCAGTCGGGATTACCTCTGTAATTAGATTCGGTGACGACCACACGGCTGACAGCCTACCCCCTGATAGCTCGTGTAACCACAAAATCGCGAGACCAAACTTGTTAGATACTTTCTGGCCATCTTCATTTCTCGGCGTTCATTAGCTGGCGTTTTTTTTTTTACAGGCAATGTCGGCAAGCTTCTTACATTGAAAAAGGCGGTAAGTGTTGTACGAGTTTCTCACCAGCTATAAACACAAGATATTCACTGCATTTTTTGTCTGGCTTTCTTCACTTAGAATAAATAAAGCCTACTATAGGATTCCAGTTTATGAACAAGGCTCACTGTGAAGTTTTCTTTTTTTTTCTTCTAGCTTGTTCGCATAGCTAGGACTATTACAAGGGCGTGCACTCAGTAACTAAAGAAAAAATGGCAGTGCCCATGTAGTAGGAGAAATTATGCCAAGCATGAGGAAGGAAGTTGACTGTGCTCTAAAGTTTTATTGATCGAGACGTTAGGAAATGGCGCTAAATAAATGTACAATGACTGTACGAATAGGCATGTGTTGAACAGTTGGATATAATGAATGTAAGCGGTTTTTTACTGTTGCGTAATGATGCCAGCAGCAACATAAGCATTACGAACGCCAGAAGTGGTAAGCTAATACATAGCGATTGTGTCTGCGGGAATGGTAGCTACACCTAGTGCTACGTAGGTCAACTTTTGTGGATGCGACTTAAGCATACAAGTGACGTTAAGCCACCCTGACGCCTGTATTTTTGAATTGCATATGTAATCCTTACGAAATTATATAACACTGCACTCTCAATTACGTTTCCCCAGGGCCACGCCTGTAGAAGCTCTTATTTTCCCCATGTAGGTCTGACACCTGGCGTTGCTCTGTGGTAGAATAGTCAACTGCCACGCTAAATAGTGGAGTTCGATTTCCATGTGGCGCTATGATAATTCTTCTTTGCATTAGTCGGGTCAACGCTCCGCGTGTAAGGTTTTCATAACGCTCTCACATTTCAATTCTCAATACCTGTTCTCACCGTTCCTTGGTGGATATAAACTGTCAATTTTTCGTGGCGCATACCCGCTTACCGTGGCCCGTGTATGCAGGCATGGGCCCCACGTTTATAAAGGAAAACGACACACGTCTAGGGAGGTCTGACGACGTCACCACGGAATTTTTCGCGTTATTTATTTCATCACCAGCCAGGCATTCCTTAAACTATGTTGATCTGCTTGTATTAATTTTGATGAACATCTACTTGAAGAGACGCTGATGAAAGCACATAGATGCAGGCAGATAGATAGATAGATAGATAGATAGATAGATAGATAGATAGATAGATAGATAGAAAGATAGATAGATAGATAGATAGATAGATAGATAGATAGATAGATAGATAGATAGATAGATAGATAGATAGATAGATAGATAGATAGATAGATAGATAGATAGATATGCTTAATGTGCCTTAAGTTCACTAAGAATTGCTTTAAATATAAAAGAAAATTTTCCTACATTAAAGCCTTAGCACCAGTATCTAGGTGGCACTACATTATTGCTTTCGAAAATACAGTGGTGCTTTATATGGTTCGATGGCTTTTTTATAGTAAAAAAAACAGCGTGGAGATAAGGAGCGTGAGAAATATGAAACATCATTGTTTCCACGCTGTTTTTTTTTGGCTACAAATGTGTACCAATAAGCTCACGTTGGCGTGTTTATCAGGTATATTTGAGGTGACCGGCTGAACAAATAGGCAGGCATGGCAGCTCAGGGTTCCACTTGTGCGCCAGCCCTCTCTCAATATTCTTGTGCCCTCGTGTTTTTTCAATAATAATAATAATAATAATAATAATAATAATAATAATAATAATAATAATAATAATAATAATAATAATATTAATAATAATAATAATAATAATAATCCGAAGAAGACGAAGAAGATGATGATGATTAATATGTTCACATCATATTCCGGACAATTTTTTATGGTAAACTTTTTCCAAGGCGTATTTTCAAGAGATACTGCCTGAGTTGTAGAAAGAGTTCCCGGATATGTATGGCCTATTAAGCTAGGAACCTATATTCTTCAAATTCTACCTCATTTAAAGGTTTCACGTTCGGCCCCTGCCAGCGGGAAGTTATCTTTTCGTTCTCTTTATATTCCTCGCACTTATATTTCGATTACTGTGAATCACATTCCCCACACTTTTCTTGGCATGGTTGTCGGTTCCAAGGATGGTGTGTCTAACAAAGAGAAAATGAGGCTTCAAAAATTGTCCTTTTTTTCATTCATAGCTCTGGTCTCAATCTTGCAGTCTTCATGTTTTCAGAGAATATATGAGGGATTCTATCTCAGTAACCTAATGGTAAAAAGATCATTTGCTATACTACATCAGCTGACAAAAAAGAGCATTCTATCTTCACTGCAATGGCTACAACCCGCGCTGATTAGCACTGCTAGGTTTCAGTACACTTATGTGGCTAATGAAAAGGACAAGGGGATGACCACCGCTGAGCCATAATTGGTGAATCATTTGACGCATTGTTTCGAAAGTTGGGGGATTGGTCCCTACTGGCCGCTGATTATCTTTTCGTACACTGTAAATTGTTGAGATTTATTTCCTAATAAATACAAATATTATCTCAAATACTTTCTTTATTATTTTGTCTAGCAAAGAAAAACGAGCTTTTAAATATTTCCATTCTCTTTTCCTGTTATCAATTCCTTATGTTCAATGCTGTGTACCAAACTCAGACAGTAATTAAAAAAAAGAGTGTGTAGTCCAGTGGTTGCCACACTTGCCCTGGAATTGCCTGTATCTTGGTTTGAACCATGCCTCACCAAATAAAATCATTTTATTTAATTCTTCGCTCCCATCGCAAGCTATACCTTTTCCTCGCAGTCACTCACCTGATCTTCTTCGTCTCCTCTCTCGCCACGTGACCTGTTTTAGCAAACTACCCCAACATAAGTACGGGGATCGCAGAGGTAGCTTTGCGATACAAGAAATCCACAAGTACCCATATTAAGCCAGTCGAAATGTGTGATGGGTACCTTGCTAAACATGATACATATGCACTGCCATAATGGGTGTAAGAAGAAAATGCACAAACCAACTCTGCGACATATCTCGCCTTGTACGACCGGCGCATAAGAAGCTAATATAGTAATGGCTGAAGCATGAGTAGCCTTAGTTCAGTGAATCTCCACAGATTTCACAGAGAACTCGTGGCAAGTGCGTATCGAGTTAGCCTTCGTATGCTATGAAGCACGCCGACTTTATCAGCGATTCTGAGGACTCCTTGAAGCGTCAGTGTATTGATGAACCTGGGCTGCACTATAAATGTCTCGGAGCTTTAACCTGCTGCACCAGAGCGGTACGCCATTTTTACGAGCAGATGGCTTCCGTTCTAGAAGCTCCTAGAAGAGTGTCTTCTCTCGCACTATTTTGTGTGTTCATGTGGTTTCTTTGCCAGCCAATCTCTCGCATTTGTTGCATGGAGCACGAACACAGTTAACGGCAAGAACTATGTAGGTACCTATACTGAGGATGATTGAAACCTATAATTAAGAATAATAATTCAAGGCTGCTGTGACCATCACTGTGGGCATCCGCAAGAACTGGTGGAGTGCCAATAGGGAGTGATGAAACCGCCACTATATGCGATATGCTAAAACATATTCGTCATATAGCTAGCCGAAGGTTTATGTGGAACGAGTAAACGAATTTATGATGATATGGTTGGATCGTCATCCTTAATAAAAAGCGACAACAATAATAACCACAACAACTAGAAGAATAAGAGTGTCATGTTCAGCGTTTTAGTGTGTTCTTCGAAGATTAAAATCGTATTATGATTTTCGCATGCAATTGATTTTCAATCCAATTCTCTCTTTCTTGCGCGCGTGTGTGTATTGTGCTAATGAGAATCAACTTACAGTACGCTTACCTGTTCCAAATCTGACGTCAAGTGCAAGAAACGCAAGTACTCAAAGTTATTTCGGAGCACACTCTTTCATATTATTCTTCTTGGCTCACAACTTGTCTGCCCAACTCTTGTTTTAAACCATCAGGGCAACTAAGGTGCAGCAGGTGGATTGGTCATAATCCCTGAACGTAACCCATTTCGCCTTCTTTCTTTCACTTTGTTTTCTTTTACATCCGCACCTCCTTCCCTGTGCAGAATGTCTAAACATGTTCAAGAGCACCACTGTGGACATTCTCTTCTGACAAGGTTACCGGCATGGCAATAACAAACATACACGCAGGATACAGAGCTAAAAAAATTCTGGGCATGCCAAGTCTACATGTCTTGTTCGGGTGTGAGAAGTATGTTGTAGTGCCTCTCCCGCATATGGTGCTGAATAAAGAAAGAGCGAGAATTTCAGGCCGAATAATAACAAGAACAGTTTAATTGTATGCGCGTCAAAGCACATCAAAGAAGAAACAAAAGCAAATGATGCTAACGTATCTATAACTTGTAAAAATAAGGGAGGCCGTGAGGAAAGCGAAATTAACAAGCGGAAGCAGGCAAGAGAAAGAAATAGGACAAGCTTGAATTGAAAGAAATGGGGTGCATGTCGGAACATGAGGCACAAAAAAAAGAAAAATATACTAAATGAAGGAGGAGCGTGTGAGTAGCGTCTGAAATTACAAGAGCCCAAGTTGAACTCGCCAAACAGAGCGGAGCCTAGCGAGACGTCGGACGTGCAACGCGCAAAACATGGGCATGCTGTTATTAATACTGCGCCGTATACTAATTTTGCAACAGTTACTGCGACAACGTCCATGGAAGTTAAAATTCAGGCATGCAATGTAACACTACAGCTCCCCTTTATTCTGTTTGGTCTAGATGCAAAGAGGAAGGAAGAGGGTGATAAATGTTGTGAAAAATTTTATTCTATTTGATGCGTTCACTGGTTGCTTACTTTTTTTCTTCTCGCTTGCCCGTAGATTCTTTTTCATTCCTCTAGATCATTCTCTCAGACGCCACGAGCCACTCTAGAATTATACGGTATCTGCTAAATCTCCAGAAAAAGTTTACGAACCAGATTCATTAAATATCTTGACACTTTTTTCTTACATTGCTACTATTGTGTACTTATAATGTCAGCTTGGTGATTATCAAAACAGAAAATATTTCGAAAAGATAAGCCTTCAACAAAAAAAAAAACACTGTGACTAGAGCATGCAGGTTAAATGAATGAAAAGAACTGAGTCTGCAGATTTTCATCTTGATATGAAACCTTTGCAAAGCATAACATCATGGATTGTTTCTACAGGCTCTCTAAAGTTTCTTTAGGTATCTATCTATCAGCACGCTTACATTGCAATTAAAAAAACAGAAAACACTGAGTACCATTGACGTAGCATGAGTAATAACGTGTTCATTTTTACATCGCAACACCATGCTATCAATACGAGAGACGCCAATGGAGGGCTCCTGCCATTTCAAACAACTAGTGTTTTTCCACGTGCATCTAAATCTACATGCATAGGAGTCAAGCATTTTGCTTCCACTGATGTGCAGCCCCTGAGGCTGGAATGCAAGTATGAGTCCCCATTTTTAGGCAGGAAGAAAGTCATTATATTCTAACCAGTGGTTGAAGTGTTTTCAGTTATGCTGAATCAAAGAATTAGACCACGATTGTCAGGACAGAGACCAAGCAAGGGGTGGTGAACTGCTCTGTTCTGTCTGGTGTCTTTGGCATGCTCTTTTTTTATTCCTTGTGTCACGTGAGCAGTAACGACAAGCCCCCGTCAGCATAGTAACGAAACATCAATATAGTCAGTTCTTGATAATAGCTTCATATATTCTGAGTTCACTACTTGTTTCATGCACTTCGAGTTTATCTTGCTGAACTAGAAGAGGCGCCTACGAATCGATACAGCCACTTACACGTTTTGATTGGCGTCGAATGCTAAAGATGGTGCTTTTAACGCATTATCTTTATTTTTTGTAACATGGCAAGTGTTATGGTTTCACAGCCTTAAATTTCGTTTATTAAATTGGCCTACAAGTGAGCCAGCCACGGTGCCTCGACAAATATACATTGTCACTGTGCTTCAATTACACTGCAGTTGGAACTAAATAAACTCGCGCAGTGTTTCCAACCCAATGTTCAATAACGTGTTATTTTGGAATGTAAGCGAGCACTGAGAAACGTTGCTACAACGTGGAACTGCACGTGATTTTGACCACATTAATTACTCTGGTGGGTCTTGGCAGTTTGTGACAATATATTTTAGATATATGACAAAAAATTTACCCTCTGTTGTAAGCAATAATTTGAAGGACTGCAGCATTTTCCACCTTTCACTATATTTTCTCTGTTTCTCATACAGTTAGTTTTAACAACCACCTAAGCCACTTCGTCTGGGCCACGCATGCGAAAGATAAAGCTTCTCGGTCAATGCCCGAAGTGCTCTCATAACCATTGCGGCTATAGCCTGCATTTATGTTTACATAATTAGTTAAGGACGTGTTACAGCAGTTAACAGAACAGTGCTCTATCTTGTCCCATGCTGACACACCAGTATCCGCAATCGGCTCCAACAAGGAGACAGAGAAGTTCTGTCTTCTTCTTTGGCCCACTTTATGAGTGACTTAAATTTTCCTTTCGTTCACCCCCCTCCCCCTCCATTTTATCGCTCGCACTGTCATCTCGCAATGTCTCTGGTCTCTTCTGGCTCAGAAACAGCTGTAAGCATCAGTGGCCCCGTTAAAGCAAAGTGAGCCAGCGTTCTCTTACTATGTTATTTGCTCTTTTTCTCCAAGTCCGCACACCAGTCAAGCGATCATCGCAATATCTTGATCGTGTCTTCCCGGCAGAGAGCTTCTTCCTTACGCATACTGCCGTGTCCGGACTGCATATTCTCTTCTGAGTCGACGTGCTGACGCCACGCTGCGCATTACTGCTTTGCGCACTGGACGTCTTGCTTCTTGGTATTCGCGGACGTGCTTGGCTCAGATGAGTCGGAAGGGCCATTTTCCTGTACACGACTACTGCTGCATGAGCTGTTGCGAACTGCACAGAGACGCAACTGCCAAAGAGTCTCTTTTCTGGACTCTGTCCCCGCAGGCCAATAGTCCACTCGCACTCTTTGAATTTCGCCTTTTGTCAAAGTCTATGAAGCAGCATTTGTTTCCTTCTGGTCTGTTCTTTATCCAAGCGGACGACTTTTTTTTATACGGTGTTTTTTTTTATCTCCACCTTTTGAAACATTCCTAACTGTCTTGATATAAGTGTCAGTCTTTCTCTTTCTTTTTTTAATAAAAATATGAAAACCAGCAAAACAGGCAGCTCTCCGCACGCTTCCGGCATAATATCGCCTATGCTTCTGAAATATATCGATACACGAAGTGTGTTTAGTCCGAAGATGTGAAAGTGATTACCCTAATTTCGCTTTACTGCTGCAGAAATCCAGAAGTTCTTTAGTTGCTCTTTTTTTTGCTCTCTTTATTAGTTTGTACCGGTGGTCTGAGTTCTTTTATTCTTCGCACAACACATTAAAAAAGCCCCTTTTTATTGTGCATCTTTTTGAACCACTCCAGCCGCTTTCTCTACCCTTCTCTGCCACTGCTACATAGAAAACCTTGCCACATAGCCTAGTCTTTGTGCTGCGCATCTCTCATAAGTCGAACACTTCTTGTGCAAATCCCGTTGACTAGAAAAGCAGATCCTTCGAGCACAGTGTATCTAACTACTTGAAAGCAGTTTCCTTTATGGTTCACGAACTTTGAAATTTGCGGACACCTTGGCTGCAAATGTAGGCGACCTTAAAGTGGACCCGGCACGCAAATCTTTCAGACACTTCACCTTTCGAAGGACCTCAATCTGCTGCACAGCTCATGTGCATTAACATCTACTCTTAGGAAAATGAAGCGTCCCAACTAGACTTCCAAACTTTTTTTTTTGCGAGGACACACGCTTCACAGAACTCGTAGCTTGCGTATTGCTTAGCTCCAATTATACAACCGTATAATCGCGAAAACAGGGCGGCACCAAGGGAAGGGGATGTGAAAGAAGACGAGACGTCGCGGCAAACTAAGTTGTCTCTACGGCTCAAATAGCTTCCTCCGTGCTCAATCACTGCTCCAGGTTGCAGTTCTGTTTCTGGCAGCTAGCTTGGATGCGCTCTGTGATGGATGAAGAGCAGAAGCTGGCTCGGAACTCCCCACAGCTTTTCCCAATGCGCTCCCCTCGAGGCAGCAAATTGAGTCGTTCTCCCACGACTGCCTCAGCTTTTCTCGTCATTTGGCCAGAGTATAAGAAGTATACTTATGGCGATGCACAGAAATAATTAACTCCCTTGGAAAGAAATGAATAGCGAAAAAAAGATCTTGATCACTGTTTTAGACAGGTGCTGTATTCGAAAAATAGACTGCCTTGAAATCACGTGAGCTTGAAGGCAGAACAGACACCGTGCTGTATAAACTTTTTTTTGTGACTTTTGATGCTTACTTTTAGAAACATGGCTTAGCGTAAAGTGAAATAAAACACTCAGCATAGCTTATGAACCGGTGATTTTTGCTCAGAGAAAATCGCAACGGACGTTCGTTTAGCCGAGTACTTACTTACCCACCCGAGAGATGTAGGCATAAAATGGACAATATGTATTATTGTACACTCGGTGATAGAATGCATTAGGGGCAGGTTATATGCAATGGGTTATTGAATTGATACAAGATTCTGACAGGTTCCGGAAGCAAATATGGCTCAATGCAAACCAAGCCAAACGGTTCACATTAGGTTCAAGTCGCGAGGTTCTTCTGGTATAAAACTGCTCAGCGCAGTAAAGTTTCACCTTAATTGGCGTTTTGCGCTCATTGTTTGTTTAATAATGGAATACCAATGAACCCAATTCGAACTTTACTTACGAAAGCGTCTTTATTAAATAAATTTTTTAAGCTTATTTGCGCTAATTTCGGTTTAAATAGAAAGTTATCGGAACGATACTAGATACATTATGTATCACATTCGCTACTTTCCTTTGCCATCTCAACAAAGTGGGAACAAATAGCATTCTCCTTGCGCTGTTCAATCGGAGTCACGCCATTGAAATAGGGCGATTAGTTGGCACACCACAGCCTCATTTAGTACGTAAAACTATGGCTTGAAGGAGCGAACGTGTTAATATTGGGTGCAATAAAATTATTTGAAACAAAAAAGTATTTATGAACAATGAGGACGGTCCTAGTTAAAGGTGTAATGAAGGAAAATGACATTATATTGCAATATGAAGAAGCAATGTTTTAGTGTCGAAGTAATGAGAAATGTTGCCTCCATGGGAATTATTTCACCAATTCCTTGTTCTCTTCACGTACCCTGTTTTCTTGTCGTTTCAAACGTACCATCCACAGAGAAAGGCAATGACTTCACAGTCTCAATTTGCATTTGCTACATTTTTAGAAAGAGCCGTGCGGTTAACGTAGGCGCTCAGCATTGTGCATGTCCTTCATCTTTTTTTTTAAGAAGTGGGACTGCAAGGACATGGACGCTGAAAAACAGCGACCATAGCGTCCGCAGTGTTTATATAGCCATGTAGCCCAAATTGAAGTACTGATTTAGCTGACCTTGATGTTATACAAGTCAACCTTGATCTCCATGTATTATTGTATCTGCCGGCGCGGCGTATTTGTTTCCAAAGTACGGGTGTCGTGATCACCTTGTTGCTTCAGCCCAAACACGTCCTTTTAAAGAAATTGGATCCCCTTGATGAATTTTCAAAATACTGTTTGCAAATTTTCTGAGATTTTAACACTGTTGTCCGCGAGCGCCAGAAGCTATATGCGTCTTCTTTATTTATCTCTCAGGACAAAACTAACAACGTGGGTTACTTAGATTTATGTTGTTAATTTGCAGATTGCTTATTTTCCTGCAACTTTCGTGACGGGTACATTATTTTCAATTAAATTTGCTTGGATACTTTGTCTCTTCGACTGTGTAAGCGAAGGGCATGCTGTGTTCTACGACACTGCCGTTTTGATTGATATGTAGGATTTAACGTCCCAAAACCACCTTACGATTATGAGAGACGCCGTCGTTGAGGGCTCTGGAAATTTCGACCACCTGGGGTTCTTTACGTGCCCCCAAATCTGAGCACACGGTCATACAACATTTCCGCCTCCATCGGAAATGCAGCCGCCGCAGCCGGGATATGATCCCGCGACCTGCAGGTCAGCAGCCGAGTACCTTAGCCACTAAACCACTTAGGCGGGGCGTTCCGTTTAACGCGAAACCCATCACGCGCGGCTGATAGCTGACAGGGACTGGAGCGAGTACTGCACACGGTAGCCGGAGGGCACAAACGTATGATAAACAGTCCGGGGACTTTTCGTTGTATTAAATGCAGGAGCACGGTGAACTTTATTTATCCTTCAGCACAACGTGATTCGTACAAGCTGAGCACGGTATTTTTCTTCGATATCGCAAAACAAGGGTATGCAGGTTGCTGTTCCTATGTTACATTGCGCTCTGCAGCACGCAGCAACAAGTGCTTGTTTTCTGTCCCAACCAGCGTTTTTTTTTCCTTTTCGCGGGGCTTCACAAGAAAAATAACAAACCGGCACTGTTTTATGTGACATTCTTAACTAGTCTCGTGCAGTGCGGATAAGCGAAACCATATGTTTAGAGTGGTTGTGATAATGTTGTTATACTTTCAATATGCGGCAGACACGGTGTCCATTGCTTTGCGAATGCCACCCGCACGCTCACATTTCTATTACACCACAACATTAGGTAAAGCTGTTTGTGCCCTTTTAGTTCGATAAGCATTGATGTCCCTTATAAAAGTTTCAGTTTTTGGCTAACCAAACTCAGCATGCATTGAAACCGTCTGGATAGACCGAGTATAGGCATACAATTTTGGGCGTACGATATTTACAGGGGACTTGTGAGTCATCCACTAGTACCCATGCTCCACGGCTCCTTTCATGTTTATCCAAATAAAAAGGTGACATGAAGGAGCAAAATTTGGCCGACTCTAACGTATTACGAAACAGTATGCAAGTTGCAGCCTCTGAGAAGTTTCGCTCCGTAACATTGGTCACGCAATTTCTCAGGCAAGGCACGCCGAAAAGAAACGAATGTTTGGAAAGAAAAATAAAAGCGTCTTGTAAAAAATGTCAAAAAAAACAAAAAAGAGACTGCGGATCTGCGCACACGTTTGCATGGCAACATTTTATCATTTGCGCTAATAATGCACTGAAAGCATTTCATACTATTTTTCAAATGTGTCTACTGAGTGTCGTTTCATACTTACCCAGTTATTACACTACTCCGATGTGATGCTATTGGCATTGCAAAATAAAAATAAATGAAAGAAAGAAAAAAGGTGGCCACGCACAATACGAGACCACTTCTGGGGAACACGACGAAAATTAGTTCTGTGTGCTTTGTATATCTCATTCACGTCAGCAATTATCCCGTGCGATAAGGCTTGAAGCGAATCTTAAACACGCCTGCTTTCTTGGTCCTTGATGTTTCCTTGTGTTTTAGTGCTCCCTTCATGGCGTGTCTGGGGCTTTTCTTAGCAAGGTATTTTAAGTGTGAATACACTTTATAAGCGATTTCCCCAAACCATCCACCGCCGTCGGCGGCGTCCGCAGTCTTCTCTCTATCTTTGAAAGAAAGAGGACTTGGCATGCCGCAGCGCGACGCTCTACCGAATAAACCACGGACGCGACGCTGATATCGGTGTCAGTAACGCGCCTTATATCTTTATAACGCCGCTGCGCGCGTCCCCCTCCCCCTTCACTCGCTCCTCCGCTCTCCTCGCTCGCTGCAACTGCGCGCGCACCCCTCTCTCGCGCGCGCCCGCCTTCTCTCTCAGTCTCCCGTCGAGAGCGGGTCGTGCGATGGATGTCCCGAAGGCAACGCTACCATCAACAACGAATGCAGTACAACCGAATGCCAGCACTGCACCCGTTGTTGGAGGTGACGGTACCGCGGTGGTTTCGCCGACGTTGGAAGACAAGGCGGCGCTGCGAAGGGCTCGTGAGACCCGTGTGATCAAATTGCGATTCCCAGGAACCATTACACCATAAAGACACCATAGTGTGATTGATAAATATAATAGTGCGAATTAATAAATACTTCTCATAGCATCACCCCGTGCATTCGCACTTAACCATGTTCACCCTCGGGGAAATGCTTGGGAGTTTTTTTCTTATTTTTTTCTACCCAAATGTATCAAGCTGAAACTATTGTGTACGAAATTATTCTGCATCTGTAGTGTGTTTTCCCCCCGAACCCCCTTGCGACCCTTGTTAGCCCTCAGTTAGTCAGTACTGGCAAATATGACTAGGGACATATCACAACCTTCTACAAATGGTAACGACGGCAAACCTTTTCTTGTCTATTGTAAGTGTTTTTTTGAATAAGAGAAGAGAAGGAATAAACGTTCATTCTTCGAAACGGTATAGAGGCAAAGGGAGCATCGATTGCTAGAAAGAATATAAAAGGACGAGATAAAGAAAAGACATGCGCTGTTCTCTTTTGCCGTTTATTATGAACCCAAACAAACTCGCCCACCTACTTGTGGTTACTATGAACCACTGCAAACAGCATTGACCACTTTCAGCAATATTTTTTGACAAATAAAAATTGAAAAACTGCGTACGTTGATTGTTAGTTCTTTTTTTTTAACCAGCGTGTTTCTGTAGCGAAGTAAAAAGAAAAATAGCTCCTTCTTAGAAGAAGCTTCATCTTGCCTTTATTTTTGTAATGCTAAAGTTTTGCGAACGTCTTAGAGTTGAATCAGAATACGTTTTGTTAATTTTTTTAACCACTTTCACGCTTTTATTTGCCCGACATAGTGGTTAAAAGTACTTGTTAGTCCGGGCTTTTTTGTGCATTATTTATGCTCTATGTAAGCGGACCTAGTTTACCTAACGAGGAAAGAAAATTATATGCGTTATGTGTGGGCGTGTGGTTTCTGTTTAAATTTAAGTTACATCAAACCCCAGATTAAAGGAACTGTGCACAACGAAAATGTTTCTATTTGTAGGCTTATTGTTCATTTGTGTTTCATTGCAGCTTCCGTTACTTAAACAAACTCGAGCTAATTAATGCCTACAAGTACTTCCTACTGCTTGTATAGACAACTGCATTTTTGTGCTTTCATTACTTCATATCGTCACCTCCTATCATTTGTGTGACAATTCCATAGTCCCTGAGGACTTTTCTTGAGTAATGTTAATTTTGAACATCAAAGTAAAGACTCTATCACACTCATATCTACTAAGTTCGCGTGACAGTCAACATCATATATACCACACATATTCCCCAGGATTTGAATACCCAGTAAAAGACGCTTTGCAGGTGTGATGTCGGTGAAGAAATGACAGTAAATGATGCAATATTGCGTGACAAAAACATACAACCACGCTATCTCTCTAACCCATGAAAAAGGAAGTATGTTGTCTGACCATGGTAAATGAGTAGCAATTAGGTGGTTTGAAGGTTCCAACTATTGCGAAAATGTCAGCCATAATTAATGATTTACCATCGTAAGCGATTTGAAAATGAACTCGGTATGCAGCTTCGTAGGTGCACACATATCCTTAGAAACGCGTAGTGCGTACTCGACAAATTATCGAGATCATTATGAATTTTCGGGTAGCGTGCACTTGGCAACTTGCTTAAGTGATGGTAAATTGTCGTTGGGGGGGGGGGGTAGTTCGCAATTGTTGTCCAACATCTGTAAGATCGTACACGGTAGAAATAAAATTTGATTGGATTTAAACTTGAAGAAGATGCTATAAGAGAGTTTACAATGAGCTGTCGGAATATTTCTGCACTTAGCCTACCCGGATGTCTTTTGCTTTCTGTTTTTTATAGGAGTATGCGGAAATGACCACAGAAAATTTTGCATAGGTTCAATCAGGCTTTCTCACCATCAGTGTTCAATGCAAAGCTCAAACTTCAAGCGTTCCAACGTCAACACTGAACTTCCTTCTGATCATGAAGTTTTTTTGGCCTGTTAATATTAAAACGTTCAAATTACGTAATATATAATTATTTATTATTCAATTTCTTTAGTTATTACATATGAACATCATCCCTGTGGGCAATAATCTCGGTTACGCAAAGAACACTGGCAAGGTGAATCAATAAACCTTCGAAATCTTGACGATTTTCGTACGTTTGCCCATGTCCATCGCTTTTGGTGACATTCTTTGTTCATGCAATTTGTATAGCACACACAAAAATCATGCAGGTAGTGTTTTTGTGAACGGTACTTTCAATGAAGTGGGTGGGGACACAGCCTGCACTCCGCCGAAAATGGGAAGTTTTTTTTTTCTGCATGCGTTCTTAATATACATATAGCTCGTTCTTCAAATTAGTTGAAGACCGAAGCCTAGTAACATTCCTTATTTTTCTCGCTATTTTTTACCGCTGCCTGCCTGGCCTAAAAGTCTGCAAACCAGCAGGCCTTCTCTCTAAACTCTCTAGCTTTTGGATTCACCTCAGTGCCATCTGAAACACGTGAAAGCATTGTTGTGGACAATCATTTAGCTCTTCATGTTTCAAACAAACTTAAACAGTAGCTCTTCTTTTGAGTGCACCCACGCACATGAGCGTACCCATGGTTCTTTGCTGCAAGTATGAATCGCGCCTGAAACGGGCTCAGGAACGAAACTAATTTTTCTCATAGTGTTGTCTTTATAATCCCGCTTGAAGTATGCTCTAATGAGTTTCCCCTGCTTGAACACTTGCTAACGACCATCACAGCGACGCAACAGCATAGACTGCTGAAGACCATTAAGGAAATTCCAAACAGTGTCTGAGGTGTCCCATAGCACATCCTTTTGATTGCTTAAATGTGGCACGCTCTTTTTGCAGCGAGCAGGTTTCTCTGTACTGTTAGGCTGAGCTTAGAGAAGGCATAAGGTACAATGCCAAAATATTTTAAACTGAACGTTGCATACAAAAATAAACATTTCACTGCAAGGATGATGCAATGAATTCGAAAGCAACAAAACTACAACGTTATACGATATCAGGTTATCAGCTGTCTCTTGTAAATCCCGTATGGTCATCACAAAATCATTATTAAGTGATGACGAGTGATGAGGTTGTCCCATGACATTATCAAGGCGCGACTATGAGGTCACGACATGTCATTGCTTAGTTAAAAAAAAAGGGGGGGGGGAGGTCAGTCGCGGACGCATTGCCGAACCATGTGAATATCGTCCAGAAATCTTCTTCCAAAAGCCTCCAATTCCAGAGGCAATGAAAAACCCCGCTGAGTGCAGAGAGGTTTCAGGGAGGGAGGGTATAATTGTATTCGCTGTATTCGCAAACAGGACAATAAAAGGAGACCTCTCTGGCGAATTGCCCAGAGGCCCTGCGTTTTTATTTCCTCTGCTTTCGGACACAAAATGAGCAGTGACCTTTACGCTTATTGGCGAGTATTTCTATTTAATGATGTGGTTTTGAACAGAAGCCGGCTGTTCTTTCTAAACCATAACCGCCTACTTTTCCGAAGCAGTACTTTGTTAAAAAAAATACCTGTCAATAGCTTAAAATCTCAGATAGCAAGAAACTACGCAAAGAAATTTTTGCGCTTGGTTCTGTATATATATGAAGCAGCAGAGGAAGACTGGCGACATAAAACCTACATTAACAACTCGTTGCGTATGTTGAAAGGCAAGTTAGTCATTATTATGTCCTAATATTTACCGGAACCTCGTGAAGAAAATAGGTGGGCACAGCTATTCAAGGCATCTCATCGCTTTTAGAGCGATAGAACAACTAACATTTCTGAGACACGCAAAATATTGACACTTCAATGAACCTTCGTATTTTATTGTCTCTCATAGCACGCGAGAGGTGCTTTGCATAGGGGAATATAATTCCATATAAGAAGAGTGAGCTTGCTTAAAGTGCATCCGACTGCAGACGAATTATAGCCTTGACCGAATTAAATAAGCGAAGGCTACGAAGTGCAGTGTGTTTCAACTATTACAATCAGCATGCATTGAATAATCATATTTATTTATTCCGGTATGTTCAAATTCTTTATTTGTTTTGTTTTTCCTAAATAACTGTAAAGATTGTGAAGAGAGAGAAACGAGAAAAAAAATTGGCCCCGTATATGCATGGTAACCTGCAAATGTCGTCGCAATACGATAGTCTTGCGCGTGGAGAGGGTGTACAAATAATTTATTTGATGTTCTGCGCAAGAAAATCGGTGAACCGTATTCTGAAGGCGCTGCGTTAGAAAGCCTCGAGCGTGCACCGGAGGCGAATAAGCGCATCAAGTCACGTCACACGTTGGTCATGAGCGTCATCTGGCAGTTTTCATGGAATACGAAGCGCGTAGTTCTGAGACGGGTGTGCGGGCTCGTCTCAGAGGTGATAAGTTGTAGAACGCAAGGTGACGGGTAGGTGCCACCACCGAGCAAAGCGTTGGAAACACTCGCCTTTTCGTGCAAGCATTCCCTTGTCATCGTAGCGTGATAAGCGCTATGGTCTAAAATTACTTAAGTATGCCTTTTCTAGTAAAATACGCATATGCAGAATATATACGTGTTCGTATGGTGCCCCAGACATGCGTAATAATTTTTTAATTGACAATTGCACAAGCATGAACGCTGAATCTTGAGCAACATTGGTGAGCGCTGCGGATCGGGTCGGCCGTTTCAAGTAACCGGTGCCGTTAAGTGGAGACAGACAGACAGACAGACAGACAGACAGACGGACGGACGGACGGACGGACGGACGGACGGACGGACGGACAGACAGACAGACAGACAGACAGACAGACAGACCAAAGTTTTTGCGTCGAATGTCCCCGCCGTAAGCTTACAGTATCAAGCGATCGCAATATTTCATGCGTAAAAAGAGACTCATTCCAAAGTGATATGGAGCATAGGGGAGCAAGCATGGGGAGCGTTCGTCCTAGAGAGAGGTATTGACTGATCGTTGTTTTTGTATGAGTTGAATGGGCAGCTTGATCAGCCCGTTCATTACCCATAATTCCACAGTGACTTGGCAACCACCGAAATATAACGTGGTGCCCTTCTTTCTCTGTTATACAGTGTAGCAATTCTGCCGTCTCAAATAACAACTGCTCATGCTGCGGACCATAGCGTTGATTTGACAGAAGTGACTGAAGTGCCGCCTTGCAGTCGTTGCGTGCTTTGGTCGTTAACGAAACGCAGCGCAGCGAGAAGCACTGCAAGCTCTGCTGCCGTTGATGTGGTTGCATGAGCTGTCCCGAATTTGATGGTTGTGGCATGCCTTGGAATAACGACTGCCGCTGTTGAGCTGTTTGGCAGGGCGGAGCCGCCGGTGTAGACGTGGGTGCAGTCTTGGACTTCTCGTACAGCCGAAGTGAAGCGAGCTGCTCAAGGGCTGGTATCGACAAATCTCGTTTTTTTTTCTGGATCACTGGTATTGTCAGGTTGATGACTGGCTGTTTGAGGCACCATGAAGGAGCTGAAGGTCTTGCCGCGGGCGTAAAATCTGTTGGTAGAGTCACCATGTGCAGTTACTGTTCGACAAAAGGAACTATGAGGCCTATCCGCTAGTAGAGAGGCTAGGTAGTGGCGGGGAGTCCGGGCCACATGCCTTATGTGTGTCCTCAGAGCTTTAATTTGAATATGGGTCTGCACGAGGTGGTCTTTGGTGAAAGCTATAGTCGCCGCTGTTGAGGAACACTCAAGCAGACCTATACAGATTCGAAGCGCCTGTGCTTGAACGCTTTGTATAATGCGTCAACCTGTTTTGCCATGGCGTTTATAATGCGGGCAGACTGTATCGTAGAAATCTAAGGATAAGCACCCTGTACAGTCGTAACTGCATTTCCTAAGTCTTTCTAGGGAGAAACTTGAAGAGGTGGTATATGCCACAATTGTGATCTATGGCGTGATTGTTGAATGGGATAAGAAGATTTGATGGTTTAAATTGGGCAGACTATGCCTAACCGGCCGTTCAGTCATTTTAAATGCCCATGAAGCATAAAAAAACCAACAGTTTCTGCATAAGAATAAACTTTGGAACAAATGGAGGATATTGAAATCTGTTCTCATTTTTTCACAGTAAAAAAAGGCGCAATTTACGAGGTGCCATAATTTTTTCAAGTACAAAAGAAAATTTATATGTCAGCAAGTATGTCAGCAGCTCGTGATCGGATTGTAAGAGAGGATCAAATAGGAAAGAGGGGGGTGGTGCAGCATGCCAACAAGGCAGCTACGTGGTTGGTGAATGATGACAACATTCTAACATGCATATATAACTGACCTGGTTCGGAGTGGCCGTGCTTCGCGATTTTCACAAATTACTCGTCAGTTTCCGTAGGTGCGATAATTGCAGTAGAAGCTTGAGTCACACCACAGAGGATAACACTTCATCGCTTTTCATATAATGAAAATCTACAACGTACGAGTAAATTTAAGTACTCAATAAGTACTAGGGTTTTTTTTTGTATTGGTTTCACCTAAATGTGTCTGTAACGATCAGGAAGCAGCAAACATGCGCACCAGTGCGACTCCACAGGAGCTATGCCTGAACAGAGGATGCCTTCTTGGGAATAAAACGCTCTGCTTCGTGGTATTATTTGTCGCACACTTCAAAATAGACATCAGAGTGCCAACACACCAAGTAGCTTAGATTTGCCACCTGTTTGGATTCACGTGCCTATAATGAACCAAATGTGTTTCTAGTGTCCTGTTTTTGTTTTGTTTTTGTTTCATGAAATAAAACTCAGTGTCACTCTGAAAAATTAACAATGGTCTATGGCGAGGTCTTACAAAACAACTTGACGACTTCTTCCGCCCAGTGACACCATCACTCGCTCGACTGCAAAATAAAAAACTTGAAGCACTCATAACAATATTCGCATTTTGCAGGAACAAATTTGTCCCACAATTTTCTGACACAATGAAGGAGGTGCTAAGATGAGCACGGACAAAGGGTGACGGTGGCATACAAAAAAATTTGCCTAAAATAGCCAGTACGAAGTGCAAAGGAAACTAATCTGAGCGGTAACCATTAAACACATTCGTTCTTTATTTCTCCACAATGTATTGTCAACATATATTTTCAAATAGTTTAAAAGGTCACCTCTTAGACTTTCCAGGGTTCTCTTAAGGCGCACTGGAATCTAGGCAGCAATTACAATGATTGGCACTGATATCTTGGCCGACACTTACACACCATAATACAATCACATATCGATTTTTTATTATTATTTACAATACTGCTAGCCCTTGCGGGCTGTAGCAGGGGTGGGAGGTGAACAGGTGAACAATACACAAACAATGTTAGGCAAAAAACAAGTCCAGCCGTCGTTGAAAATCCTGTGAGGATCTACATCTTGTAAGTACCTCGGGGGGAAGCGCATTCCAGTCAACAATAGATCGCACCAGAAACGAAAACTTAAGTACATCCACCCGCGGTACATAAGCTTGGACAGAAAATGAGTGATTGGTACGAGCCGACACTCGTCCTGGGGGGCGCAGGTATACACTGGGATCCAGCTTGTAGTTCTTATGATACAGGTCATAAATAAATTTTAAGCGAGCTATTTTAGATGCGGAAGCATCTTATACTCGCGCCTTGTAGTGCGCCGTCCGCGCCGTCCGCACCGCTTCTCGAACATTCGACAGCTGACGCGCGCGCATGCGCCGTCGCGTCGTCGCCCACCATCTGTGCCGCGCGCGCTTCTCCTTCGAGAACATTCGACAGCTGACAGCGCATGCGCCGTCGCGCTGTATATATACTCAAGGTCGGCGCTCGCTCGCTCAGTTGCCGCTCGTCGGTTGGTTTGTACGGCGCGTCGACGTCCAAGGTCGCGGTGAAATGAATTCCAACGAATCCACAAACACAATGATCGACGTCCCTTCGACCAGCGCCGCCCTTTCGCATACGTGTGTACGTGTTCACTCATTTAACACCCCCTCCTACAACCACGTTAACCAATTTAGCCATCGACCCAAGTAAGTCGCAATTTAACACCCCATTTCACAACCACGTTAACCAATTTAGCCATCGACCCAAGTAAGTCTCACTTTAACACCCCGTTAACCAATTATATGCTCCGCATCCTCCTCAGTGTTCCCCCGAGGGAAGCTGCGGGCAATTTTTTTTTCTACGTGTAGCTAACGATTGAAGGTCAGCCCTAGCAAGCAAAAGTGATACAGACTGTGTTCTCATGTAATTTGAATAAATAAACCTCGCGGCCAATCTTTGTACTCGTTCAAGTTTGTTAATTTCAGTTTTAGTATGCGGATCCCAGATGATAGATGCGTACTCCAGCATTGGTCTAACAATAGTCTTATACGCCAACAATTTAACAGAGGGCGTTGCATTACGGAGTTTCCTTCTCAGAAAACCCAGCTTTCGCTTCGCCAGTCCTGTAATGTTGTCAATATGATTGTCCCACTTTAAACTGCTGGATATAGTAACACCTAAGTATTTAAACTCATTAGAACTCTTAATTTCTCTATTGTTTATTGTGTATTTATAGTTAAGGGGGGATTTTTTATTTGAAATTGTCATGCAAACAGTTTTATCAAAATTAACTTTCATGTCCCATTTTTCACACCAGTTGTCAATACATCGAAGAGCATCATTGAGGAGCATTTGATCAGAAACACTTTTCACATGACAAAACAAGACACAATCATCTGCATATAACCTTACATCAACAAAAGGAGGCACAACCGTTGCAATATCATTCACATAAATTAAAAAGAGTAGAGGTCCCAACACGGAGCCTTGTGGCACACCAGAGGATACGCGTAAAAGAGAAGAACGTGCGCCACTTATTTCAACAAACTGCAACCTATTGCGCAAGTACGCTTCAACCCATCTTACAATTGCGGTATCAATACCAAGTATTAACATTTTTTGAATAAGTTTCTGGTGACATACTCTATCAAAGGCCTTAGAGAAATCAATTGCTATGACATCGACTTGTTCTTTTGAGTTTATCGCTGTAGCGAAAGCATGAACAGATTCAAAAAGCTGAGTGACGGTTGAAATGCCTTTTCTAAAACCGTGTTGTTTATTATAAAACAGATTATTGTTTTCTATATATTGAAATATATATTTTGAAATTATATGTTCTATTACTTTGCACGCCGTGCATGTGATAGAAATTGGACGGTAATTACAAACATTAAGGCGGTCACCAGCTTTGAAAATGGGCGCAACTCTTGCTAATAACCAATCAATCGCCGATGAATGTTTGTGTAGCGACACACGTTGTCGGTTCCTAAAGCATGAATAAAATTTTAAGTATGCACGTGACGGTAGAAGCCACGTTGATTTAAATAACCATAGGTCAGCGCTTCCTGATTCAGCGTGCATGTTTGAAGTAGGAAGATGAAAATGTGGAGAAGCGACGGCAAAAATGCATGCAGGATTAACTACACGTATACATTTGCACTGTACAAAGGTGTAGGCAAAAAAAGTGAATATGATACAGAGCGGGCATGGGCACACAAATAATGATCAACCAAGTAGTTCATTATTAACTTCCACCAGTTCATCATTAACACTCCAACTTAAGAGTATTTTATCACCAATAATTCACACTGTCTCAATAATTGTTTCCGTTGAAATGCCCCATCGGTAGCGACGCTTCTCCTACCGCCCACCGTGCAGTCGGCATGAAAGGAACAAAGACCGCTGCACGAAGTCACCGCTGTCACCGATCAAAATAGAAAGGCATGCTCGATGTGGTAGATCGCACTGCTCTCCGCGGTGAGCAGCCACGCAGACTGAAAGCGCGCGAATCAATCCCGTCTCTTTTCTGCGTGCATCCTTCGGCTTGTGAGGGCAGTCGTTCGTGCAGCGATTCCAGCGCCGCCACTAAATGACTACGGCGAACATCAACCACTCGTATCAAATGTGCTTCTATACCTTTCCCCTCTATTTTTTGCGCGAACAAAAATGAATATTTGTATCAATAGCACCTCCAACACTTTCGATTCGCATGGCGAACATTACTGTTCATCTAAACTTCGCTGCATTATTTGTCCACTTGCTATATCTGGGGCCCAAACAAACTAGACCTGTAGATCGATGTTTCGGCTGGTTATTTATTCAGTACGGATTTGCGTTAATGCCCAGTTTAATGACAGATACGCTTCACTCGCAATACTGCAGTGTAATTGATCACTGGATAGATAAGTGGTTTCTCTCTCTGTTTCATTCTTGTTTCACTGGATATTTGCCCTTAGCCATAGTTTTCTATAAGTACACCAGAAATGATTCGGTGCCAGTGTCTATGGGAGCTGCAACGCACGGCGCTTCAGCGAGTGCGGAATGATGAGTATTAAACCAATTTGTGTAATCTTCGTACTTTTGCCCCGGTTTGCTTCACATTGCCTAAAGCTGCTTTGTCGCGAAACAAAAATCAGCAAATGTTCAGCAGTTCCACTTCACCACATTAATATTTTAGGCTCACCATTTCAAATCGGCTCATGAAGCTCAAAATAGTCCGTTATTTCATTCGAAACAAAACTATAACAGAGCCATAAACAAAGCGCTGAGTTGGTTTCAAACCTGCAAGCACGAAAACTAGGCAAACTTGTGTACTACCCATTATTCCCATTGTCACTGAACGATCACAGTGCTAGAGTCCCCTCTAGCTAGTATTAGTAAACTTTATGCCCTTAAGGCCTCAGATTGTGTGGATATGTGTATTAGATATGGGCCATAAGACCGGCGTTGAGTATGAACTGCAACAGTGTCTGTTGTGATGTATCCAGCTGTCATAACTGGACGTGTCTGTGCAGCGTGGGCCGGATTTCAGAATGTGACGGGAGCGTTGTGGTTGTAACCTTTCACGTGTACTTTGTCAACTTATATGCATCTGCGTGCATCAGTGTAACAGCGATACACTAACACGTACCACTCAGTCATACACGCCATTAGATATGCCTACTTCTACATTGTTTGAATTGACCAAATCTCATGTTCAAATTACTCGTGCAGTCACCTCAACCTGCAGGTAATCGTATGCAAATGATATTGAAGTCGGCAAATTGATAAATGTTCAAATGTAGACACAGTAGTTCCCCTAGCTTCTACCGTTCAGCTAAATGTACGCATTGTGCAAAATACACACTTACTTAAACTGATCACAGTGTGGGATTCCTGATTGCCCCACAGAATGCTTTGGTTCGATTCCAGCTGGCACTATAACATAAATGGTCGCGTATAAGGAGGGAGGGAGGGAGGCAAGGGAGCGCCGAGCCAGCCTCATAAATTGGCATAATAGGCCCCCCTCCTTGAAAGGAAACCCTGCGCAAACTTATGATAACATATACTAAATGTAGATAGATAGATAGATAGATAGATAGATAGATAGATAGATAGATAGATAGATAGATAGATAGATAGATAGATAGATAGATAGATAGATAGATAGATAGATAGATAGACAGACAGACAGACAGACAGACAGACAGACAGACAGACAGACAGACAGACAGACAGACAGACAGATAGATAGACAGATAGATAGATAGACAGATAGATAGATAGACAGATAGATAGATAGATAGACAGATAGATAGATAGCTGGATAGACAGACAGACAGACAGACAGACAGACAGACAGACAGACAGACAGACAGACAGACAGACAGATAGATAGATAGATAGATAGATAGATAGATAGATAGATAGATAGATAGATAGATAGATAGATAGATAGATAGGTAGACAGACAGACAGACAGACAGACAGACAGACAGACAGATAGACAGATAGATAGATAGATAGATAGATAGATAGATAGATAGATAGATAGATAGATAGATAGATAGATAGATAGATAGATAGATAGATAGATAGATAGATAGATAGATATATAGATAGATAGATAGATAGATAGATAGATAGATAGATAGATAGATAGATAGATAGATAGATAGATAGATAGATAGATAGATAGGTGCACGCATGCTTGAAAGCGCTGATGATGTTATGTGCATGTCCGCCGTGCTAGTGTAGCGTTTACGGGGCTCGGCTGCTGGCAATAAGTTCGCAGGTTCCATCCGTGCAGCGGCGGTCACATTTCAGGAAGGCCAAATGATAAAGGTCCCGGTGCTGTGCGAAGTAAGTGCTCGTTATATAACACCAGATAGTCAACACTTTCAAAGCCCTTCACTTCGGCGACCCTCATACTCATATCAAGACTTGGGGGTGTAAAGCCCTGTATATAAATAACGCTAAGAGCTCCACATGTATTGCACAAACTAAATCATTTCGTCACAGAAATTCCACGAAGTGAACGTCAATTGAGTAGATACAGCTAATAATTGTACTCTTAATGAATATTACGCAAGAAAAAATCATGTTTCAATTATGTGTTACTCATGGTTTGTAATTGTTTTTAATTGGGGCAGAATTGGGGTGCCACGTAAAAACTTGCAATCCGCAGTCTGGTATGCTGAATGTAACTGACGAACGTTTCTTACTTTTTTATCATACATAGAAAAGTTACTTTGATAGTACTTTTTAATCCTTAATATTGTTACGGATGTGATGGGCTTATTTACACTGAAAAATGTCAGCGCTCTACCGTCCCTGCCGAATCACCATCGCTCGAGAGCTTCCGATCTCTTCTTCTTCCTCGCTCTTTCAGTCCGCGTTACATTTCCCTCCGGGCCAGACGAAGCTCACCGAGCGAGTAGACGCGATCGGTTGTTGTAGGGCTTCAATCGGGCAATGTGCACAATTTGCGTCTTGCGCGAACGCCGGTTCTGAGCTGTCACTTTCGCAACAGCGTAAGTGATGTCACTTAGGCACTGAGTAATGACGAATGGTCCTGAGTACTTAGGAAGAAACTTCTGGCAAAGTCCCTTCTTTCGAACGGGCGTCCACAGCCAGACCAAATCACCTGTAGCGAAAGTCACGGGCGGGTGTTTTGCGTCTTAACGGTCTTTCGCGCGAGCGTGGGCGGAAAGAGTTCGGAGCCGAGCAAGTCGTACGTGCTCTTCTTGAACAACCCGACGTACGAGGAAGGGAATGTTTTCGCAGGTGGCGACGTCCATACTTGCGACAGTGGGAACAATGTCCAAGCGCCCGAACTTGTTTGAAATTCTCCGGGTCTTCAACGCCTCGAATGCGGGACACTGCTGCCTGAAAATCGAAGGAGTACGTGTTCAAGTTTTCTTTTGTTATCACAAAATTGTACACGTCCTCGGCGATGCCTTTTAACAAATGACCGACTTTGTCTTCGTCAGACATATTTGCGTTGACAATCCCGCAAAGCTTCAATACTTCTTCAATATAGGTTGTGCACGTCTCACCGGGCAACTGAGCCCTACGTGACAGCGTTTGCTCAGCTTTCTTTTTCATGGAACTCGTGTCCCCAAAGCAGGCCTTCAGTTCCTTAACAAATGTATCCCAAGTGGAGAGGACATGTTCATGGTTCTCAAACCAAAGCAAGGCTGTCCCGGCAAGGAAGAATACTACGTTCACGAGCTTTGCCGGTGCGCCCCATTCATAGTAGCGGCTCACTCTGTCGAAGTGTTTTAGCCAAGCGTCCGCGTCTTCGTCAGTTTTACCTGAGAATGTGCGTGGCTCAGGTGCCCAGTAGTCTGGTTGTCGAGGTCGACGGCCACCTTGTGCCGTGTCGGTGGCACTGGTGGATGCAGCAGCGTTGTACGTCAATGGGATTGCTGTGTCGTCGTTCATGCTGATGTTGTCCGGGGGTAGGCCAGCTAAGCGTCTGCTTCTTCGAAGAACTTCTGCTGCAGGGTCCAGGATGGCAAGTTACCCAGCACCACTCCACCAAAGCTGTTACGGATGTGATGGGCTTATTTACACTGAAAAATGTCAGCGCTCTACCGTCACCGCCGAATCACCATCGCTCAAGAGCGTCCGATCTCTTCTTCCTCGCTCTTTCTGTCTGCGTTACAATATTATATACATAATATCCTAATCACCCCCTTTTATTGTTAAACCAAGGAGGTTTAAACTTTAGAACACAAGTCACCCCTCAAGTTTTTTTTAATAGATATCTGTTTGCATCGTAGTCGCTGCAGAAACACATTTTGCTACATGAAAAAACACTTTCATCCCTCCCCTTTGCTTCAAAAGGAAGAAATGGGCTTAGAGATCATTGGCGCAGAGTTTCTTAAGCCAGAAAAACGGTGCGTCCTAAAAGTGTCTCACCATTCGTTTTCGAGTTCCCACGAGAGCTGCGTGTAAATTTTCTCACATGGAGTCTGTGGCGCTGTGAAAAATTATAAATCTTCTGTTCTGCCTCTCGGAAATGCTCCATACATGCTGGCAATTCACCAGATTACGTGCTAAAGGGAGAAAAATGGAACAAAGTGGGGTGACAAAGCGAAGACAAATGGCTGATACACTGGAAAGACAATGCGGCTTTTGAATGTGTTGTGTTGTCTGGGCACTTTTAACTTGACATAGTGTCATATGGTTCGCAACGATGGCCCTCGCGAATCACGCATTTTATGTTGTGAGAAAGATGGAACAAAGCGTGCCTGCTGAGTAATGCATTCAAGCCTACCGCGAGTTTTGTGTTTTATTGTACGAATGGCGCGCTAAAATGGCTACACGTTTCGGCTTATGTGTGCCTCAAGCAATTATGCATCCTCGTTGTATACAGACTGGGTGCGGTGTTCATTCCGGCGACCCATAGAATCTGTGAGCCACCACTCCCTTGAAGAGCGCACTTGCTTTACAGGCCCTAATTATAGGAGATGCACCACAAGAAACTTGAGGGGGAGGGAGGTTAGCAAGAAGAATGCGATGACTGCAGACTGCGTGCACGCTTTACTTATGAACAGCAAGGGTCCCAAGACACTTCTTAGTTAAATGGAGGGATTCATTAAGGAAGGCATACATATATAAGCTGACTTGACATGATCATTTACGCCTTCCGAAACAGTGTCATAAAGCCGTTGCATGAGTGTACATAGTGCTACATCTTCAATTTGACTAGACGTAAGCTATTTGGTTTTCATGTCTATTGATGCTGCGCTGAGTTATATGTGAAAGTTTGCGGCTGTAATGATTAGAAGCAATGTATTTCAATTTGTGTGTGTAGTGTACTGCCATATGATTTTAAGAAACCTCTATCTTTATAGAGACATGCTACATATTAACATATTAGAGAGACATGCTACAGACATAACGCGCGTAGCCTACATCATGAATTCTGAAGCTCTACAATCTGAATGAATCTACCGTCAAAAAGAGGTGATCCTGTTCAGCAAACAAGTTATAGGAGGAGGAGGAGGAAGGGAAGAAATGAAAGGCAGGGAGGTCAACCAGACGCACGTCCGGTTTGCTACCCTGCACTGGGGGAAGGGGTGAGGGGATTAAAGGAGAAGAGAGAGAGAGAAGTGAAGGGCAACGTGTGTGTAGATGTGACCTTGTCCATTGCACGCTTATAAGTGGTCGCGTAGTCCGGTCGTCTTTAGAAAACTTAGCAGTGCCCGCGTCGCTTTGCTGGCCAGCGACGCGTAGAGCCATGAGCCAAGTATCTTCTCTTCGGAAAAAGGTCTACTGTCTAGTGTCTCCAACGTTTCGCGTAGCAAGTTGCGTTCGCTCGCAAAACGTTCACATGAACACAGTAGATGTTCTATTGTCTCGTCAGTGTCGCACGATTCACATCGGGAGCTATCCGCCATTCCTATGCGAAAGGAGTACGCCTTTGTAAAAGCTACTCTTAACCACAGGCGGCACAGTAAAGTTGCATCCTGGCGGGAGAGGTCCGATGGAACTTGAAGCTTTCTCGATGGGTCCAATTTGTGTAGGCGGCGGTTCCTGACACTGGGGTCACTCAGCCAAGTTTCCGACATGGTGTTAGCGAACGAGTGAAGGCCCCTTGCAGCGTCGGTTCTCGACAATGGAATTGGGGTTGTCTGGGCGTCCGCGTGGGCGGATCGGGCAGCATTATCAGCAAGGTCATTACCGACAATACCACAATGTCCCGGTAACCACTGGAACACCAAGTCATGTCCTTTCGACAAAACTTCGTGAATCACTTCTCTTATTTTATTCACTAGTTTTTGATGCTCCCTCTGTCGTAAAGCTGATTGCAAGCTCTGAAGGGATGCCTTGGAGTCACAAAACACAGCCCATTTTTGAGGTCTGGCTTCCGCAATATAAAGTATAGCAGCACGTAAAGCGGCAAGCTCCGCTGCTGTGGATGTTGTCCTATGCGACAGTTTGAGCTTTATAGTGACCTGGTACGCTGGGATGACAACAGCACCTGTGGAGCTGTCAGCCGAGACCGATCCATCGGTGTAAATGTGGGTCCTCTGGCGGTATTTTTCGTTGAGTAGCGACAATGTCACCTGTCGTGGGACCACTGTTGAATGATGGCTCTTGTTCGTTATTCCTGGAATAGTGAGGCACACCTGTGGTTGTTGTAGGCACCACGGGGGTGACGCTGGTCTTGTTGCGGGAGTGAAGCCAAAAGGGAGGCATTCTCTATGGGCAGAAATAATCTTTGAAAAGATCGCGTGTGGTCTTTGAAGTGGCAACACTGCAACATGGTGACCAGGAACTCGGCAGAGGTGTTTTATGTGGGCTCTCAAATTGTCAGTGGTGATGTATGTTCGAATTGGATGCTCTCTTGCGATCATAATTGCCCCGTAGGTTGAGGTGCGTCGCGGAAATCCTAAGCACACGCGTAGTGCTTTTCCTTGCAGACTTTTGAGAGTGCGGATGTTCCTCTTGCATGTACTTGCCAGTAACGGCAAGCTGTAGCGCAAAAATCTCAGAAACAGTGCCCTGTATAGCTGCATCATTGACCTTATCGATGCGCCCCAAGATTTTCCGCAGAGGAACCGCATTATATGGACAATGGAAGTTAGCCTTCTCTTCAGGTAATTGCAGTGGGCACTCCACGAAAGGTCCCTGTCAATAATCACACCCAGGAAGCGATGGTTCTTCTAGTATGGAATATTTTGTCCATTGATGGTAACGGGGTATTGTGTCATGGCTCTGCGGGTAAACGCAACCAATGCACATTTCTCTGTTGAGACGGAAAGACCTTGCTTGCGGAGATATGAGCATGTCAGGGTGGCAGCCTGCTGGACTCTTTCACGTACTTGTAGACGAGTTACAGCCGAAGTCCATAGACAAATATCGTCAGCATATATGGATATGAGGATGGTACTTGGCAAAATTTCACGAAGTCCTACCATCACGAGGTTAAATAAAGTGGGACTTAATACGGCGCCCTGAGGGACGCCACGGAAGGTATAGTAATTGGTGGTAGGTCCATCTGAGGTTTGTACAAAAAAGGACCTTCTCGTCAAATAATCCTGGATCCATTGGAACATCCGACCACCGATTCCAACAGCTTCCAACGAGTCTAGGATGGCTTTATGTGTTACGTTATCATAAGCCCCTTTGACGTCGAGGAAGAGTGCCAGTGGTATGCGCTTGAGGCTCTTCTGTTGCTGGATAAATGTTGAGAGATCAATTACGTTGTCAAGAGATGGCCTACCTCACCGAAAACCCGTCATGCAGTTTTGGTATACGTTGTAGCGCTCAAGGTACTATTCTAGGCGTGTTAGTATCATCCTTTCCATGACTTTTCCTACGCAACTTGCGAGGGCAACAGGGCGAAATGATGCCAAATCAAATGGTGACTTTCCTGCTTTGAGTAGTGGCACAAGTCGACTTATCTTCCAATCCTGGGGAACATTGCCCGCCAGCCATGAGTGGTTGTAATAGCTTAACAATTGTCCTCTTGTCTCCTGTTGAAGGTTGGCTAGAGCGGCGTAGGTGATGCCATCAGGTCCTGGTGAAGATGATTGTCGGGAAGCCGCCAAAGATGCGTCAAGTTCTTCTATAGTGAAAAGATTGTCCATTTCGTAGATGCGGGGTTCAGGGATAACACTCCTAATGGTGCCAGCGGACAAGGCGGACACACCAGCGATTCGCGTACAAAACTCATTTGCCACTTCAAGTTGGGTTTGGTCTGAATGTAGGGCTAAAGCCATGAAAGGATGTCTTTGTTGGGGAGTCGAGCGCAGGCCACGAATAGTGCTACAGATGCGTGACAACGGCTTTCGGGGATCCAATGATTCGCAGACTGATTTCCAGCGTTCCTGTTCAAGTTTGTCTAAACGTCGTTGGACTTTTTTCTGTATGCGTCGTGCCAGCCTCAAGTCGCATATTGCTTTCGTCCGCCTGTATCTTCTTTCCGCTCTTCGGCGAAGCGCGCACAGTTTTTCCAGTTCAACGTCGAAATCTGAACGCTTGCCGGTGAACGGGAGGAGACAGGAATATTGCCTCTTTGATGACATCCTCCAAGTTCTGGTCAGGGTCTTCACGGCATGTATTTCCCATGAGTCGCTGAAACTTGGACCAATCAATTCTTCGTATTGTGGTCTTAGGAAAGGAGTTAGTAAGACCCCTTATTCGCATATAGGTTGGAATGTGGTCACTCCCATGCGTTTCGATGTCTGAAAACCAGTGCACTTGCGACCGGAAGTTTCTGGATACCAGAGTCAAATCGAGGCAACTGCTGTACGTAAGGCCCCGCAGGTATGTAGGACTGCCATCATTTAAGAAACATAGGTCATGCTTGGAAGCGAATGACACGAGGTTTCTTCCTTTAGCGTTGATCGTCGAACTACCCCAGATTAAGTGATGTGCGTTGAAGTCTCCAGTTATAACCCACGGGCCCGTAGTTGTTGTCAGTATGTCTCGTAGTCGGTCTTGTTCAAATCGTCCGGATGGTGATATGTAGACACCAATGAGTGTGAATGACACTTTTTTCTTTTTAACACGTAAGCAGACATATTGATTGTCATCATGCGGTTGAACTGCATGATGCACATATGTGAAATCTGTGCGAATGTAAACAACCACCTTGCTGCGTTCCTCGCACGTTGAAGAAACGAAAGATTCATACTCTGATAGTTTAGGAGGTTGTTGCACGTTTGGTTCACATATAACTGTCATAGGAATACGATTCATGAATATATACTGACGGAACGAAGAGATGCGGGATCTCAGGCCTCTCGCGTTCTACTGCATTGTCGACGCTTGTCGGACCTCGTTGCGGAAGGAGAAAACTGGTCGAGCCATGGTTGCTACTGGAGACTTGCAAATACTGGACTTAGAGCATCCAGTACTTGTAGTGCACTCTGAGCGAGTGGAGACTTCAGGCTGCTGCACAGCTTTCGCATGGCATCCAGCAGTGTTCGGAACATTCTGATGACTTCTGTGTCCTCAGGCAGCTTGTCAGCGGCTGGCTGGAGTGATGTGACTGTCGATGTGCGCTTGAGATTTGCAGGTGGCTGTGATTTCGGCAATGAAGGCCAAACTGATTCATCTGCAACAGTGCTGCTCGTTGGTTTGTTGACCGCGCTGGCCGCCTTCGGTCTGGGAGGCAAGGGCGGTGGAAGAGAAGGGTGGTGAAGTGGTGCTTTCGATGCAGCGTCTGCGGCATTCTTTGATGAACTGCGGCGACGATGACGCCTCTTTCGGACGGTCCTGGCAGTCTCTCGATGCGACGAATTGTCTCTGACCATTTGTTTCAATACCGCTATTTCTCTTTGGATTTTGGGGCATTCTTTTGACAAAGCTGCATGTGACCCCTGACAATTCGAGCATTTGAGGGTAGTTGCTTCGCAGTCATCCGCAGAATGGGCTTCCGCGCAACGAGGACACACCGTCCTATTTTCGCATACGCTTCTCACGTGGCCCATCTTCATGCACTTATAACACTGTAAGGGCTTCGGTATGAAAGGTCGCACTGAATGCCGAAAATGGCCCACCTTTACGTGTGAAGGAAGAGAGTCGCCCTTGAACATGATCTTCAAGCAGCGTGAGTTTCCCAAACGAACAACTTTTGCGATGACGCTGGCTTTATTCACCGGTTTGACCAGAACATCGAAGTCGGAGCTGGGAATGGCAGTATCCACATCGTAGATGACTCCAGTGACGACGTTAGAGCTCACAGGAATGTAGGAGCGAACTTTCATTCCCCCCAACTCGTTGACGTTGCGCAGTACATTAAGTGCCGCAGCATGCAAAACGTCGATGGCCAATACGTTCTTACGCGTGTTCACTCTGATGTCTATGATCTCGTTTGGCACGAGTCCTTCCAGCATCACCGAAACAGATTGCTTGTTGAGGCGCTTCATGTTACCGTCCGGTACCTCAGGGACAAAAAGGATAGTGTTTGTCACGGGTCTCCTTGGCACGCTGTCATTCAACGTACTCGATGACGAAGATGTTCTGACGTTCCGCCTCTTCGCTTTACGGCTCAGCACCAGCTTAAAATCGTCGTCGTCAGAAGGCTCTTCGCTGCTCATTGAGTAAACAAGAGTGCCCTCGCTGTCGTAGTCGCTGTAGAGTCCCGTACGCTTCCTGGATGCGACCACCGCCGACGCCGCCGTAACTGGCGGACGTCCGTGGGGGTCCACGTCCACCACCGACGGACACGGATGTGATATTCGCGAAGTTCACTTAAAATTAGGTGAAAAAAGAGAGCACCTACTGAAACTGCGATCTGCTAAGCAATCACTTCCGCAAGCAAGGTATATTTGGACTTGTTGCAAACAAGGTATATTTATAACAAGTCATAAAGCATGTGCGTGTAAGCAGTCTGTTTGCACCCTGCTTACTAACTCGTTACAGTGATTTTGAACGTAGGCTCATTGCAGTCGTCATCAGCAGTGCCGCAATGTGCCCGACATAGCCTCGTATTCATTATTGTCTCCAGTTTCAGTTCAAAACTACATGTTCTAACAATGTCCAGCTTACCATGTCCGGCGTTCAAGAGTGCCTTATAGTAGAGGTAGAATAACCATATTACAGAATAATTAACTGCTCATAGAAACAAAGAACACCGATGAAGTAATAGGGTAAGTATCTCTTCTGCACTTCACCCTCATTTTAGCTACTGTCAACACCAGTTTTGACTGATCCGTTGCTCTTTTTAGCTTTAAAGTTCGGGGCGAAATAAACATCGTTCATACGTGGTGTGCTGGGTACACACAATATGACCATAGACGATAAACATGCATTCATACTTATTCTGCAGTTCGCATTCTGATATGGTTGTGTTCGCTGCAACTTCAATTTTTTTTCCTTTATTTTACAACCTGCTTTCCTGCTTCTGTCTTCCTTTCCTCAAGTGCTTATATGGCCCGCGTAATGAATAATAATAATAATAATAATAATAATAATAATAATAATAATAATAATAATAATAATAATAATAATAATATACTCTAAGCTTTTTATGTCCTTCTTCTCACGACACCTTTTTATTTCTTGGCAATAGATGAATAATTTCGGGAGTGAACAGCACTGCTGTAAAAAGTGAAAGTCTTTCAAGCAGCATCTACATGACATATGAAACTAACTAAGAAAAAACAATATTCATTCGCGTAAATCCCGAAATGAATCGGTCGCGTAAATTAAAACAACCTTCCTGAGAACCGACGAACAAGATACTCTCTATGAGCAAATATTCCCTTCTTTTTTCCCGTACCCAAGCAGAAAACTGTATTCCAAGCAAAAGAATAAACATCGCGGGAAAAAGGACACATCGCGGTCGCCTAATAAAAATTAATGTAAAGCTATGTGCTATCATTATGAAAGCAGACCCCAAACGCCATCGATTTGACTCCCACTTGACGAAACGAAAAGACATTCCTACTCGCACAACATCAAAAGCAGGCAATAGAAAACGGCTGCTCTTAAGTGGTGGAGAATCCTGCGAGGGAGAAATGGCGATTTGGACGATTGTATTAAATCACTGCCATACGGCGACAGGAAGAAAACGTTCGAGGCGTTTTCTGTCGGTGCAGCAGTTGCTTAGGTAAAGCGACGAGTATTTTTTTTTTTTTTGGGGGGGGGGGGACTTTTTCTATCTTCAACTTAAGAGGTGAATCATATTGCGGAATGAACAAGAGTGACCCAAAACGGGAGAAGGAAATGCCATTCAACGCAATGCATTAAAATTTATCTCTTAATTTTATCCCAACAGTATATAATTTAGCCTAATAATTTAATATAATCATTGCGAATTTGTAATCAAGTAGTTAGGCTGTTTGCCTGTCTATCTCAATGAAGCAAGCTCAGTCTATGACCATTGAGACCGTATTTCATTGGAAGGGCAACAAAAAACACTTGTAGCGGTTTGAGACGTGAGGACAATGAATAGCGGAAAGGTAGGGATATTATCCATAAAGTATTAAGTGTGCTCCCCTACACTGGTGGAAGAGCAACGGTGGATAAAAACGGAAGGAAGAGAAGAATAAGAGAGGGAAGTAAGTTGAGATGCACAGACACATGAGTGTCTGTGTGCATCTCAACTGCTTCCCTCACTTTGTTCAACCAGGCGGGTCACTCGTAGAAACTTCAGCAGTGGCTTTGTCACTTTTTGGCGTGAGGCAAATGGTTCAGGTATTCCAAAATCGATTGGTCAGGAAGCGACTGGTCTCTGAGGCGCGCAAATTCTGTCAAGAAGAGTTGTCTCTAGAAGCTGTAAAGATGGCAATGACAATAGATCTGTTCGGAGCTTCCGTCACAGCTACAATGGTCAAATGAAGCACTGTCTGCCATAAGCTAGCGCCACGTAAAGAGGTTCGAAAGGACACATCAAGACACGTCCGGTAGTAAGTCATCGTTTTAGATTGGAATAGGCTATGTGGGATACTGAGCCTCCAGCACGGTACTGCCAGAGAGGATGGGTGTAAAGTAAGGCGACAGGGCTTAGAGCTTGTGACTAAATGAGCGAGCATCTTTTCTTAGGCTGCTGCGTCACTTCCTCGCAGTGGAATTGGCTTCATCAGGTCATTTTCGTGAGCATTCTTAGCCACATCATCGGCGTACTCGTTATCCATTGTGCCGAAGTGGCCTGTTTGGGGCATTATTGCTGAGCTGCAAAATCGTAATGAAGATCACGTGCTACGTGCTGTCAAACAGAGCGAAAAAGTTTTCCACGCTCGCCGTCATGGCAGTAGGCGGCGCTGACCAACACTACCTTGTTATTTCACATTTACACCCAATAAAGTGGATGGGGGAATATCCACCGTAGTAGCTCAATTGGTAGAGCATCGGACGGGTTATTCAAAAATCTCCGTTTCGGTATCTGTCCATGACAAATTGTCTTTTCATCCACTTTTCTTTCTTCACATTTACAACAACCTGATATACTATCCTCTATACTTTCCTTGGCAGGATTATCTGTTAGAACACGTTATTATTGTGGCTGACAAAGAAAGCGAGCCCTAAAATGTACACTTCTCTCCTTCCCGTTGTGTGTTTACAATAGGTGGTTAACAATTACGTCGTACTCAACTGTGGGAGAGCAGCGAGCTGTCCCGATTAGAGTCAGCAATCGCTAGACATACCAGGTTCATCATCATCATCATCACAGCCTGACTACGTCCGCTGCAGGACAAAGGCCTCTCCCATGTTCCGCCAGTTAACCCGGTCCTGTGCTTGCTGCTGCCAAGTTATACCCGCAAACTTCTTAATCTCATCTGCCCACCTAACCTTCTGTCTCCCCCTAACCCACTTCCCTTCTCTGGAAATCCAGTTTGTTACCCTTAATGACCAGCGGTTATCCTGTCTACGCGCTACATGCCCGGCCCATGTCCATTTCCTCTTATTTATTTCAACTATGATATCCTTAACCCCCGTTTGTCCCCTAATCCACTCTGCTCTCTTCTTGTCTTTTAAGGTTACACCTACCATTTTTCTTTCCATTGCTCGCTGCATCGTCCTCAATTTAAGCTGAACCCTCTGTAAGTCTCCAGGTTTCTGCTCCGTAGCTAAGTACCGGCAAGATACAGCTGTTATATACCTTCCTCTTTAGGAATAGTAGCAATCTACCTAACATAATTTGAGAGTGCTTGCCGAATGTGCTCCACCCCATTCTTATTTTTCTAGTTACTTCAATCTCATGGTTCGGCTCTGCGGTTATTACCTGCCCTAAGTAGACATAGTCTTTTACAACTTGAAGTGCACTATTACCTATCTCGAAGCGCTGCTCTTTTCCGAGGTCGTTGTACATTACTTTCGTTTTCTGCAGATTAATTAAGACCCACCTTTCCGCTCTCCTTGTCTAACTCCGTAATCATGAGTTGCAATTCGCCCCCTGAGTTACTCAGCAATGCAATGTCATCGGCGAAGTGCAGGTTACAAGGGTACTCTCCAGTAACTCTTATCCCTAACTGTTCCCATTCTAGACTTCTGAAAACCTCCTGTAAGCACACGGTAAATAGCATTGGGGAGATTGTGTCCCCCTGCCTTACACCCTTCTTGATTGGTATTCTGTAGCTTTCTTTATGAAGCACTATGGTAGCAGTTGATCCCCTGTCGATTTCTTCGAGAATGTTTATATATACTTCATCTACGCCCTGATTCCGCAGTGTCTGCATGACGGCTGATATTTCTACTGAATCAAACTCCTTCTCGTAATCTATGAAGGCTATGTATAGTGGTTGGTTATATTCTGAGCATTCCTCTATTACCTGATTGATAGTATGAATGTGGTCAATTGTTGAGTATCGTGTTCGAAATCCAGCTTGTTCCTTTGGTTGATGGAATTCTAATGTTTTCTTTACTCTGTTAGCAATTACCTTTGTAAATCGCTTGTATACTACAGAGAGCAAGCTCATCGGCCTGTAATTCTTCAAGTCCTTGTCATCTCCTTTCTTATGTATTAAGATGATGTTAGCGTTCTTCCAAGACTCTGGTACTCTTCCGTCAGGAGACACCTCGTAAACAGGGTGGCTAGTTTTTCTAACACAATCTGTTCTCCATCTTTCAGCAGATCTGATGTTACCTGATACTCACCAACAGCTTTGCATCTTTGCATGCTCTTCAAGGCTTTTCTGACTTCTTCTATTATTACTGGTGGGGTGTCATTTGGGTTACTGCTAGTTCTTATAGTATTAGGGTCGTGGTTGTCTCGGCTACTGTACAGATCTCTGTAAAACTCCTCCGCTATTTTAACTATCTTATCTATATTGGTAGTTATTTTGCCTTGTTTGTCCCTTAGTGCATACATCCGATTTTTGCCTATCCCAAGTTTCCTCTTCACTGCTTTGACGCTTCCTTCGTTTTTCAGAGCGCGTTCAATTCTCTCCATGTTATACCTTCTTACATCGCATACCTTACGCCTATTAATCAACTTTGAAAGTTCTGCCAGTTCTATTTTCTCTGTTGTACTTGAGACTTTCATGATTTCACGCTTCTTAATTAGATTCTTAGTTTCCTGGGAAAGCTTGCCAGTGTCCTGTCTAACTACCCTGCCTCCAACTTCCACTGCACACTCCGTAACGATACTCGTCAGATTATCATTCATTGTTTCTACGCTAAGGTTGGTTTCCTCACTGAGAGCCGAGTACCTGTTCTGAAGTGACACACTGAATTGCTGTACTTTCCCTCTCAGTGCTAGCTCATTGATTGGCTTCTTGCGTATCAGTTTCTGTCGTTCCTTCTTCAAGTCTAGGCGAATTTGAGACCGTACAATTCTATGGTCACTGCATCGTACCTTGCCAACCACTTCCACATGCTGCACGATTCCTGGATGTGTACTCATTATAAAGTCTATTTTGTTCGTATTTTCGCCATTAGGGCTCCTCCATGTCCACTTGCGGTTTCCTCGTTTTCTGTAGAAGGTATTCAATATCCGCAAATTATTGCGTTCTGCGAATTCTACTAGTAGTTTTCCTCTAGCGTTTCTAGTACCGACGCCATAACCTCCTACTGCCTGGTCTCCAGCCTGCTTATTCCCTACCTTTGCATTAAAGTCGCCCATCACTATAGTATACTGTGTTTTTATCTTACGCATTGCCGATTCCACGTCTTCATAGAAGCTTTCAACTGAAGCGTCATCATGGCTGGATGTAGGCGCATAAGCCTGTGCCACCTTCATCTTGTATCTTTTATCCAGTTTAATTACAATACCTACCACCCTTTAATTAATGCTATAATATTCCTCTATTTTGCCAGCTATGTTTCTGTGAATTAGGAACCCCACTCCCAGTTGTCTTCTGTCAGCCAAGCCCCGATAGCAAAGGACGTGCCCATTCTGTAGCACCGTATAGGCCTCATCTGCCCTCCTAACCTCACTGAGCCCTATTATGTCCCATTTAACACCATCTAGCTCCTCGAATAGTACAGCTAGACTTCCCTCACTAGATAAGGATCTAGCGTTAAACGTTGCCAGGTTCAGGTTCCAATGGCGGCCTGTCCGGATCCAGAGATTCTTAGCATCCTCTGCTGCGTTGCAAATCTGACCGCCGCCGTGGTCAGTTGTTTCGCAGCTGCTGGGCACTGCGGGCCATGAGTTATTTCACGTATGCATGTGGGAGGTACCTAGGTTATACAAGGTTATACATACCAAGGTTCTTTCATGGCATTGTATAGTAACGCGAGCGTAATTTTAAAACTCCTCCAACCCTTTCCTTTGGGTATAGTAGCTTTCCCTTGGGTAGAGGGTAGAGTAGAGTAGAGGGTAGAGTAACCAGAGTCCTCTGGTTAATATCCCTGCCCTTTCTATCCTTCCTGTTCCTTCCTTCTTTTATTTATTCTGTATCTGCCAAAAAACGAAACTGTATTGGCTTTAGGTTGAATGTCTACATTTGTGCTGTAAATTTTCCAGGGCAACTATAACATTTTCTTTTTGTTTTTAGATGTTGTCGAGTTCCTTGTTTTATATTGTCTTCAGTGTATTATTTCAGCCCAACTTAGTTTTTTGTCCACCCATATTGGAGTATGATAAGGCTTTTTAAACATAGTAAAATTGTGACTGAAATAATTTGAGGAGGTGAGGTCGCAGGCACGCTGATAATCATAAGTCTTATGCAAAACATAAAAGAATAACGCGTAGACACGGATGTATCCTAATGACAACAAATTAGTGGTGACAAACGGAAGCCAAAATCATTCATTGTTCAAAAAAGCTCATTCAATAAAACTCACAGGCTGAAGGCCAGCAGTGGGCCGGTACCCTTATAGAGAACAAAAAACAACTACAAGAAAAACTTCTTTACTGCTAGAGTATCTGGCCCAGACCAATCTGTATCTATAGGAAAGGTTAGTGGAGGACTCGAGCACATACACTACCAGGTCAACCATCTTTCTCTTTTTACTCTCGTCTGCCCGCTCTCTCATAGCCCCACTGCGGTGGTCTAGTGACTAAGGTACTCGGCTGCACGACCGCAGGTCGCGGGATCGAATCCCAGCTGCGGCGGCTGCCTTTTCGATACAGGCGAAAATGCTGTAGGCATATGTGCTCAGTTTTGAGCACACGTTAAGAAACCCAGTTGGTCTAAGTTTCCGGGGCCCTCCGCTACGGCGTCTCTCATAATCGTATGGTGGTTGCGGGAGGTTAAACACCATATATCAATCAATCAGCACTCCCATAAATTTTCATGTCTTGGCAATGAAAATAAAGGGCATGATTTCTTTAAAATCAATAACAAAACTTCGACGTACATTTCTTTTCCAGCGTAAATTCCCTAATGAAGATTCCTGAAGAGTAAACGGAACCCAGTTTGTCCTGATTCGACGTGACTAAAGGTGATGTTTTTTTTTTATTTTACCTAAAAAAAACATACGTCCAGTATAACAACACTGTAGTGCTGGTAGTACGGCTACTACTCGCTAAGAACCATTACCTGACAATGAACTAGAAAATTGATTGATATTGCAAGTGTACGAGAGGTCTTTTAATTGCGAAGCATTTCTTAACCCCGTATTCAGAAATGCCCCTCGACTCGAATTCTATCCTTCACTTGACTGAGTTGAGCACTGCGCCGCTGCTCGACTGAAATTGACGCCGCACTTGTCGAGAATCGCTGCAGATTATCGCCGATATGCAGTGACTTGGTCTGTCAAGAGACGGCGCTAACATCGACCTTTTCAAGTTAAAGTGAAGCATTGAGGGAAGGAACGTTCTAGAATACGGCGGTTAGCGCACTTCGGCGACTTTCAGCGTATCTATCTATCTATCTATCTATCTATCTATCTATCTATCTATCTATCTATCTATCTATCTATCTATCTATCTATCTATCTATCTATCTATCTATCTGTCTGTCTGTCTGTCTGTCTGTCTGTCTGTCTGTCTGTCTGTCTGTCTGTCTGTCTGTCTGTCTGTCTGTCTGTCTGTCTGTCTGTCTGTCTGTCTGTCTGTCTGTCTGTATGTCTACCCGCCTACGACTTTTAGCTCTCCTGGCCGTTTCGATAGTGGTATCGATGCCAAACTTGGTATGTCATAACATGACTGTTTGAAGAACATATATGACTAGTCATAACATAAAAATCATGACATGTATGTCATTAATGTCATGATTCACATTTTATACTCCTGCAGCTCTCGTGGTGGTTTCGTTCACATAGCATGTTGAAAAACTGGTATGGTATGACATGATTGCATGGCGAACACAAGTGACGCACATTAACATGAAAATCCTGACATGCGTGTCAACTACTTGTCACGCTCATGATGCGCTCGTGGCTGTTTCGCTAGCGTCTCGTCCACCTAATTTGGTATTACGGTACGTGAATTGATGACGAAGGTACGTGACTGATGCAAACATGATAATCATGAGATGCCGTATCATGTAACGGCATGACTACATGCCACGCTCATGATGCGCTGGTGGCCGTTTCGCTAGCTTAACTTATACCAAACTTGGTATTACGGGACATGAATGAATGACGAAAGTGTGATACTAGTGCAAACATGATAAACATGAGATGCATGTCATGTAACAACATGACCACATGCTACGCTCATGATGCGCTCGCGGCCGTTTCGCTAGCTTCACATGTACAAAACTCGTTCTTACGCAACCCGAATGGACGACATAGGTAAATGACACATCCAAACATGATACTCACGACATGCGTGTCATTTAACAACATGACTACGTGCCACACTCATGATGCGCTCGCGGCCGTTTCACTAGCTTCACATATGCCAAATTTGGTATTACGTGACGTCAATGGATAACGAAGGTATGTGACTGGTGCAAACATGATAATAATGAGATGCGTGTCATGTGAGAACATGACTACATGCCACAGTCAAGGCGCCAATAAATTTTGACGTGACGAGGTGCGCGTGCTCTCCGGCGTTCATCTGGTTGTGTCACTTCGGCGTTGCCACGCCAGGTGATGGTCCTGCCATACACTCGCAGGCGCGCGCCGCGCTGCGTTGCTTTGACGCATGCGTGTTTCAGCACGTCCGGCGTTCCTCCGTCACGAAAAAAGGGACACGCAGTGTTGTCTGGGTAACGCATCGGCGCGAAATGCAGCATGTCACATTTCGCTCCGGTTGCCGTCGGGCCGCGCCGACGGACGCTGGTCGCGCCTGGCATCAGCCTATAGAGTGCTCGCGTTTTGCTAACGTAGCGTCGCTGTGCCAAGCGTGCCCGTGCGTCAGCCCTACATTGGAGTATATTGGGCCCTTCATGATGCTCTCGCGGCCGTTTCTATAGCTTCGCATGTACTAAATGTCGTGTTACGTGACGTCAATGGATGATGAAATATATGACTGGTGCAAACACGATAATCCTGACTCGCGTGTCATGTAAGAACATGACAAGATACCACGCTCATAGCTTGCTCGCGGACGTTTCGCTAGCTCAACATATACTAAATTTCGTTCGACGCTATGTGAATATATGACGAAGGTAAACGACATATCCTAACATGATAATCATGCCACGGAAGCCATGTACGGCATCATTTACTTCCACCTCGTAACGTTCTGCAGATTTTAAAATGACATATCAACCTTTCTCATTTGTGCTTCGCATATCATCGATTGCCATTGTACGTGTGATTTTCCAATTTTTTTATGGGGGGAAGTGGGTTTCTTGTAGAAGCTCATTGTTATAAACGAATCGCCAATGGCTGGCGTTTTCGGATAACAGGTCGGTGATCTATGACGCCATACATGGCAGCAATATTGAGTGCGTCAGGCTCTGGCAAGCGGTGATTTTTCTCAGTAAGGAAATAGACTACACCTTGTGTTGCTAGTAAAACAAATAAAATCACCCATACTGCTCTTTTAATGCTTCATAGAGAGAAGGGAAATAGAACGCGTTCATAACCTGCTATCTCATTACGCAAGCGTTCGCACCAGGTCCGTCTTATTAGGCACCGCAATGCCACGGAGTGGTACGACATCAAGGGTTGCAGAGTCGAAGAGTTCCAAAACGCTCACCTAGTCTGAACGTGACCCAAACAGATTCTGTCGTAATCCCTCCGGGCAGCGCGATCAAATTAGCCCGTAATCTCATTAATCGAGTGCCGGTCAGTACCTGTGGTCGGAAAGTTCCAACACGTGTGACGCTGCAGCAGAAGCGATCGATTCGCTAATGAAGTCATCAATACCAAAGTGGGCCCCATATATAGGTTCCAGAAACAAATGCACTGCCTGCAATCGTATGGTGTTCTAAGCTTGCTCTTCGAATTCCCCCTAGCACTTCGCATCCACCGTTTCTGATGGCTTGAATTATTCTGCACAAAAGGCGCTAGTGATGCAGCTGTAAATCTTGTGTTGAGGCTTGCCTACTGTTTATAGGTTTATAGAACTGCAAGGCACCACTAAAGATTTGATGGCTTCAGGAGTGTTCTACATGTGGCTTCAGCGTCAGTACTTAATACACAAACCTCAGAGGCATGATGCTTGTGAAAACGCGTCACTGGTAATGCTTCCCCACTTCAAGTTTTGAATTAAAAAAGCATTCACTTTTAAGAAACTGTTATAATCAGCACCAACTGAATTTTATTTTACTTTTTATTCTTTTCTTGGCCCAGAAACAAATGTAAAAAAATGGTATGTCGGAATGTGCAGCTCGATATGACCAGACCTATGGACTTCTGCTATTGTTCTCGAAGAAAGCGCATTTGTCCTCGTGTTTGCAGATAATCTTTCATCTTACGTCATCTTTTCTTTTTTGTCTGGGTTTCTTGTTTTTTATTACTTTCCTTTTTTTCATTCATATCTTCACTTACTTTATATGTTTGCTCCTCCCTAAAGAATAGGGAGACGTTGTGCACTTACAGGTAGCACTTGCCAGTTTGTTATTTCTGTTATCTGTGTATACCAGTGCGTTCGCGATTACGTATCAACTAATAATAACAACTCTACATTTTTATAAACTATTTACAAAAAATGCTAATAAAATTAGGGCGACATTACAGTTCAATCAACCAAAAGATCAAGCAAGATTTCGTACAGGCTACTCCACAATAGAACCTATTTATTGTCACGCAGGGGATATAGAAATGCGCGGAATACAACCAACCCTTATACATAGCCTTCATAGATTACGAGAAGGCGTCTAACTAAGCCCAGACATCAGTGATGCGGGAACTACGGAATAGGGGCATCGATGAACCCTACATGAACATACTGGAAGAAATCAACAGCAGATCCACAGTGATCATAGTTCTCCGTGGTTTTCTATAAAGAAAACAGGGTGTAAGGCAAGAATACACAATATCTTCAATTCTATTCACTTTATGTTTGCAGCAGGTTTTCGGGACCCTAGGCTAGGAAGAGGTAGGAATATAAGTTAATGGAGAGTACCTTAGTGGCCTGCGATTCACTGATGACATTGCCTTGATGAGTATCTCAGGGGAAAAATTGCAGCTCATGATTACTGAACCAGACACAAAAAACAGAAAAGTAGGCCTGAAAACTAATAGCACAAAACTAATGTAATGTACAACAGTCTCGGCAGAAAACAGCTCTTTACGATAGGTAGAAAGACGCTGGAAGTCGTAAAGGAATAAGTCTTTTTTGTACAGGTAGTAACCGCGGATTTGAACCATGAGAGTCAAATAACTACAAGAATATGCTAGGATAGGGTGGATCACATTCTGAAAGCATTCTCAAACATGAATTGTAATCTGGAATGACGCTAACCCTCAAGAGAAAGGTATATAACAGCTGTATCTTGCCGATACTTACCTACAGAGCAGAAACCTGGAGGCTTAAAAAGATGGTTCAGCTTGAATTGAGGAAAACGCAGCGAGCGATAATAAAAAAATGATAGGTGTAGCCTTAACAAACAAGAGAGTAGAGTGGGTCAGGGAGAAAGCTAGGGTTAGGTATATCATAGTTATTTATTAATTTATTTATTCATTTATTCATTTATTTATTTATTTACATTTCACCTACATCGCCTAAGGCATTACGTAGGGGAGGTACACATAATAATTGACTATATAGTTTTCAATCGAAACAATACATACAACAAATACAACAGCACTCGAGTTATTTTAAGAAAAAAAGAAAAACACTCGAATGTTGGTGAGCGAAAACAACGTCACAGTCATGCATTTGTAAACACCCACACGCTTCGAGACAACAAACCATTCTTAGTGGCAGTGATATTGTAGGCGTTGTTACAAGGAAGAAAAAAAGGATTCATTATCAGTTTCATTGACGAGATCATCCGGTAGACGGTTCCATCCCCGTATTGTTTTTACGAAAAAAGAACTACCGAAAGAGTGGGTTTTCTAGCGGTATTCTAATATTTTTCGTGAATGGCCTTGACGATTAGAGACGTACGTTAGTGTGAACAGATAATCAAGAGGGTTAATGGCATTTCCATTATATTATATACAATGAAGAAAGTTAAGCCTCAGTTTCTGCCTCCTTACCATCAGTGTCTCCCATTTCAATGCTCGTTTCATTTCTGTGATGCTTGCAAAGGAATTATAATTGTTGCTAACAACTCTGGCTGCTTGGTTTTGAACTTTTTCCAGTGTGTCAATCAAATATTCCTGATGGGGATCCCAGATTACGCAAGCATAATCTAGAATAGGTCTTACATACATGAGATAAAGGGTTTGTTTCACGGTTTGTGAAGCTTGCTTAAAATTTCTGCTAATGAAGTATAGCATCTGGCATCCGTGATAGTTCATCCGTGATAGCATCCGCGATAGTTGAAATCACGAAGAATTATTGGACATGGGCTGGGCACGTAGCGCGCAGTCAAGATAACCACTGGTCCTTAAGAGTAACTGAGCGGGTTCCCAGAGAACGCAAACACACGAAGGGTAGACAGAAAGTTAGGTGGGCAGATGAGATTAAAAAGGTCGCAAGCATAAAGTAGCAGCAGATAGCACAAGACCGGGTTGATTGGCAAATTATAAAAGATGCCTTTGCCCTGCCATGGGCGCAGTCAGGCAGATGATGATGATGATGATAATGATGATGATGATGATGATGACGACGAATACAGTTCAGTTGAAAACAGGTTGGTTATTAATAGGCACTCAGACACCGTCAACAGCTCTTCACGCTTTGACGTCGCCTCAGTCATCACCATGCGAACACAACGAAATAAAATATTTTTGTCCCTTTCAGATGCGTTATGTCTGAAAGTTATGCCGGTTTCCCCCGATGTTTCGGTATGACTAAAATGGGAGTACATTGCTCCTTTCTTAAAAGGCGCTTCACGACTGCGCATGAGAAAAGCGACGCTTTTGAGGCTGGTATTCTTCTTTCACTTTCAATCCACGAAACTATGACAAAAAGAAAGAAAAGTTTCCCGCTTCTATGAGTCCTTCGCAAAGAAAAAAACAACAGCGTAGAAAAGACCAACTTTCGCGTAGTGACAGAGAAGCACAGATACAGATACTAAAACAACTGTCAGTTCTAGTGGCACAAACAAGGCATTATACAGAAAACAGTTGGCGGTGTCAATTGACAGCTTTACGTGCATTTCATCTCCCTTCCGACAGTTGAAAAGCGAAAACAATAAACGATATATATTTCTTTAGTCTTTCTTCTCTTTCTATTCTTACTCCTTTTTGCACTTTCAAAATATTTATTTGGGCCTACAGGTATTTTTGTACAGGTCGAAAAGCAACGATGACCATTCCTACAGAAGACATATGCCTTGTCAAGCGGCGTCTGAGATCTTCTCGAAAGGGGCTAGAAGAAATGTGAAGGCTCGCCCAAATCAGAATGAAAAGGTTCAGCCGGGTGGTCAAGAAATAAATGAAACATATGAATGAGTCTCAGTAAAAAAAAGTATATAGGCCAGGACGTAAGAAAAGTTTCATGGAATGAAGTGAAACACTGGGTGTCTTTCTGCTGAACTCCTTCCGATGCTGAACTTGTCACATATTCGATGTGGCCCAAACAAGACAATCTAGCCACTCCACAAACAAGGAAAAGGCAGAAATCTGGCAGCAAAGAGATGGGCGGCGTCGAGGCATCTGCCTATGGGAATTTTTTCGTCGAGAAAACCAGCATGCTGCCTTCTGGCTGGCTTCCCAAAGCAGGATAAAGTCGGTGATCCACTGCACTGCAGCGCAGGACTGGCACGTCAAGCGAGTAAACAACAGGGACCGATAACATGCCCAATATAAACACGTACTTTTTCTCTTACGTTATTCTCACGAAAGTGCACCATCCAGTCCTCATATTTGTACATCAGAAACCCAAGCAAGCTGCCACTGTGGGGTAAAAAAGTTTTTAAAAAATCGTTAGGATAGTGTAAGGGATGGTTTCGCCCACCAAGGCCGTTGTTAGTCCCAGCGGTTCTTTATTAATTTGTGACTTGTCATTTAATTATGCGGCAATTTTCTAATTCTTATTTTTTACTGCTTTGTGTAATTATCCTCCAGAGATGAGGGTTTAAGATCTGAAATGTGATTGTATAGTTCAGTACACACGTTTATTTTATACACTTCGTGGGGGGGGGAAGCCTATATAAACACACAGGCTGGAAAGTGGAAAAGGTGACATATGTGCATATTTGACGTTGTCAATATTCGTGAAGAGGTCGGTAGCTGGTTTGCATGCAAAAGAAAGAAGACTACACCGGTATGCTTCATTTTTATCTAGAAGTAAAAATGTCACGGAACTTCCACAGAAACTTTAATGTTAGGGAAAGAAAAGTATGATGAATAAACTTTTGGTCATCTAAGTATTTCAGCGTAAAGCCACTTGCACACTAAGTCATGCTCACATATCGCAAATAGCTGCTGACGCTCTTCTGCCTCAATTCCCATCAATTCTTATTTTCTATGAGCACCTTTAAAAAGTTTTTTGTGGTGAATGTTTTTTACGCCGGAGAGCAAATTTTGACATGTGGCACACAGAGCCCGCTTACACCCCCCCCCCCTCTGAAATATATTTTTCACCATTTCATACAAAGCGAAAAATGATCATTTCAAGGCATTGCCCCCGTTAAAAAAATTCTGCATACGACCCTTTCATAGTGTTCACCGACCAAAAGTGTGCTTCCAATTTTATCATGGCACTGTTTAGCGCTGTAATGTCTAATGTATCATATTTGATACATTGAATATAAACCTCAATAAAGCTGCTACAAGCTACAATAGGGGCCACGACAAGCAGCTGTTCAAGATTTCACATGTTGTGAAGACGGTGCATTGACTTACATATTAAACATTACTATTTATTATCGAATATTACTAATTAGGTTCTGCCTCAAACAAAACTTCATTCATATTTTTTAATTGAACTGCACAAGAATAATAAAAACATTCAGCGTTTTCTCGCAAAGAGCTTGTTTCGCAGTTTTTTGGCGTCGGTGTAGAGACCAAAAAAATCCTCTCGCAAATGCTATGCGTCATCGTTGTTGATTGGATTGGATAAACTTTTATTTGTTCCTCCAAAACACAGATCACTGTGTTGTGGGCAGCTCCCACGAGGAGACGGAGATGCTGAGCTCTTCAGCCGCCTCGCGGGCTTGATGGACAGCCAAGAGTTGATCTGCCAAGGACGAGCTTCTGATTGCCGCTTCCCATCTGGTGGAGGTGATGTTCGATAAATGAGCAAATTCGGTACACTGTCAGAGCATATGTTCTAATGAAGCTATTTCCCCACAATGTGGGCAAAGATTACTTGTGGAAAGCTCACGCACAAGCCAGAATGATATTGATTGCCATCAAAAATGTTGTACACCATCGGCAGTGAGTTGTCATGGAAAAGGCACTTTTCCTTGTTCCGGGCACAGGTCTGTTGTTGCATTAAACATGATTATGGAAGCCACATTGTAAACTGTACCATCTGTGCGGGCCTTCTTTATGAAATGTTTATTCTCCGTAAATTCAAAGGCACTTCGCTTCATTATGAATGGCGCTTACTGGCACCACTTCAAATGGGGCGAAAGGTAGCGGGAAATATGAATGGTTGTGGACATGTAAAACGACTTGAAAAACGGCACACTACAAATTTCAATATTATTACTGGATAAGAGGCATGAAAAGAAGCATGAACAGCGTGGTGCACTGTCTCCATCCCGCTATGACCTTGATGGCAATAACTAGATGCCAGAGTGGTTATTGTTTGCATTATGAATAGCAGACATCTCATTACTTTCTGGGCTTCGAGGGATTTCAGAGAAATGTGAAGAAATGGGGCGTGTATGCGCTGCCTTCGCGTTTTCTTTTTTCGTTCAGATTATGCACGTAGTACGCAAAAAAAAAACTGTGACGTAAGTGAGAATCAATCGGTATGCTTTGAATAGACCTAAATAGGAATCTTCCGTCTTGCTTTTTTTTGCTTTCGTAATTACAGACAACCTTCGCCGTCTGCGACCCACATTCCAGCTGCGTCACAAGCTCTCAATTTATTTAACAGCCTTACGTGGCTTTCACGCCTCGTTCTGAGACACTGTGTAATTACTCACGTTGCAGCCATGTAAAAAAGCACCTGGAGACGATTTGTTAATCTTTGTTTCCGCCCCACACATTTCAACACTACCGAGGGCTGGCCATGCCGAATTTCACCTGCCTAGATGAAAACATCGTGGCAATGCCCTTTCTTTTTTTACAAACGTGCTAAAAAATGTTTAAATAAGTCAGTACAAAAAAAATTGTAAGAAGGAGCAGCGATAACATAGCCTGTTTTATGGGCGAAGCTTCTTTAGCCATGGGTCGGCATCCTCGATGTATGTAATAGTCGTACGTAGCCACCAGTGCTTACGCAGTACAATTAGCCCGGATGTGTTTCCCGTGCCGCAAAGTACAGCCGCGACCACACCGACATTGTTCGCTGTCTTCACTTCCTACATATGCAATTTGTTTTCATTTCCACTTTCCACGCCGTCATTAACGCTTCCTTATGGCTTGTGTGCTTCTGGACTCACTCATGCACAATGAGCATGCGAAATTCCCCTTTCCTCCACTTTTCCCAGCGCTCATATTCATAACGAATGATTCTCCAGGGGAGGGGGGGGGGCATTTCTTTCATGTCATGCGCTCGCGCTTGCCTTAACTTCCTTCTGCTTATAATGTAGGTTATGCTTACTCTTGATAATTTTAGTGATACTTAGTTACTGTTTTTTATTATATTCATCATCATCATCATCATCATTATCATGTGTTGTGTTGCTAACATCGATCGCCTTCTCTTCATTTTCTGTTCTATGAGCCTCAGAATAAATTTTGTTTTAATTTCTCTTACATTATTTCTTATCTGGCCAGTTATTGGATGCCATGTGGTTCTTCACGCCTGGCTTCATTTTTTGTGTCGTTGATGAAGCACAGAAGTGCTGCTAGGGAAGCGAAAGACAAAGTTACAACGCAAGGAAAGCATGCGTGTCATGTCCTCGTGTCATCGTCGTACACTAACACTCGTCGTTAAATAAGCTTGTTTTTCGTCCTCTTCCTTCATTTTTTTCCTCAATCATGACGGGTTAACTAAAGGAACCACCATTTTCACTTTATTTCAACTTGCCTAGATGAAATCATTGTGACAATGCTCTTTGTTGTTTTAGATACGTGCTAACGAAAATTTTTGAATAAGCCAGTGCAAAAAATTTGCAAGAAGCAGCAGCAATAACATAGCCTCATTCAGGGGCGAAGCTTCTTAAGCCATGGGTCGTGCATCCTCGATGTATGTGGTAGTAGTAGGTAGCCACCTCTCATTCAGTCCTTGGAATGTCCGTTAGATGGAGGTGCTTGTATATGATGAATATATGATGAAAAGATGTGGAATGGTGCTACTCGGAATGTGCACTAAATGGACAGACAAATGGACGGATGGAAAGACAGACCGACGAACAGACGGATGGACGCATGGATAGACGGATGACTCACGGTTTACCGATAAAACCCTCCGAAGCTTTGACCCACTCATCATAATTCACTCCCTTGGTATTCTGTGATTTCTTTTCCCCTACTGCGTTTTCCTAATGTACGTTTGATTCTGTGGATGTTGTTTCAGGAAGACTCGTTATTCTTTGCTATTTTGTGTAGGATGGAGTTCACGTCAAGCCTAATTGGTGGCCAGTGCTAGTCACAGAATATTCACTCCTCAAATATTACAGGCACAAAGCCCTCCAGCCTCCTCCTTTACTATTTTAGGGGTGAAGCTCCTTAGGCCGTGGGTCGTTCCCTCTTCTGTAGTCGTAGTAGTATGTTGCCACCTCTAGTTTATGAGTTTCTGAATAAATGGCGTTGTGCGTATATGCCCTTCATAATAACATAACTAAATGGCGTTACTGATTTTCACAGCGTATCCCCGGAGTGCATGATGATGATTGGGGTGAAGTGTCCTTGCGGGTGTCCATCTGTCCATGCCTCCATCCGTGTTTTCGTCTATCCATCTGTCCATCCGTGCTTCCGTCCACGCTTTCGTCTGTCCATGCGTTCATCCGTTCATCCATCCGTGCATCCATGCCCATCCCGTTGTGCGTTAGCTGTTTATAAAGCTGTTTAAAAACGGAGAACGTGCTTGTGTATATACGATAAATTAACACCGTTCCCTGAAACATTGTAATCAACACCACCGCCAATTTTTTGCTACTCGTTTCGCACGCATTCTTACCAATTGCCACAGAACGTTTCATATGCTTATCTTTATTTTTGTCACCTTAGCTTTTTATAGGCTTTTGGCTACGTCCCATGCTTGTGTGTGTTAGCATGATTGCTATTTTATTGATTGAAGCTGGGACTATATTGTCGTGTGTATATCCTACAGGGTTAAAAGGTAACATCTGTCACTTAGGTCTGTCAAGCATCAGTCGTTTCCAATCCAATTTTTGCCAATCAAACCTACCGGGCATGTATGAAATGGACAAAAAAGACGACAATGACTATGTATACCTTATTCCCAAGCTTGGGATTAGGTGAATACGAATTCAGCGTATACATGCCTACAATACATAAGGGCTACTACAGGAATTTTTACATTCAACAAATATCTTTCTAACCATCTCTTCAAGTTCAGGTCTATGACATGCCGGTTTTTCACGATAATCGCAGCCGAGATCCCGAAATGTTTTATTAAAAAAAAATTTTACGTATCGCCTTTGTCCCCATATTATTCACTGACCGAAACGGCATCTTTCTTCTTTGCAGCTCCCCAAGGCATGCAGCATTTCGTGCAACTGGACACCATGCAGTGTTTTACGGGTGAGTGCACGCCAATTTTGGTGCGTGTACAAGGAAATGAGTTTCGTGTCTCTTTCGCATATGCAAGTTTCAACGACTATTACCTGCCATTCTGCGATATGATAGTGCAAATAAGAAAAATCGAAACAAGAAGCCATTTATCGATCCTTTTAGTATTTTCTTTGTTAGTTTCATTCCTTTTTTCTTCATTTATTTTACACTGCCGTCGACATTAGCATTGAAGTCAAGATGTTTCTCACTTTTCGACAATTGTCTTTTAGAAGACAGTGGGGAACCGTCTTCTAAATCTGAGCTCAGAACTCTTCTGCTTGCTATTGCTGTGTCTAATAAACAAATGCTTTGTTTTCTTTCTAGAGCTTACTCGATGGTGGTCACAATGAGTCGTCAAATGGTGCAATCACCTCTTACGTCCGACACGCGACACACTATTTCGCCATTTTACCGTCGAAGTTTTTTGCAGAACCACAAAATTGTCGACCACACATCATGGGCAAAGATGTGTTATAAAACAAGAACCCCCTCTTTCTCCTTTTTCCCCTCCCCCGTTTCTGATAAAAGCCAAATCCCCCCAAATCCCCGTTGTTTTTACAACCAGCGAGTTCGGTCCAATTTTCTTTAAGTCCTCATATATCCCAGAGCACAGCACAGTTTTTGATCGTTTTTGGTGTTTTTAGCTTGTTTATTTCTGCATGAGGCTTCATGAACCGTGTCTGGTCACCACTTTTTCGTCCCTCGTCCTGCAATTCTCAACATACACTTGCCTTTCACTATGTTTAACTTTTGTAGTTCATACGCCTAACTTTGTAAGGTTATATCCCCCTTTATTCCAACAGATGTGAATGAGAGAAAAGGCAAGAAGGAGGTTAGTATTGTACTTTATTGGAGCCCAGAGGGACAAAATGAAGAGAGGCTGCACACCAATGTCAGTCGCGTCAGTGGCGCATTCATGGAGCTTAGCCTGTGCAACAAACATGTATATATTTGTGTCGGCGTGCGTGCGCGCGGACGCCTGTGTGTTGGGTTGGCACTGGCAGTTTTATTACAGAAATATTGTTGAGCGTCGGATTTTCCAACAGCACAATGCTTTTACCGGGAAATCAATATATACACTGTCCCGCCCTTCTGTCTCTTTTCACTTATCCCAGACACTACAAGACAATGAATGCATAAAGACACGCAAAACATTACACGCTAATGGTTGGATCAAGTGAATAAAATGTTAGGGGAAATTTCGCTATCAAAGGCTGTGTTACCTGCCATATTGAGCCTAGTTTTTTATTTGACGTTGCAAATATATATATATATATATATATATATATATATATATATATATATATATATATATATATATATATTAATTTATATATATATATATATATATATAAATTTATATATATATATATATATATATATATATAAATTTATATATATATATATATATATATATATATATATATATATATATAAATTTATATATATATATTTATATATATATATATATATATATATATATATATATATATATATATATATATATATATATATATATATATATATATATATATATATATATATATATATATATATGAAAAGGCCGACAATGGGCTTTAACCAAATCACATTTCCTTGCGCAAACTAAAAAACAACTGCACACAGTTGAGAAAGGCACGTGGAGTATTAGGAAGGAAAGACAGCGCCTCAATATCACAAGGACAAGTGAAGTAGGTTGAGTCTGTGTTGCGTCTTTACTTGTCCTCATTCATTTTAAGTGCCCTTTTTTTTCTACTTAAGGACGAGCTACAAACTAGCTGAATTTTCTCTTTTACTTCTAGCGCACTCAGAATACCTAAGCGGAAAATGAGCTTCTAAATTCTGTATGTGTCTTAGCGGCGTCTAGCTTTCTTTCGCAGTTTCCGCAAAGTTTATTGTGCAAGCATACATATTTTTTTTTTCATTCATGCACCTTAACATGCGTATACATATCTTTAATTGTGTTTTTATTCTTTCATAGTACGTGAAAAGCTAACGAAAATAATCTCTCCACTTGAGAAGCCTACTTGCTGGAAGATTTATTCTTCAGACAAAAATATAAGCCCAAAAGTGAACTCCGATAGAAATAAACTTGTACTGGCACCTAAAAACTATTCCCTGTGTGCGACTCTACCACGAGCCCCCAGGGCAGTGCCACAAAAAGAGGAACGCGGACATATAATGCAGTTGACACAACAAGAGAAGTGACTTGGCAGAAGTACGAGCAAAAGTCATTCGTGAAAACGTTTTTCTACTTGCTTCCCACATAAAAAACTGTTGAGCCCCAGAGGAAGTTATATGCTGGTGCAAATTTCAAGAGCTTAAACGATCAAAAACGCAAAAGAATAGAAGACGGTGAGGAAAGAGGAACTATCTTTAGTCAAGCAACACTTCTGGCGAGCAATGCCGAATAACGATTTTACTCGGTAACGAGCCTAGACACCACTTATTTGTGTGCATTGACGCGGAAGCTTTCTCTTCCGCTTACACCGGCCTGAAAGAGTAACTGACACTGCACACCACTTCCCTATTCCATAGTCTTTAGCACAAAGAACTGTGAATAGGTTGATCCGCCACTCGAATGTTGAAATAAAAACAGTTCCAAAGTTTCAAACCAGTGGCAAGCCGTTTTCAGTAAAGTTTTCTTCTGTGTGTAATTGTTTGAGTCGGCAGCGCGAGGAGGCACTGCACGAGGCTGTGTAAGACCACGCTTTATGAAGAGCATACAGCAATGAGGGATTTCTTTTGGCAACGGCAACACATGACTGTTGACGAAGAAAAATCACGCTTTGGGCTGGTGAGGTGAGAGCATTTTCGAATGGACGCACAAAAATGACCTGCGATATACCGAATAACTTACATTTATTACCTGAATACCTACCACTTTAGTTTACTGTTGCTTGAAGAAGAGACAAAATTCTCAAAAGCTAATCAACAAATCAATGCGTGGCAGCAGCTGGCAGAGGAAATATAAAAAAAAGCACTGGCTTCTGCGTAGGCTCTGTGATCCACTTGCGCGATGCACGAAACACAGGTAATATGAGGAATACGTGATGGCGCTCAAACGCCGACACGCAAGTTGGACCATCAGAGACTTAATCCAAGGAATAACTGGATTATTGTTTCACTTATTCGGACATCGTGCAGCTCCGAACGCCAAGTAAGTGTTCGTAGCATTAGCATTGTTGGTGCATTGCACTGGTAGTTTTGCTAAGTAGGCTTCGCCGCGACTATTAGGTGTCTAACAGACAAAGCACGCTTTAGAGGGGAAAACTGCTGGTTACATACATACATACATACATACATACATACATACATACATACATACATACATACATACATACATACATACATACATACATACATACATACATACATACATACATACTGTGAGCACAGTGACTGAATATTCTTTGTGAACTGGATGTGTGATCGCTTACGCCAGTTGTACTTTGACTGCTGCCGAGAATAATTATACAATAGCCAAACAGGAATGCTTTGCTCATGTATTGGCATAACAAAAGTTTCGTCAATATCACCACGGCTGCCGCTTCACAGTCGTCAGCGACCACAGCGCATTGCACTGGCTTTCGTCACTAAAGAACTTATCGTCGTTCGCTAGGTGCTTCAGTCGCTAGGTGCTTCGTTCGCAGGAGTACGATTTAATATCGTCTACAGGTCAAATAAGTGCAATGCTTCAACAATTACTTTCAATATTGAAAGTGCCCTTTGAACGCGCACGAAAAAGTTACCCCTCAATGTACACACTTGTCATCGGCAACAACAGCAACAACAACACAAAACACCGGGCATATCTAAAGCGCAGGTTGTGTCAGATGCCACCACATGGCAGGAGACGCAATGGTGTAATTTTTAAAGGCACACACAAAGACGCCTCGTTCGACAACCGATGTCTCTTCTCCCTTTTCCATATATCGGTGTCATCCCTTTCTTTCTTTCTCTCTCTCTCTCTCTCTAGTCTTTATAATAGTGTCTGCATCCTTTTGTTACGTCATCTGACTATCCTCTCCTTGTTTTTTCATGCTGTCCACATTCACTGTTTCATTCTGCTTGCCTCTCAATCGTCGCTGAACATTTTATTCACAGACTTCAACGGTCATAACAGATTTCCTTTTACGTCCTTGTTCATTGCTAACACAAAATTATTGCATTTTTATTTTGCCGCTTCCCAGAGCTGGCTTAGCACCTCCGAACATTTTGGTAATACAGCTTTGCTCTGTGCTGCGGAGCAAAAAAAGAGCTGCCATCTCATCAAGGCCTGCTGAGAAAAGTGAACATAACACTTAATAAGTTGTGCAAACGAGCGCCAAATATTCTAGACCAAGGCTTAGCCTAGAAATATGGCTTCGTGTAAAAACGTCAGGCACAAATAGCAACGACCTGGAGCAGTGAATGAATTCGTTTTCGTGACTAAAATGTGCGTTGTGTTCCATTCAAGCAACACATTATTCTTTTTTGCACCTGGCCTCGAAGAAAATCGGTATTATTTTAGCCACTTTTAACTCTCGGTAACAATAAGCTTCAGTTTCATTGTTAAAGATGCACTATCTCGCTTTATTGACAGCAGGGTCGCCTATAGCCAGCTGACAACAACATGCTTGTCACTTAACAGATTGATGGTGTAGTTACTAGCATGCTCCTGCGTGCGTGCGTGTGTGTGTGTGTGTGTGTGTGTGTGTGTGTGTGTGTCCAAGTACTTTTTTTCCAAGTTTTTTTTATGTGGGGCATTTGACTGAGAACCAGAACATCGTGTCTTATTACACGTATCGCGCGTGCACGAAAAGCTCATTATTGACAATATAAGTAGTTTATGCACGATACTAACAGCTCACTCTTCAAGAAACGTTCGAGTTTTACGTGAAAACAAGAGCAATAGCACTACGTAGGTATGAAGAAAAGCGAGCAGAAAAAAAGAGTGTTCTTTGTCTTCTTCATACCAAATTTGCTCTGCAGCTATAGTTATGACTTACCAACTAGCCGATACCACAACTCTTACGTGCACTTTAAGTTGAATATTGTATCGACGCAATCAATGTGACTGGTTCTGCAAGTAATACGGAATAATTTACTCTATGAGAGACTCCCATTCGTTATCTGCTGCTATAATCAAACACACACGATCTGTTTGCTAGCCGATTTTCCCTGTACTCATACTAGATCCTCGATAACAGATGAGAGACGAACGAAGTTCAAGCGATATACAGCGTGGCGTCAATCCTATTTGCTCAGAGCTGAACGTGATTCGGTGGCTAATGGATCCGGGACATGCCCCAGGCACGCTAGCATTCCATTCCGTGAAACGTGCACTCATTGGGGAAGGCGGCCGGCAAATCGACGCGCCGTCGTTTCCGCGTAATTCACCGTTCGCTGAATCGACCGAACACTTCGTGAATTCGTCGTCGACCCTCCGGAGAAAAGGACCTTTCCTCTCTCGTTTCGTCGTAACTTGCCAAATTCACCAAGTGTGCCATTGCACCCATTTTGTTTCAGGTAATCTCAAAATGTAACACGTGGTACTCCACAGTGCAAACACTGCTGCCACGTACTGCTTCTCCGCTCCGGAGAGGAACCCCAAGCTCGCGAATAACGGCAGCCCCTTCTACGTCCCATACAGCTCACTGTTCAATCAAAGGAAGTTGCCCTGTTTTACACTGAAATCAAGATGTGGCCAGGTTGCTCTTTTTTTACGAGCTCAACAATTTTTAAAGAAAACAAGCAATGTCTTCGGAATTCTAAAACATGCTCTGTATGCCATCCAATCACATTTGTAAACTAGGTCGTTGAAATCTTTTTTTTATGGTGGCACTGGCAAAATAATTTGTTTTTTTTTTCTAATTTATTAAAACTATAGTGTTAATAATGTTTGACGATAAAAAAGGATGTTTCTATATCTTATTCGTCTCTATATTCAGTTTGGTATATATCTACATAAACTAATTATTAAAAACATAAATTTCTATTGCTGGTTACATTTTTGTTCAAAGGTCTGTCTTTCACACGTAGACGTCACCAGATGGCATAAATACAGTACTACAAATATTGGCAAATAGATACGACTACTCGCAGTTGATATGCTTTTCTGTATATTTTAACGACAGTCTACGAATTGCCCCGCCGCGGTGGTTTCGCTAGCTTCACATGACACGCGTGTCAGGATTATCATGTTTGCACCAGTCATATATTTTGTCATTCATTGACGCCACGTAACAACAAATTTGGTATATGTGGAGCTAGCGAAACGGCAGCGAGCGCAACATGAAGGGCCCAATATACTACAATGTAGCGTTGACGCGCGCGCACGCCAGACGCAGCGACGCTACGTTAGCAAAACGCGAGCACTCTATAGTCTGACGCAAGGTGCGACCAGCGTCCGTCGGCGCGGCCCGGCGGCAACCGGTGTGAAATGCGACATGCAGCATTTAGCGCCGATGCGTTACCCAGATAACACTGCGTCTCCCTCTTTTCAGGACGGAGGGACGCCGGATGCGCTGAAAAGCGCATACGTCAAAGCAACGCAGTGCGGCGCGCGCCTGCGAGTACGTGGCAGGACCGGTGCCTCGCATGGCAACGCCGGCGACACGCGAGAAAGTGAACGCTGGCAATCACGTGCACCGCGTCTCGTCGAAATGTATGGGCGCCTTGACTGTGACATGTAGTCATGTTCTTATATGACACGCACCTCATGATTATCATGTTTGCACCAGTCACATACCTTCGTCATCCATTGACGTCACATAATACCCAATTTGGCATATGTGAAACTATGCGAGCACGCTATGAGCGTGAAACGGCTGCGAGCGCATCACGAGCGTAGCATGTAGTCATGTTGTTACATCACGAGCATCTCGTCTTTATCAAGTTCACACCAGTCTTATACTTTCGTCATACTTTTGCCAAGCATTACTGCATATTTATCACACGCTTCATTGTGGTCATTCAGCCTGCGCTTTGTTAACGAGACACTTGTCGTGTGGGGGACGTACTGTCACTGAAAGTGGGAACGGCAAAATCACAACGCGCGGAAAAAAGAAAAGCGCTACGGTACTGTCTTACCGTAAATGCGTACCTTACATCCATACCTTACAACGTAATTCTATTACTTCACTGGTACCCGGAATCGATTCTATGTGGCTGACATCTTTGCTAGAAGCTGATATTTGTTATTTCAGTTTTCATGACTTCAAGAAATGAAATTTATTATAGAGAAGCAATATTGCGGTAATGTGTAAGTAGAACGTGCACTCCTAAAAAATAAAGAAAAGCCAGGAACACTGGGTTACGAGCGAGACGTGAACATAAGAAAAGGAGAACATGGCTCTATGGATGAAAGAAGAGCGACGTATAGTCTTCAGAAGAGGAAGCAGCTGGCACTACGCACCGCAGCCTGAGCCCCGCATGTCTCGGTAATGTTTCCGAGGGCGATGCACCGAGTAATCGAATAGCTTGCTGCTCGAATTGCGCTGAACCCACAAGAGTTGTAGCAGCTGGCACATATAGGCGAGCCCGAATTTCCTACATTTTCCGAGATGAACTAGTGGGCTCAGATTTGATGCATGGACGTAAAAGCAACTGTGTGTTTTAAAGTGTGCTCTAGTGCCCTTAAAGGAAAAGATAGAAATAAGTCGCCCGAGAACAGTCATGTGCGAGAACATAGAAGGAGGCAGAAGTAAGCGTCACTCTCGTTTCTACAGACACCACCGTATTGAAAGGGTCTTAGACAAACCCCTCCTTTCTGCGCTGAACCTAACTCCGGTAAAGAAGTTCTGGTTATGTCAAATTGGATGTGAAAACTTAACTAACCCCTATGTGTGTTGGAACGCTTCAAGAAATCTTGAAACAGTGGTGAGCCTTAAGGGTGTATTAACGCTGTTCTGTGGGGAAGTGTTCTACATTGCGGACGCACGCATGTTGCCTTCTCGAACGTCATCTTCGAGTATACAGTCAGCTTTTACATTGTAGCTAAATTTTATTTGCATGACAGCGAGCGGGAAAAAAACAAAAAGAAAATGGGCTGTTTAACTTTTTGAGAACGAAACTATATACTTTCCTAAATGTACTAACGTAAATGAAAAAGGTGGCATGTAGCGAAGGCTGTTCCAACTTAACTTACATGAAACCTAAAAAAGGCCTAAGCATGCAGTGTGCACTGGTGTTTCCATAGCAAAATCCTTTACTCTTGGCAAGTTTACTTGCCATTGATCCATCGACGCACCATTACTTTGAAGATATGTTTCAAGCGGTGGTTTCGAGTAGGTATCATCACTGTATACACACAATTTTGTCTACGGGTTTGGATGAGAAAGTTGACACCTTTGGTAAATTTTGTTGTAGGTTCTGACACCACTGCTAAGCCAAACGTTATGTTTTTCTTCTTTTTTCTTTAAGAAGCAGGGTACAGAAGCAGACAAAACGCGCAGATGAAAAAAAAACGTATACATGAACGCTCTACTGGCAACTGATGATTTATTTTCGAAAGTTCTAGCTTATGCATGAAAACAAGCGCATGCGCACTGACAACAGTGAAAACAGATGAAGACCACTAAAGAAACACACACACACACACACACACACACACACAGACACGCACGCACACGCACGCACGCACGCACGCACGCACACACACACACACACACACACACACACACAAATAAAAGGTGCAAAAACACGCGGTGCTGATAAAAGTTGTAAAAAAAGACTTCTTCAGTGTACTGCTTCGAAAATCTTGGCTCACCAACTATAGCCCATCAGTACATATTAAGAAAATCTTGTTTTAGGCAGTAATAATGAATCATGAACTCATGTTATTCATAGTATAAAGCGGTCGTGATTATTGACATTTTGCCCATTTTCTTTGCGTGTACCCGTTTATAATGAACCATGACGGTGACATGACACGCCGAGAAGCCTGCGAGAAGCCTTTCTTGAGCCCTAAAACTTGGTGCCCCTCATAATTGTATCATAGTTTGGGGACGTCAAGCCGAAGATATTATTAATAGCAAAAGTTACTTCCAGCCCCGCTGCGGTGGTCCAGTGGCTAAGGTAATTGGCTGCTGACTCACAGGTCGCGGGTTCGAATCCCGGCTGCGGCGGCTGCATTTCCGATGGAGGCGGAAATGTTGTAGGCCCGTGTGCTCAGATTTGGGTGAACGTTAAAGAACTCCAGGTGGTGGAAATTTCCGGAGCCCTCCACTACGGCGTCTCTCATAATTATATGGTGGTTTTGGGACATCAAACACCACATATATATCTATCTTAATTTGTTGCGCTTATTTTAGTACAAATGAGGGCAGTTGTTCCTGATAGCGCTCATTCACCGTAAGATGTCCTTAAGCTTTTGAGAATCGACAACTCATTGAAGGCTCAGTGAGTAAACTTGAGCTTAAGCTTGTGTGTACTAAGATATTTCACATTCACCACCAATATGAGGTGCGTTCACACCTATTAAGCAGTACTCCGAAAGAAAGGTACCTGTGCTCTTGTATAATGTCTTATTGGGAACACTTACTTGAGTGCATGGGTAGGGCTTATTTCTTCTGTCTGCTATTACTACTCTGGCCAAGCATATCTGTGAAGTGCCGCTAAGGAGCCAGAGTGAATGGCACCTTAATTCTGCGTATAAACCCCCTTGTGGCTTCACAAATCTTCCAGTTTTTCTCTTCATCGCTTTCTTCAGCTGTAGTTACCTACGTTTAATGATCTACTCATTTTTTTAGCCCATCACCGTTAAATTTCGCACGGTAGATAGATGAAGTCGGGTGCTTTGACCAACGTCGGCTTTTGCATCACAAAGGACGCTAATTGGCTGCCGCTGAACAGCTTGTATGAGCCTCCTCTCAGAAAATTGAAGTGCTCGCTTTCGTGAAGCAAGTAGAAGAGCAGCGGCTTCTAGAAGAAAATTTCAATGCCCCTTCAAAAAGTAAAGTCGTTCCTGTGAGTAGCGAGTGCCCTTGCTTGACTGAACGTTAAGCACTGGATCCCCTTAAACTGAGACGAAAAAATCGATAGGTTAGAATGTCTTAAGATAGGGAAATCAGAGAGACGTTCAGTGTATGCATATCCATTATGTCGGCGATGCTTGGGAAAACAACGAATAAAGCCTTTGCAGCTCAAATACACTGATAAGCGTAAGTAATCTGTATAACGAAGTAATTTAGATGTCTCAAGCAATATTTTTTATAAAGGCGCTCCATACTACGCATTGCTGTACTCTTTTAACGTGCTTGATGTGGACGATTTGTGTTATTCATCAAACTGAAACTGAGGAAGACAAAATGCTGCTGAGAAAGAACAAGATAGTTCGTTAGATTCATGAATGTGTACGAAAGAAACTTGGTGTAATTAAAAACTTATTCTTTGATGCAAAAGCGTGTGGTAGTGCAGAAAAAAATGATTAACGTTGAAATTTCATTCACCATTATTTTGTTTATCGCTCGAAGGCCTTGTTCCTGTTTGGATAGCTTGCATCTTAGCTTTAATTGGAAAGAGTGTTCTATATTACAGTTAATGCACGACCGGTTTCTTTGAAACTGTTTCTGCGAAAAATTATGTCGATTACTTACCGGTATTAAACACTTGCGTGATGGTCTACAAATTGTTACTCACATAAACGAATCCTACATTCGGTGAGCGGCTTAGGAGTGAAAAAAAGATTCTACGCTTTAAGTAAGATTCTTTTGAGAAGTGTTACTAGAGACAAAGGTACCAATGACTGATTTTTTATCTTCTTCTTCTTTATTACGACAAGAAAATGTGTCAAATGCAATGTATCTATTGGCGAATTCGAAACTTTCTCATGCTTAATGAAGAAGAAGTAGAGGACAAGTAATTCGGTCGGCTATGGTCATCTTAACCAGGAACGTGGGCCTGCTGGCTAGAACTTCCCATTAACGCTGTTCTTTACATATTTAGTTACATGTAACACGGTCTATGAGCAAAATAAAAGCAATTTGTGCCTACTAACTGAAGTTTCGAATAATAACCGAAATGAATGCTTCTGAATGACGTCTTAATGAATTACTCACAGGCTATATGCTAGTGATTTGGTGTCAACACGTCCCTCTCTATCGGTATCACAGATAATCTCAAAGTCAAGGACCTTGCTTCCCACCCAGACACCCTACGCGTTCTTCAGTTCAGTATAGGCGAATTTTATTTCCCCAATGCAATAGGGATGCTCCTGATTTTACTTTGAACAAGCAATAGCTTATAGTACGTAAAACGAACAGGTACGCGCTTAACAAGCGTGTTGGCTTTGCGCACAAAAAATTTACACGTCATTATTGATTTTACGGCAAGGTTGAACAGCTATTGAAAAATCCTTTGAAAATACAAAAACCATTCATCTTTACATATAGGTATATACCAAACAAACCAAATTTTCAAAATCTAGCCAAGTTAAAGCTGAAAGTGCTAGTTAATATATAGTGGACCATTCTTCTTTTAAGTGTACTGCTCGGATTGTCGAGACCAGTTGATATTCGACTTCTAATGTTCATAGCTTCACAGACCAGTTTCTCAGACAGACAATAGGCACCAGTCCATACTGACTTTCTTGATGCAATGTTGTGCAGCGTTTTTTTTTTGTGCACGTCTATTGAGATCGCACTTTCCTACCAATTTTTCTTTGCGTGACCTGAGGCATATTTTCTCAAAAGTGAAAAGAAAGTTTTCTTCCTCCGAGTTACTTTTTTCTTCGGGTCGGTTTCACGACAAGTACTCGATTTGAACGCTTGGTCGCTCCATTTAGCGAACGATTTGCTTTCTCTTCTCTCTGAGCCCCTGCCTCTCTTTTGCGCTCCAACATTTCCGCTTGCGCTGAAGTATTGCCTATAACGCACAGTTGTAAACACGGGAGGTGAAGTCAATACGGAAACACGACATTTCAAGATACCTTCCCACCCGACCTCGAAATTCTTTCTTGCCAGCTGCCACAACAACCGTTGCGCCGGCTCCGCTACGATATGAAAGCTTTCCAGCACCACTTATATTCCCTTATTTCCTGGCTTTGAGAGCGTTTTCTTTAATACCTTTTATATCGCTGCCGGCATATCGTTTTTGCAGGTCGGCGCCTATTGAAGTGACGTGGGCCATTTACTCGCCATAGAAGCCTTCTTGTTTTACGACGGATGGTTTACGTCGGTATCAAGGCTATTGCAGCACTACTTTCACGGCTTTTTGTTCCATGAATGGGTGATATTTTGCTGAGGGACATCTGCTGCACTTCCTATATTACCGCAATACAAGACGAAATTGCTTGCCTCATGGTCAATTTATTTATCCAAACTGTGTTCATTTCTGATTTTTTCATTTTACATTTCTATTTTTTATTTTGTAATTTTTTGCGTTCCAACCGCTCTGTGCAGCTCAAGCCATTCGTTCGTTACGCTTATCAATATTGCTGTGGCTCTCTTTGCAGTAGTGGCTGTAGTTGATGACACTATCGCGGTTCGTTTGCGTCTTATAAACTACTTAAAAGTAAAGGTAACACACCTGCAAAAACTTCAGCTGTCAAGAAATGGTTTATACTGAGATAACTTTTGTGTGTACCTCGTTTTCATATATGTATATTCCTACGATCGTTTCATACCCGTTTTCAACAAGTCTGATAGTAGCAATGTTTAATTTACCTGTTTTGTTTTTTTAAGCTATAGGGTGATGATCGCTTTCTCATTTACGTGTATAGGGCACTGCAATTCAATCGCATCGATTTACTGTTCTTTACAGTCTCCCAATATAAACTATAAATGTGCGTTTAGTTTGCAGCAATGACTTCCCACTACAAGTCGTATTCTTTTAAACTAGGACAATACCACTACCAGCCGAATTCCTGTAAAGCGAGAAAATTGGGTTAATTCGTGGAGATCCAGGCAGTTCGAGCTTGCGCCTTTACATCTTGGCTGAGTTGAACGCAATGCAGGTAGCATTTTTTTTTCAACCTCCACAAAATTCACAGTGGCCACGTGACTGTTTTCTTTATAATTTCATTATATTCAGTGATGACCTTTCGCAAGAACGCACAATATGGAGACTTTTCCGCAGCCTCTTGGTTCTCTTCGTTCCACTTTTCGCCCCACTTGTGGAATGCGTTGAACACTCGTTAGCGGAGAAATAAACCTCAAAAACAATCGAAACCGGCGGAGTCTCTTATCAATATATATTGCTAATAAGCCATCACCAGTAAAAAGAGGCCCTAAACTTTAATCACCTGAGGTTGTGCAAATATATAATAGAAACAACACGCTATACTAAACTTAGTTACTTTTATAGAGTATTTGTGTTATTATTCTCTGTCCGCTGTTATTAGGAGCGAATACGCATGCTAAAGTGCAAGGATATTGCAATTTCGTTCAGAAAGCTCTGTCAGAAATCGGACAGAGAGTGTGCCTTCTGCTTGAAAAAGCTTCTTGAAATGTGTCGGAAATGGTGGATAATTTTTTAATAGTGAGAGAGGATGCATGTGACTGTGGACGCGTTTTACCGCGTTAAAGCCAATTTGGAAGAGCCCCAGAAGTATAGAAGGCACCATTGGTGCAGCCTCATGGTAAAGCAGAGGAGGACGCAAAGCACCCTCAATTTTTTTTCAGTTTTGTACATTCGCATAGCTTTCATGTGAGGGAAAAGTTAGTGCGAGCATTATTTGAAACTTTCTCTTCTCATCTGAACTTACTCATCTTCGTATTTTTGGTTTGAGTTGTGGGGTTCATATTGAAGGTCGTAAAGAAGAGTCTGAAACGTTCTATGCATTGCCTCACAGGTGAGAAGACGAAGTTCATTAGTATTGATCAACGTACAGACACATCCGAACGTATGCAAAGTATAGTTAGCCCCCGCTCACCAAAGCAATATCTGGGTACTGCAGTTAGAGTTGCGTCGCTTTTTGAGGATGTTTCCGGTTCAGGTCTTTACACGTTTTTTTTTTCATTTATAGCTCAATATTTATACACCAGCCTCATCTCATAACAGTTCTGCTTTTTCTCCTTGTTTATTTGTTTGCTTGTTTTTTGTTTGTTCGAAAATGGGGCTCATACCCACACTAGCGGATTGGCCAAGAAAGCGTAACGTGCTTTTTTCTACGATCAATAAAACTGTGTTTATGAATAAATTTATATTAAAACATTCTGTATTTAAGACTCTTAATCTAAAAAGTAGAGTAAGCAAGTTTGCAATAAATATGATAGTTTCGTCTCAAGCATGATGAATGATTACCAATACGAGGTTTGGCGTAGCCCTCTAACACCCCCTACAGTGGTCAGACTTTACATAGGGGTGACATACGTGATTGCAAAAAAAATTTTTGTAAGCTTCACAACTCTTCTTGGAGCTGCACGCATTGAAAAACACGCGGTTCTGTGCTGTTATGTTCTGTTCTAACTGTTTTGCTGAGGATAGATCGAGGTTCATTTTGCTTCGGATACAACAAGTCAATAAGTTCTGCAGCGAAAAAAAATTCCCAAAATGAACAATCAGCAAAAAACATAATAGCACATTGATATCAGAATAAATAACATGTCGATGTACAGTTTTCTTGCAGTAGTTCTCTCTGTCATAAAACATTAACACGCACACCTTATTTTGGTGACTTTACCAATAAGACAACGAACGTAGTACGTAAGCCAAGTTTGTGCAAAATAAATGTACTCGAAACCCAAAACCTAATTTCATGTACGTTTTATGGTTAAAATATTTTATTTAACAGTGGACTTACCAAAAGAAATATTCAAAATCCTTTTCAAGAGGTCATATTTCATAGAATTTAACTTGAAGTCCGAAGCTTCACATATTGTATCATACCTTCTCAATTGCACCCTTTGTGGCTACACGCAAAAGCTTTGTCAGATATGGGGCTAGTAAATATACCGGTGCCACTCAGAGACTGGGTGTCTTAGAAGGAGAAAAGAATCTATAAGACTGCTTTAAAGACCTAATATAAAGGCCAATAAATACCTGCTATAATCTTCTTCAAGCGTGAAGCATACGAAAACTCGCAATTGCTTAAAAACAGCCTGCGGGGATGTAAGGTGCACGTAGGAACGTCGTATTTGCTTAGCCGTTGAAGCGCGTTTTCAAAGCACCTCATAAAATCTGGGTGAAAATATGGTTCTTTCCTGTCTTTCCCGCCAAGTAAGGAAGAGGGTCTTTCTGACAACCGTGCGAAATTTCTGTATGCCATTATTGTTTATAGATTGCTCATCACCATGTGAATAGGTCATGTCTCGGCTATTGGCAAAGGCCGTCGCGTGAAGCAACGCTTACGCACTACATAAGGCCACGTTGTTTCATCATCATTGCTGCGAAGTGCAACCGCCTTCTTGCGATACTCGTTACGAGCATGTTCAGCGCCCCCCCTTGCTAGACCTCTGAAACGTGTACTGAGAACGTCACGCGTCTCTTCAATAGCTGGGCATCGCAAATGTACAAAAAAAGCCTAACACAATAAAGGTGCTTTACAGGATTTGATTTTCTGCGTGAATTAGTCATTCATGATGCATGTACAGTCGTGTTTATTATCACTAGCACAGTGGGAGTGTGTCGCCCCATGAGCTCGAAAATGACCCATGGTTTCCGTTTACCATGTTGTCACAGCTATAAGCTTTTTTGTTCAGATGCGCATGAGTCCAACAAACAAAGTATCACCCTCTGTGTGTGTGCGTATGTATGTATGTATGTATGTATGTATGTATGTATGTATGTATGTATGTATGTATGTATGTATGTATGTATGTATGTACGTACGTACGTACGTACGTATGTATGTATGTATGTATGTATGTATGTATGTATGTATGTATGTATGTATGTATGTGTATTTAGTGCCATAGTTATTCTTTAAAAAACGCTGTTGTAACGGTATGTGAACTTTACAAATGTTCTGTGTACTAATTGTTTTTATTGGCTTCCTTTTATTATTTTATGCTCAGCATCTAGATGTTGGCTGATGCCCCGCCGCGGTGGTCTAGTGATTAAGGTACTCGGTTGCTGACCCGAAGGTTGCGTGATTGAATCCCGGCTGTGGCGGCTGCATTTCCGGCGAAGGTGGAAATTCTGTAGGCCCGGGTGCTCAGATTTGCGTGCACGTTAAAAAACCCCAGGTGGTCTAAATTTCCGGAGGCCTCCACTACGGCGTCTCTCATAATCATATGGTGGTTTCGGAACGTTAAATCCCACATATCAATCGATAAGATGTTGGCTGTTATTTCACCTTGCGAAGAAATCTACCGTAAGCTGTTCTGGAGAATATGGGTGTTCGTAAGTCATCTAGTAAACAACGGCGAAAGCTGGAAGCGGCTGCTTCTTAATCTTCATTTTGAAGGTATTATTTTATCGTGCAGTGTGCTTCACTGAGTTCAAAACAATGTTTCAATATTTTCGCTCTCACTCCACATCATTCACTAAAGTTTTTTCTGGTAAGTGATGTGCACTGCGCGCACAAAAAATGAACAACTATAATTTGAGTCTCAACGCAACCTGTATATCGACTAGATGCCACATCCAGCTATTTGTATCTATGGTATCTAGGTAGCAACGTCGGTGGGTAAGTCTGCTCGCGCACAACATTGCTTATTGCAATTCTTGATTGCACCTTATCGCATCACTGCGGCCTTTCATGTTCAGAGGTGCGGTGAAACGAGCCAATGGTTGGGCTCCAAGCGGTTACAGTTTATCACGACGCAACAACCTATACTTCGTTCAGTCTTGGCAGGATCTGCGAGACGAAGACTGGCTTCTGCCAGAGCTGGCTGACGCATTCCCTACTTTATCGCCAGCTCCCTTTCAGCGTCTGTGACTCATCTCTTCCTGGCAACCTACCCATATGGGTCTCGTACCAGTTTTTAACTTTTTGTTTTGTTTTTATTTATTTGACGACTGTTACTTCCTTCCACGACTCTTCGCCTTCATGCTCTCTCGTAGGCAACACGAAGTCTATAGCCTCAGCTATGGGCGCAGCAGTTGCCGCCTAAAAGCAATTTCCTTGATGGTTCACGGCTTCTCCGGCTGCCAACGTTGGCGGGGCACAGATCCCGCACAAAGAACGTTTCCGTCCACTTTCTGCTCAGTAGCGCTTGGTCCCTTGATCTCCTCTTCACTTGCGGTTGGTAATTTAATTTCTCCAGAAAATTAGAATTTGCGGCTGACCGTGATGCTCGCTTGGCTTCTCGATCACTTTCTAGAGTATTGTGCCAGTCAGTGCACGCCGTTTCTTTGGTTTGAGAATGTGAACTTGCAGCCTAGCCTTTAGGCGGTGCTCTTTCTTTTTGTTCTCTTGTGCTTCTTAAAACACAAGCACGTGTGCGAATTTATACGTCTTTTTTTTTTAATGTACGGGATTTTGTTTCCGCAACTGGCTTTGATAAACGTATTTTGATCAGACGAATGAACGCAGACTCCCGTCTAATCGTGAGGAGAAATCTACGTTGCGCTTTCGAATGTGTGGTAACGATTGGAGCGCTTTTCATTTTAAGCCCCTTTTGTTCTCGGGTATCCCTGGTGTCTTCTTTTTAAATTAAATCTCGCTCATTCTCAACTACCATATTAACGGAATTTTGATTACTCTGACATGATGATGATACGTGGGGTTTAACGTCCCAAAACCACCATATGATTATTAGAGACGCCGTAGTGGAGGGCTACGGAAATTTCGACCACCTGGGGTTCGTTAACGTGCGCCCAAACCTGAGCACACGGGCCTACACCATTTCCGCCTCCATCAGAAATGCAGCCGCCACAGCCGGGATTCGAACTCGCGACCTGCGGGTCAGCAGCCGAGTACCTTAGCCACTAGACCACCGCGCCGGGGCTTGAATACTCTGACAATATTTTGACGGAGGTCAGATGTAGGTTGAATGATCTGCAACAGTGAGTCGGCCGCGACACAAAATGGCTGAGCAGCCCTCCGCGCTAGCACTTCGCATACAGTTGTCTTCTTCATCTTCGGAGAGCGCCACGCTTTATCATGTCCCTGATGTTCCGAAATAATATTTATAAGAGCTAGAGAAGCAGACCTGCTAGCCTGCATTTCTAGCTCCCATTTGTCGTTGCATCATTTACCTGACTAATTCGTTTTATTACTCTTGTTTTTCACGCGGGAAGTTTTTTTTTTTAGCATAACCAAATCAGCTATTGTGAAGAACATTGCGCGTAATGCCTTCGCGACCACTGTTCACGATGGAGTATTGTAAAAAAGGAATCATCTTTGTGTGCAGTGCAAACTTGGTGGGACATGTCGTCCACCAATTTACTTGATATGTTTGCCTTGAACATCTGAACTGAACTGAATTCTCGGAACCAGTCACCTTCGCCTTTCGAGATGATCCTTTTGAGGCACGCATTGGACACGTTTCTCATCCGTTGAATGAGTTTAATTTGCCCAATCACCCACGCTCCTCTAAAGTCGTGTAAAGCATTAGACGCTACTTTTAACTGCCAATTCTTGTTAAGAAACCGCAGCGGGCAAAATTTGTTTTTCGTGGAATTGCCTAAGGAAAGGTTTTATAGGTATACGGATGGCAGTAGAGAATATTTCCAGCCATTTTCACAGAGCCCTACCTTTCTAATAGAGTGAAAAAAAGTCGAACATAGTTTCTTCTAGTTCGAAAGCGGCAGCTTTTACCGGGGAACTGAATATTCGCAGAGAAGTTTTAAATGGTGCTGTGCATATAGCGCTGATGTATGAGAGTCACAATTGCAAGTGCACCCATGTAGATAGTATTCTGAAACATTTTAGGATTGCTATCATAAAGCGTATATAAAACAACAGATGCGCGTGGACAGTACGTATATTAGGTTAAGATTTATCTCTAACTTCTTTAGTAACTTATATAATGTGAATATGCTATGCAGCGCAGCTTCCTTAACAGCATCTTATAACCTAAAAGGTCGAGGTCAGGATAACCTGTTTAGCAAAAGGGTTGTTTTCATTGTTATATAGTCCGACAGATAAATATACCTGTTTAGTCGATTGAGTGCTGTCTCTGAATTTTTATATACAGTTCGACTGTACCAGTAGTGTAGAGATGAACGTTTCACCTGAATACATGTTAGTTGTACCCGCTAAACAATTTACGTTTTCAACAAACGAGATTTCATTGTAATTAACACATCCTCGTGGTACAGTTGAGGACCAAATAATGCCTATGCAATGCAGGTTGCTTTTATCATAATACCTGCGGATTGCCCGATGGTACGGACATCTGTCGGACGAATTTCTAGATGAGACTACTCTGAGAAGCTAGCATGAAAGTGCTTCGAAACAAAGCAGCAAAATTTTAAAAAACAGGTCTGTGCGGAACGCGCCGCACAGTCATAGCGAAGGCTAGAAGAGCGGCCTTTATTAGCCTTTTCTAAACACTTTGGCCTGAACACTGCTGGGTACCTACTATGCCATAAACAATCATGAATTTCGTGTAGTAGGCAAGCATTCTATAGGCTATCCTTCGTCAGTCTTTGGAGAAGCGTGGTATCTGCTACACGCTTGTAAGAAATTTTCTGCAATTTTTTTTGCAGTGGCTGACGACAAAAAACCTGAAGTGGTTATGCGGTACCATTAATAGGTGATCAAGAACAAGTTTTCTAATGGGTTGGAGCATTAAATGGCCTACTCGTTCTGCAATTCGCATTGTGAGACGCCTGGCTCTTCCTTTGATGTTCTGAAGCGCTCTACTACTCATATTTACGCGATTCCTTTCCCGACATCAAGCCTGCCTAAGGTCAGTTTAGAAACGACTTCCAAGCACTGGCGCTGCTCAATGGGAGAATACTGGACGAGCACGCAGTGGACCCAGGTTTGAATAATATTGTGTTTTTAGTGTTTTTTTTATTTCTTAGTTTTTTTTGTTCGATACTGGTTACAGAGAACGATGTCGGCGGTGGACAACTACGGCACCGTGCGTGACTTGTCTTCTGATTTCATAACAGCTTTCACCCTAAAAAACGGCTGGCCTGCGCAGGAGGCGCTGCACAGTCACAGCGAAAGCTAGAAGAGCGGCCTTGCAGAGCCTTTTCAAAACGCTCATTGGGTAACTACTGCAAGCACACTTTCTTGGTACCCACTAGGGCATTAATAATAAACTTTTGAGTAGTAGGTCAGTATTCGCTATGCCATTTTTCGTCATTCTTCTGAGAAGCGTGGTATCCGCTAAACATTTCGAATTTTGTGCCAATTCTCGGTGCAGGGGCTAACGACGATAAGGAATCATGGCTGAAGTGGGTACGCGCCACAGTTAATAGGGGAACAAGAGCAAGCTATTGTGGTTTGGAGCATTGGACGGCCCACTTGTTACGCTATTCGCATTGTGTGATGACTGGTTGTTCTTTCGCTGTTGTAAAATGTTTTATAAGTGTTAATAACATGATTTCTTTCCGGACATCAAGTCTGCCTAAGGCAAGTTTGACAAGTCACAAACACCTGTGTAGCTCTGTGGTAGAATACTGGTCTGGTACCTCTGTGCCATTGGTGCTACGTCTTGCCTACCTACTACTGAGACAATATTCGAACTACTGAGAAATATTCCAATATTCTTCTACTGAGACAATATTCCAGGCCTATATTCTACTACTGAGACACGCCGGTCATGGCACGCAGCGGAACCGGGTTCGATCCCCGCTGTGTAATTGGTGCAAGAGTTTTTTTTTTCTTCTATTTTCGCGTGATGCGGTTACGGGCACCGGCGACGGAGGACAACAACTGCGCGTAACCAGAAAAGTGATCTCATAACAGCTTTCGCTGTAAAACGAGAACTGGGGCGCTAAGCAAGATGGACCGAAATTCTCGGGCAGACAAGGCACTCTGAGTTCACTCAGCAGTGGCCGTGGCATGAAGACAGTGCGGAGCGCGTGATAGCAGCGTTGATTAAAAAAGGCTACAAGAACGCGCGTGGCGTTAGAAACGCATGTGGGACATTCGCGGTGGTTGTCAAAGAAACTCTATGGGCGAACACGTGAGCGTCGCCACTGAGCCAACCTTTTAACAGTACAGCGATGTCAGCGCGATTGCCGCGCTATCGTTTTGCCAACACGCGCCTACCACAGGCGTGTTCGTGGGGATTTGTCCTCTTTCGGGCAGGTTCCTTCCTTCCACCTGCAGCATGGAAATTTTCATTCTCGAAGGCAGCAAGGGAGCACACGCAGCAAGGGAGCACACGCAGCCGATTTTCGCTGTGGACGTCTGTCAATCAAACTGATTGACGCATGAACTCTGTTACAAACTCGTTTATTCAAAGAAGGGCTGAGTTCAACTCGGGACTGTGATGGTGCCGTTGCGAATGTCAAGCGTTTCATGCGGTCGACCCTAAGCGGCAGCTTCTTTGCATATAAAATATTTTTGTAAGCTTACACTACTTTTGCACGGCTAGAGTTATAGCGGGGCTTGTGATTACCCAGCTTCTTACAGCTTTTAAAGTTGGTCGTCTACTCATGTGCGTGATCGGCTTCGAAGTGAAGACCACATCACCTCTGTCTTAAGTTCTATTGAACTGATTGACAGAGGCGTAATGACCTTTACACTGAGCTGTCTTGTCTTCATTAGTAAGGCTTCAATTAAAGGGCAATCATCTTGGACGCATTAGCATGGCCGTAATCAGTACGAAGCTATTAAACGTAATCCTTATTAGCAGGATACTAATTGTCATTATATTATTTAATGGCCAATTAGCATAGTTATACTTAGCGTGCTCATGATGAACGTCACATTAATTAGCATGGTTAAGTAAGCTGATCAACTAGCATGCCTCATCAGCACTGTCTTCTTAAGATGTAGCGTAGTTACCTCGGTTTTACCATGACTTGGCGTAAATAGCTTAGCCATAGCATGTGCTGGCCTAACTAGCGAAGTATACCGTTCGTCCGAATAGCTAATTAGCCGGCGGCACGTGCTCGGGTGTTGGCGGGTGATCACAACAAAGACGATGCGCACCGGCTGAGCAGAGCGCTTGAATGTACAGGCTGATACGTGGCCTCGCTTGAATGTACAGACCAACACGTGGCCTCGGATTTAGCTGTGGTCGCGATGTTGTAAACCGCTTGGCCAGTACTGATCTCAGAGGCCACCATGCTGATTATTCTAAAACAAGCTTAGTGCAGGTATTAAAAGCTTCCAAATCAATTTATACACCCCTGTCTATAAAAAATGTCATCACGAATATTTTCTGGTCCGTTTAATTCATGGGTGCACTTCTGCACTCGGTGGAACGAGAAACAAATCCAAGAAGATGCCTCTGGTTTGAAAACACCACCCATCTTAGTCGACCATCCTTGACGCGATGACTGGTTTGATCGTAACGAAGGGAACGCGGTACACTGAGGGGTCGATTTGACGTTTTCGTCCTGTTGGCTTGTTCATAAGGAAGTGTCTCCAGAGCTCAGTAATATCCCGACTTTCGCAAAACTCGGCCGATTCTGCATAGCGCCGTCGGGCCGGAATTGCGAAAAGAATTGCGAAAGCATGCATGATGGCATCATTTCCAATGCCTTATCGTCACCAGGTTCAGAGTAGTATAGGCAATAAAGTAAAAGACTTAAGAAAGCAGGCTCTCCTGATCAATCGCTCTCAAGCATAGCAGAGTCACTTCTGATTGAAATGTAGCAGTGGAAGATTGCACAGCACCTATTTTAGGACGAGCCAAAGCCGAAAGTGTCTGCCATTCCTTATGTGCACAAAGTTTTGCACTGCTTAAAAAGAATCGTTGAAAAAACTAGTGTGAAGGTTGTCTTCACGGCAAAAAACAAGCTAGGCTCTCTTTTTTTTATTTGTATTCGGCAAAATATGGGAAGGGGGGCTACACTAGAGCCGGCTATCCCTACATCATGACATTAATGTACAGGATAAACACACAAACAAATAAATTAGGAATAAGATAGAAAAAAACTAATCAATGGCACTATGTAATTACTATATACGTTATAGGGCTTATAACGCATGTATGTATGTACTAATGTATGTAGCAGAGTTAGCTACGAAGGATCTTCAAATGTCGTGTGCAATACGAATTACGCAAAAATGTTCGTATAATGTATTATAGGCGTTCACTCTCTCATTTATTTACCATGTGGTCATTTATTACATCAGTCAGCTGGGGCGCTGTCTGGACGATCGCCTCAGGGAGCACGCAAATTCCAAGCGCGGATCGGTGGGTAGCCACCTGGCAAGTCACTGTGCCAATTGTGGGTGCATCCCGAAGTTTGATGAATGCAAAGTAATGGCAAGATATAAGGACAAGAGGGCACGTGGAAAGCATGAAGCGTATTTTTTTTTTTCGAAAAGCAGGAGCTGAGTGTGTGAGTGTCTCGTCCGTCAATCTGATGGACAATGAATACCAATATCTCTTCAGTTAAATATTGATTTTAAAATTTGAGGAAGATGCTCTGGCGCAAGCACAATCATTTGTCACTTTATTCTGTGTGTTATATTCCCGGCCTATTGACTGTGTATATATATTGCCGCCATCTGTGCAATAAAATAGTTGTAAGCGTGCGCTCTATTCTATCTGTCTTCGTTTTTAACCGTTTTCTGAGCAGTAATAAAGCATATTTCTTTTAAAATTGCAATACCAACTAGCCCAAGTAGCCACTCTTTAGCAGTTTATTTACGGAACATGTATGCGCAGCCCCATACATCCAAAATGATGTCGACGTTGAAGCCGAAGTGGGGCTGCTGTTGTACTCAAGCAGTAGACTTGTGTAAGCTGGTTAGACCTGGAGGAATGGTGTCCAGCAATTGCAGTACGCTCCGGTCTATCGGCATTTTCATTTTGCTCAGAAGCAAACAAACAGCACTTACTAAGTTGCTGACCAAGCTGACAACTTGTCCATATTCGTCCGCTAGTTTATTAGGTGCCGATGAACTGTCCCTTGCTGTCAAAATTTGATGTTCCTCGTCAAGTGCGTGTAGTTTTGGAAGTTCATACCGAGCTTTAACTGTATTGCTGTTAGAAGCGTCCTAGTTCTTAGGCACCGCTACGTTTGGTTTGGTCGGTATAAAAGAAGCGTCAGCTTCACTGCTGGCTGAAGAGTCTTTGTGCTTGAACCAGACGACTAGTAAAATAGCTTCTTTTTAACGCTGCTACAACGGTAAACCATGAGGAAGAAAGTGGTCTGTTAACGTAAAGCATCGACGGTATTGGTGTTTATTGACAATATGGGCCATCGGAGTAATGAGAGATTAGGTTAACAGAAAATAAACAACCTATTTCAACTTTTGTTACACAAGGAATGTGGAAACAAATAGCCACCGCTATCTCAATTGTGGACCTGGAAATCTTATTTTTTATGTCTGCAATTGTATTCGCCTACGATGTACAAGTGGAAGACGTTTTTGGTATAAGAGAGACACAATACCAAGTATATCGCTTGGCTCTGAGCACTCATGTCAAAAAGAAATTTTTATGAAAAAGAAATATGGAAGAAAGACTTGTATAATGAGTTGAGGAGAAGTGAAGGGAATGCACTAAGCCCAAAAATTAAGTCAGTACTGAAAACAGCGCTCATAGCATAAAAATATTAACAGAAAAAAAAAGATGCGTGAGGTCAAGAGCCATCAGAATTAAATGTCAATCGATCAACGAACACGAACGCCTATGAAATGAAATAAATAGTTCCTCGGGGATGTCAGCAGTCATGACGATGAGGGAGAGAGACGATATGTTTCTGGATGAGCGCCGAAGAGAAATCAGCAACTATAAATCAGAAGTGTTGATGCGCGCGTGAACAAAAGAAATAAAAAAACAGAAACTATGAAAGGTGGTAATATAGAAGCCGATGGAGGGAAAGCGGTCCTGAAATTACGAACACGATGCAAATTACACTTTAGAAAACCCCTCCTGCCAGAAGAAAGCGACGACGTGCCAGCGTGAAAATCTATGCACGACGCGGGACACGTGGTTATTAATTTCCATCCAGATGGCTTCGGTCCCCACTGCCGTCGAGCCCAGGCCCAAAACAACAGTACAGAAAGACATCTGAATAGAACAGCCATGCAATGCTGTTGCTCGAGACTCAAAACGGTGGAGCGTATATAAGTTAAAAAGTCCAGAAGAGAGCGAATAACAATAACACAAGCTTGTGCTCGTAAATTGTGTCGGGAGCCGTCTTGTCCTCACATTAAGGCGTCTTTCTCTCCTTTTACACGTACTGCTTCATTGTGTTTGTTGCTTTTGATTCACGCCTGGAGCCGTTCTTTAAGGCACAGATTGGATTTCTGGACAGACGCAGAGGCTGAAAAAATATTGTTTTCTGTGCTATAATGTATGTCTTGCTTTTTCTAGGTCTTATCTTTAGTGTTTTTTTTTTCCTTTTGCTATTGTGGACGCGTGCAGCAAAACGAATGGCCGCAATTCTGGCATCCGTTTTGAAAGACTGGACTCCACAAAGAGACGCAGAATACCGCAGCGTAGGCTGAATATTGCGTGGACTAAAATGAGCTCAATTTCGGCCAACAAAACCCAATGCAAGAGACTGAATTTTGAGCATTTTGAAGCACAATATACACAGTAAAGAGTTTTTCTTCTGTAATATAAATTCTTTGGGGACATTGCGGGTTTTTTTTTCTCGAGTGTACTGCAGACTGGTTGTGTACGCTTACTTGCGCTCTCCTTAACGCGTGCTCAAGCCAGTTGGCGCACGGTAGAACTCAGGCGGCAGCTATGTTGATAGTGTAAATGCGTTTTTGGTCGTTTCGATTAAACAACCACTGCATCTCTAACTACAATGACAACGTTGAAGTTCGTTTTCAAGATAACTTGGAAACGAACGTGCAAATTCAGGTTGCAGAAATTTTTCAGGAAAGTCAATTTTTGTTTAAAGTCTATTATTGTGAAGAATTACTAGGTGCACCTAAAAACATGCGTGCCTTTTAGTGAAATGAAATTAAGGCTGTAGCTTACGAGGCGTGACAGAGGCTATTGAAGCGTGATCTCTTCATAGCGTATAATGTTATTTTGATATTTCTGTATTATATGCAGGACATTTCTTGCTCAAGTCAAAGAATTCTTGGTCTATACTAACAGAGCGACAATTGCTTACGCGCTCATCTATTGATTGTACCGCTACTAAAATATAGAGAGCTTAACTCCCATGGGCTTCTGCACTGAAAGCAAGTTTTTTTTTTCTTCTTTATATATTCACACTCTAAAACACTTTACTGTCTTCTTGTAAGTGCGATGTAGTTCGTATATTGCCCAATAGACAATTTATGATTCCAACCTACAAGGCGACGTGATAAGTAGCTGCACAAATTTCTCTACGCAAGTTCAATATGTAAGCTACCTTCCCTATCTTTCGTAAACAAACTAAAGTGTACCTGCAAACATGTTCTGCCTACCTAATAGGGCTCACGTATAAAACGATGAAGTGGGATACTTTGTGTCTGTAGGTGTTTTTTTTCTCATAGACCAGTACTACTGTCTCTAGCTCTGAGTAAATTACAACTGTTGCTTTATATCCGTCAGTGCATATCTTTCGAACCATTACAGTTGTTTGTAGAGCGATTATACAAGTACAAAAGAGAAAACCGACAAGATTACAAAATTCAACGCAAATGGTCAAGGACAATCGCTAGTAGCATATTTCGCCTACAACATGCCTTGGAGGATGATTAAGCCTTAACCGCATGAACGCGATTTCCTCGTGACACCGACACACGACAGTGACGAGCGACAAGATTTGCTGTCTCGAAGGCCCATTCGTCACCGCCACTTCCCGCGTTGCGCGTTTCTGGAAAACTAGAAAAGATAACTTGTCGCCCGGAAGCCAGCGTGGCGATTTCCGGCAACATGGCTGCACTCCTGGTCCTCGCTTCTGTGGCAATTTACTCTCGATGCTTGTTGTTTGCGCGTACTTCAAGGAATGCGAGGTATCGGCTACCTTTTTTACATTCTGATCTCAGGCGGAGAGTGAAAGTGGGGCCGTATTTTGCCGTAAATCTCGTTATCTAAGGTTTGTTTTGGTAGCTTGTGACACTGTGATCGCTTGATACAATGCGAAATCGTCGTGCGAAGGGCGTCGTAGCCGTCGTAGTCTACACTTCTGGGCAGCCTGTCGTAGGTAAATGAACGATTTCAAAAAAAAGAAGGTAGTGAAGTGCTTTTGTGGCTTCCTTATGTCACACAAGACATAAATAAATTTGGCATGTTCTCATCGACCAACGTTTGAACTTCTACTCGCAGTCTATGGGTATTCACGGGATAGTTTTCATTCAAGCAACAATCACACTTCGTTGCTGACACGCGGTGGTAGCCGTCGCTACGGAGCAAGTTTGTCGCTGCTGCTTGTCGCTGTCGCTAGCAAATCGCGTGCATGCGGTTAGGGCTTTATACTTCTGAGTGGCTTTGTGAGGGAGAGTGCGAGCACTAGTTTAGATAATGTTATTAGGCAACCCTTCTTACAAAACAAACAAAAAAACGTGTGAAGCTCACTCAGTCTTATGATAACCGCTAAACACTACCAAGCTGGTATTCAAAAAAAGCTTTTCATTCCTTCTGTAGTATCTCTTACATAAATTCCCAGGCGCCATACGCAATAAGCGAGGAGAACAACATTAAAAGAACACGAAACTATATTGCGCCACTTATTCTCTTTACTTTTTCATGCTGCCGAGAGTACGCGGTGTTATTTCACGCGATATGTTAAAGCTGTGTCCTGCTGGGCACAAATGCGCGGGCTGACGACAACAGGCAGAACATCTTCTCATGAGCGTACATATCTCTCAGGAGCTTTTATGTCTGGTTATAAATGTAAAGCGGCAGTATCAATTGAACTTTCACATTTCGACAGCATTTTGCGCTGTTACTTCAGTACTGTTAGCACTGTCCGCATACAAATGCAGAGGCAGCCGATTTCTGATGTCGTAGCCTGAGCGCAACGTTAAAAGATCGCTATGAAATAGGCCGACTCATTATTGTTGCTTAGTTCACTCACCCGCGTTCTGCATTTGTGCGAACAGTTACGGGTCGGGAAGCTTCCATTCATGTTTATTTTTTCACGTTAGCATCGACAAGCATTTGGACGAGGCAAGTACTACTTTCGGTCCCCCACACTCTGACATCATGCATGAGGGTGGGTCGCGGGGGGACAAATCACGTAGTGTTGCAAGTGGGTCAGCAGTTTTACCCGTAAATTGTTGCCTTCTTTGGAAGAACTTTACTAGACCTTCTTTACAACAAGTCAAAGATGCAGTACCAAGCACGAAATTAATTCTTTTAGATTCTACAAAGAAAGCTTAATTATCAATATTACAAGTGTGCAACAGGCACATGATGTGCCCCAATTTAAGAAGGCACCGCTCATGAAGCAAACCAAGGTAAGAAAAAATAATTGTTTAATTGTATAAAAAGGGAGAGAAGAGGGAAGCCGGAAGGTTAACCAGATATTGGCATCTTCTTTGCTACTCAGCACGGGGGTTGGAAAATAGGGGCAAGAAAGAGGGTGTAGAGAGAAAGCAAAAAAAAAAGAAAAAACGCACGTGCACCCACGAGAAAACAAAAAACACACACAGGAAAGACGTTCTGGCCAGTACCGTTTAGAGAGGCCAGTCGATCGCAAAATGTTCAGTAGCGCTTGCAGGGACTTTTTCTGTGACGTTGCATCCTGGAAATATTGTGATACTATTTCCATTGACAGAGGTTAATTATCTAACTTTTTGACCTCTTTCAGAAGGCATAGTTCTTGTACGCTATATTGTAGGCATTCACAAAAGATATTGTCACGACGTCAAAACAGAGGTCTTGCAGTAGAGATTGAGACACCAGAAGCAGGTCGATCTTTTTAGTTAGAACGCGCAAGCGAGTTCTTCTTCTTCGTTCATTTCGTAGTCCTTCGTGGCACATGCACAACTGCCATCGTCTTTCTTGAACAAGCACGTGACATTTGCCTCCCTCCGAAAGAAGCATCGTCCCGATGCGCAACTTATAGGTGCTCTACTAGGCGTATGAAGTGGTCGTATGAAAACGGTAACCGGGAGCTAATTAACTCGATAAATACGGTTTCATACGCACGACGTGCACGACTTCGGGCAAATGCTTTTGGCGCTTAGAACTACAATTAGTGTCGGGAACGACTTCGTAGTTCACGTCGTTCAAGCGTCACGTGACGATGTATGGACCAAAGTACCGTCTTAGCAGTTTCTCAGACAGTCCACGTCAACGGATCGGAATCCAGACCCACACTTTGTCGCCTGGTGAGTAGCTAACGAACTTGTGTCGGGTGTCGTAGCGTTGTGCATCTTGATGCTGCTGATGACAGATGCGCACGCGCGCGAGCTGTCTGGCTTCTTCGGCACGCTGAGTGAATTCTTCGGCGTCTACATGGATGTCGTCACACTCATGCGGCAACATGGCGTCCAATGTTGTCGTGACTTCGCGACCTTAGATCAGACTGAACGGTGTCATTCCAGTGGTTTCTCGTCGAGTGGTGTTATAAGCAAAGGTCACGTACGGCAATATCTGATCCCAGTTTTTATGTTCCGTGTCAACGTACACGCTGATCATGTCTGTGAGGGTCCTATTGAGGCGCTCTGTCAGTCCGTTTGTCTGCGGATGGTATGCCGTTGTTCTCCGGTGAACTGTACCGCTGAGTATGAGAACCGACTCCAAAAGCTCTGCGGTGAAGGCAGGTCCTCTGTCTGTGATCACTGTTGTCGGAGCGCCATGCCGAAGGACGATGTTTTCGATGAAAAACTGAGCGGCTTCTGCTGCTGTGCCACGCTGCATAGCTTTAGTCTCCGCATAACGGGACAGGTAATCAGTGACCACAATAATCCATCTGTCCCCTGTTGTGGAAGTTGGAAAGGGACCCAGGAAATCCATTCCAATCTGGGTGAACGGCTTTTCTGGTGCTTCGACTGGATGTAAAAGACCGGCTGGCTTGCTGGGAGGCGCTTTGCGTCTTTGGCAGTCGGTGCAAGTTCGCACGTGATGGTTAACAGCAGCAGGTAACTTTGGCCAGTAGTACTTGCATCGTAGTCGGCACAATGTTCAGGTGTAGCCTAGATGACCAGAAGTTGCTTCATCATGGCACGCTTCCATAATTTCTTTTCGAAGAGAGGCAGGCACGACGAGCAAGTGCGGGTTAGCGGTTGGTGAGAAGTTTTTCTTATAGAGAACATCGTTTCGCAAGCAAAACGGTGGCAGTCCTCTAGCAAATAACCGCGGCACGTCTTTACGTCGTCCTTCTAAATATTCAATGAGTGGTAACAGCTCAGGGTCACTGCGCTGCTCTTGTGCAATAGTGGCCGTGTTGACAAATCCCAAGAATGCCGCGTCGATGTTTTCGTCATCAGGAGCGACAGTTTCCACTGGCGACCGTGAGAGACAGTCGGCGTCGGTGTGCCTCTTCCCAGATTTGTAGACGATGGTCATGTCAAACTCTCGAAGTCTTAGGCTCCAGCGCGCCAAACGACCAGATGGATATTTAAGGTTGGTGAGCCAGCACAAAGAGTGATGGTCGCTAACAACCTCGAAGGAGCGGCCGTACAAATACGGACGAAGTTTGATGACTGCCCACACCACGGCGAGACACTCCTTCTCGGTGGTCGAGCAGTTCTCCTCCGTGCGAGAGAGAGTTCTGCTGGCGTAGGCTATTACTCTTTCACAGCCGTCTTGCCACTGCACCAGAACGGCACCTAGACCTACATTGTTGGCGTCAGTGTGGAGTACTGTAGGGGCGTCCTGGTCGAAGTGCGCAAGGACTGGAGGTGTTTGCAAGCGTTGTCGCAGTTCATTGAATGCCATTTGCTCCTGTTCACCCCAAAAGAAGGGGACGTCCTCACGTGTGAGTGGTGTCAATGACGCCGCAATAGACGAAAAGTCCTCGATAAATCGCCGGTAATAGGCGCACAACCCTAAGAAGCGTCTCACAGCCTTTTTGTCACGGGGTGCAGGAAATTGCGCTACGGCGTCTATTTTGGCCGGGTCAGGTCGAACAGCCTCGTGACTGACGACGTGGCCTAGGAAGCTGAGTTTGTTGAAACCAAAATGACATTTTTCTGGTTTTAAAGTCAGGCCGGCCGAGCGTATGGCTTGGAGTACGGTGGATAGACGGCTGAGATGTTCCTCGAATGATTTTGAGAATACAACAACATCGTCCAGATAGACCAAGCATGTTTGCCACTTCAGGCCCGATAGTACGGTGTCCATGAGACGCTGAAAAGTGGCTGGCGCCGAGGACAACCCTAAAGGAAGCACCTTAAATTCGTAAAGGCCATCAGGCGTCACAAAGGCCGTTTTTCACGATCTCTCTCGTCGACTTCTATCTGCCAGTAGCCGCTTCGGAGGTCCATTGAAGAGAAATAGCGCGCATGACGCAGCCGATCGAGTGAATCGTCTATGCGAGGCAGTGGATAGACGTTTTTCTTCGTGACTTGGTGCAACTTGCGATAATCAATACAGAAACGCAAGCTGCCGTCTTTTTTTCTTGACCAAAACCACGGGGGACGCCCAAGGACTTTTCGAATGTTGTATGACGTCATCCACGAGCATCTTCTGTACTTGCTTCTGAATCTCCTCGCGTTCTTTCGGAGCCACAAGGTAGGGGTTCTGCCGAATCGGTCGCGTGTTGTCTTCAGTAATGATGCGGTGCTTGGTCAATGGTGTCCGCTGGACCTTTGACGTACGTGAAAAGCAGTCTTCGAATTGGTGTACAAGTCCAAGCAGGCGCTTCCTATCAGAGGGCGGTAGCGTAGAGCAGATGTCCACCGACAAAGTTGTCGAGGCAGGGTCTGTCGCGTCATCTGGTTGCAAAGCACAACAATCCCCGGCTTGGTCTATATTGTCGAAGTAGGCCATTGCGGTACCCTTCTGGATTTCACGGCGCTCGTTTCTGAAGTTTGTGAGGAGCACTTCTGCCTGACCACCAGTAAGCGTTAGGATGCCTCTCGCGATGGAAATGCCCTGCGTGAGCAAAAGAGTGACTATGTGCTCCACTATCTCATCCTTATAAGAAGGCCACCCACTGGACACAGACACAAGGCAGCAGGATCTCGGTGGGAGCGTCACATCGTCGGCTATTCGCAAACTGCCGCGTAGTTCGTCGCTGCTGTCGTCGACATACGGATGTGCGCAAAACGTCACCATACGTTGAGGGATGTTGATAACAGTGCCATGATCTCGAAGAAAATCCATGCCCAAAATTAGCTCTTTACAGCAGTCTGGCAACAGGACGAAAGTGGCCACGAAGCTAGAATCCCCAATGCGAAGTCGAGCGGTGCATTTACCCGTGGGAATCATCAGCTGACCACCAGCACTCTTTATGTGTGGCCCTGTCCACGGTGTCTTGACCTTTCTAAGGCGGTCGGCGAGTTCCTGTCGCACCATTTGGAAGTCGGCGCCAGTGTCGACTACTGCTGTAACGTGATGTCCGTCAATGAAAACGCCAAGAACAGCACGTACAACTTCACCGGCGTTAGTATTCGTCGTCGTATTCGTCGTCGTATTTGTCGTCGTATTCATCGTCGTATTCGTCGTGGTTGTCGTCATATCTTTTTGCGATGATAGGGGGAACTTTTCGGTGTCTCGACGATTGGCAACCTTGCCCCCGGAGGTCGCAGCAGTTAGTTTCCCCGGCGCGGGCTTGGCGAACGGCCTCTGGTGACGTCCGCGTAGCTCTGAGGGAAGTCACGTTGACGCGCAGGAGATGGAGATCGCCAGCGATGCGGTGTAGTTGCTGGGCCAGTCGACAGTTGATCAGCATCGTGGGCACGACGGTCTTCATAGCGGAAAGAAGCGGGACGAGAAAAGTTCCCGAAGCCGGAATCGCTATGACGGCAATAGCGAGCAATGTGACCTGGTTCTCCGCCGCGGAAGCAAATAGGTCGACGGTCGGCCATGCGCCACAAGTCAGTTCGGTGAGCTGGTGGTCGTCTCATGGAATCCCGTTGCCACCAAGGTACGGCCGCGGGTCGTGGCTGGAAGGGTGTCGCCACAAATGACGGTGGAGGACGACGGACCACATCTGCGTAGCTCGCTGGATGTGGCTCAGGACTTGGCGCCGGTGGTGTAACGGCTTGCCTCAACTCCTGACGGACGATTTCGGCAACAGATGCGACGGGTGGTTGGGTAGGAGGGACGCAGAGGGCCCGAAGTTCCTCACGCAGTATTTCCCTAATCATTTGTCGCAGGGAAATTTCACACACAGCAGTGTTCTGAGCTGCAGCACTTACTGCCGTGTGGTTCGGCAGGCGGTCAAAGTGTCGGTATCGTTGTCGCAGTGCGCGCTCGATGACAGTCGCCTCTCTTAGGAATTCATCTACTGTTGTAGGTGGATTTCGTACGACGCCCGCAAACACTGATTCTTTGACACCCTGCTTTAGGTGACGCACCTTCTTCGCCTAGGGCATGTCAGGGTCAGCTCGTCGAAACAGACGGATCATACGCTCTGCGTACATGGTGGCTGTTTCGTTGGGTTTTTGTGTGCGAGCCTCAATCAGTTGCTGTGCGCGATCCCGTCGGTCCGTGTTCAAAAATGAGGCGAGGAGCTTTCGACGGAAATCTTCCCAAGATTGGAAAGTAGCCTCGTGGTTCTCGTACCACGTGCGAGCGCTATTTTCCAGGGCGAAATATGCACGGCCAAGTTTGTGCTGTTCGTTCCAGTGGTTAGATACAGCGACCCGTTCGAACTGTTCGAGCCAGTCCTCGACATCCTCGTATTCTTCCCCATGGAAAACTTCTGGAACGTGAGGATGTTCAAGAGTCACCTGCGAGGGAAGAGTGGTCTGCGATGGAAGGGTAGCCGTGGATGTGGTAGGAGCTGCCATGCTGGTTAGAGGCGGAACAGGTGCGGACTCCGGACTTAGGCCTAGTAGGCGCCGACTGAATCGGTGCACCGGAGTCGTGACGAGGGGCTGGGTCTCTGGACTAGGTGAACGGGTCCGAGCAAGACTGTCCTGCATCCGGTTGTAGGCCCCAGCACCTGCACCAGTGTCACGATGTCAAAACAGAGGTGTTGCAGTAGAGATTGAGACACCAGAAGCAGGTCGATCTTTTTATTTAGAACGCGCAAGCGAGTTCTTCGTCCATTTCGTAGTTCTTCGTGGCACATGAACAACTGCCATCGTCTTTCTTGAGCAAGCACGTGACAATATGTTGAGTGGTTTTTTCGTTGTCACAGTGGTCACAGTGCAGGCTGCGGTGATGGCCATCCCAATGCGGAAAGCGTAGAGCCGACACAAAAGGCCCACGTCTGCTCAATAAAGCCTCGACGGAACTCAAAATTTAACGCAGGGTCAACGGAGCACAGTTTGGCATGCTCGAAGTGTGGCTGAATCTGTTGTGACGTGGTGTGTTGACGAGCAAGCCAGCGAACCTTCCGTGCAGCATTGCTCCTTGAAAGTGGTAGGAGCAGTTTGTGGTCTTCTGCGTGGGCTGAGCGGGCAGCTTGATCGCTGAAAATTTCGCAATGACTGGGTAACCACTGAAATAAAATTTGGTACCTTTCTCAGCTAGGAGGCGTGTAACTTCTGCTATCTCTACTACCAGCTGTTCGAGGGGGCCACACCGTAAGAGTGACAGTAGAAACTGCAGTGCCACTTTTGAGTCACAGCAAATAGTCCACTTCCATGTAGGTTGATCATTGATTTATATGTGGGGTTTAACGTCCCGAAACCACCATATGAATATGAGAAACGCCGTAGCGGAGGGCTCCGGAAATTTTGACGACCTGGGGTTCTTTAACGTGCACCCACATCTGAACACATGGGCCTACAACGATTCCGCCTACATTGGAAATGCAGCCGCTGCAGCCGGGATTCGAACCCGTGACCTGCGGGTTAGCAGCCGAGTACATTAGCCAACGGACTACCGCGGCGGGGCATGTAGGTTAATCAATGACGAATCGTAACGCGGTACGAAGAGCTGCCAATTGTGCTGCCGTTGATGTTGTTGCGTGGGATGGCTTGAATTTAATCATCCTGCCCAACCTTGATATCACGATTGCTCCGGTCGAGCTGTTAAGCAGAGCCGATTCGTCAGTGTATATAATGTGTAGTCTTGATATTCTTCATATAAGAGAAGTAGTGTAAGCTGCTTAAGAGCCGGCGGTGACAAATCAGCTTTTTTCTGGACGCCAGGTATGGTAATGTTAATATTTGGTTGACCGAGGCGCCATGAAGGAATCACAAGTCGAGCGGCAGGAAAGAATCAAGTTACAATTGACTCATTTTGTGCGGTCACTGTTTTACAGTAAGATGTGCGTGGTCTGTCTGCTGGTAGAGAGGCTGGGTGGTGGAGGGGAGTTCGACAAGTTTTCATGTGTCCTCAGCACTTCAACACCAATGTGAATTTTAATGAGGTGATTATTTGCAATGGCGATACTTGCCACTGCTGATGCAATTTGGGACAAGCCTAGACCAATCCGGCGTGCTTGAGCATGGACACTTTGAATCATTTGTATACTCGTTTTATTTGTGTTGGTTAACGCAAGCAGGTTGTACCAAAGAAATGCAAGAAAAATAATCTTGCATAAACGCAACATAGCGGCTGAGGACATTCCCCAATTTTTTCAGCGCAGAACTTCAACAAATGGCAGATGCCTGTCAACCACTTTTGTATGTATTGTACAACAGGCTTCCACGAGTTTGTCTTTATTGAGACACCTAGGAACTTGTACAATCGGAGCTAACGTAATCTTTCGCCGTTTATTATGACGCTGTAGCTCTCCATTGGTTTGCGCCTAAATGACACAAGCGCACATTTATCGAAGGAAATTTTCAGACTCATTTCACTTTGTTTTCTTCATTTCCTCCATTGAGAAGGCCCCACTTCTCCTTTAACCAAGTTTACGGAGAGAAATAGCAGCTGCAATGGCAGAAGCAAGCATGGTTACAGGCTCACCTTTGATGGAACGATGAAAAAGCTGCGGATACTGAGTATCCCCGGTGCAACTGTACACTTATTACGAGCGCAACGTTTTTGTAAGTGTTTGACAGGGGCTGTTCCCTAAAGTTCTGCCTTATAACGTTAAACGCTAAGATACCTCCGCACACGGAACTCTTACATGCCCACCTCTCTAAGTAAGTGAACAAGAAAGAAAGAAAGAAAGAAAGGAATGAAGGAAGAAAGAAAGAAAGAGCGAAAGAAAGAAAGAAAGAAAGAAAGAAAGAAAGAAAGAAAGAAAGAAAGAAAGAAAGAAAGAAAGAAGCAGAAGCTTGCTTAACGAAATAACCCTTTCGAAGAAACACTAGCATATTAGGTGGCAGAGCATGCGAAAATGTTGGGGTGTTTTGTGGACTCATACATAAGCCGAGGTGGTGCCGGGCCATACTGCCTATAGAAGAAGTCAGGTAATGAAAAACAACAGCATTCTGCATCCGCAAAATATTCCTCGCTGAAGGCCACGTCATGGTGCCGGAGGCCACCGCTAATCGCGGCACGCGTGCGCTTCATGAGCAGAATTCAAATCTGTGGTAACAGTGAGCTGATTTGCCCGAAGGCGCGACAGCGCGACAGTTATGCACACAAAATGGCTGCTGGAAGCCCGCCGCGTGATGGGCCCCAGATTTCCCGTGGGTTTGCTCAACTTAATGACGGTCCTGTTGACTTTTCTGGTGTGTGATGGGGAGACCTCACTCATGTCTTCCTTTTCTCTCTTTCTCTTCCCTTTCTCTCTCCTGCTGCTCAGAAATGTTTCCACGAAATTGTGATCAGCCCGGCTCCGTGGTTTGGGATTCTGTGCCAACGGCGACGCAGTCGGGAGGTACGCGGTGGCACGAAGTCAAAGAGATCGCTGAAAAATGAAAGAAACATTAAAGAAGGAAAAGAAATAAGACATAAGAGCCAGAATGTGCCGGACAGAAAAGCCGGTTACGCGTAGCGCACCCTCCTGAGTCAAAATAAAGGTCAGAACAGCTGGCAGCGAAATAAGTATAAATGATAGTGTGGTATGGTGAAGGTAAGTTGGTGACAGGAAGATAGGGCAAGTAAAATTGGGGTAAATGAAAAGCGGGGCCTTCGCAGTTCATGAAACGAAGTAAAACAAAGAAACATAAAGCAAGGAAGGTAACAGGCGAGCAAGCATTGGGTGAATTCCAAGCCTTCGCAGAGGCGCTGCTGCCATAGATACACCGGCAAGCCTCCCCGGTAAACGAAGACCGGGAAGAGTTGCGAGCTGCTCATAAAACCCCCACCTCTTGTTTTTTTTTCATCCCTGCCCCCTTTTTTTCGCTTTCAGTGAGAGAGAAACGGGAGTGGTGCCCTTGTGTCATCTAATCTTTTTTAATTGCATCCACGCGCCGATTGTCTTTTTCAGCACGGTCTTTTGTCGCTGCTATGATTCTTATTTTTTGTTCACGTCGAAGCGCCCGTCTTTGCTACAAACCAAACAGTGGTAAATTTTGGTCGTCATGTCAGCATATATATTTAGCAAAACGCGGCAAACAGTAGGTGCAAAGCATAATGTAGGGTTACTTTCTCTTTGTATACTGTCACGCTGACGCACGGTAGCTTGCAGTAAAATAGTCGATGTCATACCGGTATACAATACCTATCTCGCTAGACATTCCTGCTGGTTACAACTCCCCGTTCAGTGAAGCACGCGAAACCATTTCTTCTGGAATATGTATTTTTGCGTGTTTGTACAGAAAGTTTAAGAGAACAATACAAACCCGAAGAAACGTTCTAAGCCAAATAAAGAAAGCGTCTTTATGCGGTGTAGTAGAGAAACAGAACGAGCCCTGTTCGCTCCATTTATACCGTGGCTATTTGTTCTCTATGTTAATGTTTGGGGCTCCATCAAAATTCAATAGGGCAGGGGTAATGCAGTTGCGCCTTGAAATGAAAACGATTCACCATCGAGGGAGGTGACAAATCTTCAGAATACTCACAATAATGAAAAGCAGTTACATAGAATTAACCGCATCATTCTCTTAGTTAATGGCAGGTAAAACAGAAGTCAGATTAAGTTTCTTCGCAGTGATATTTCACAACGAAAAGACACTGCTGCGTTAGCGTTAAATTTTTTATTTTAAAGATTCAGTAACGCTTAGAAGGATTCTGTGTGTGATAGCAGTAAAGAAAAATTTGGAGAATGCACTCTGCAAAAGCTGGTACTGAGTTTCAGCAAAAACAATGCGCTGATAGGCACCTTACATCACTTTCATCACCGGCAACGACGCTTCGATCTTCCTCATCCTGCAAGGCGCTAAACCAAACAATGGTTGACATGTGCACGAATCGCAATGCAACACTAAATGGAAACATGGGATACTCTTCAAGAACCTTCTATGTTGTCCTAGGCGTACATTCATGTCGCATCGCATTGCGTCGTGCAAATCGCAGCCACTGTTTGAAAAAACAAATGTTTCTTTCCGACATCCGCTTTAAACTACGCGTGAAATTTCTGAAGCGTATCGTATTTCCAGGAAGTCAGATCGGTGTATTAGTCATTCATCATTGTTGCCAGATGACTGGGAGTTTAACTAGCTACAGAACTGGAAGACAAGTGGACTGGATTAAACGCTTCGCATGCTGCATGCTCGTACTGTCGTCGTAATCTTGTTGACATGCACACTTTTATGTCTAAATGCGTTTTTCGAACGTGAAAATAAAGCAGTTGTTCGAGAACAGTTGTGTTGTGTGGTCCTTCCTCTGTCTGTTGTGTGTCGCCGCGATCGGAGTTAGCTGAACTACAAACTAGCCCGGCCACGGTGGTCTAGTGGCTAAAGTACTCGGCTGCTGATCCGTAGGTCGCGGGATTGAATCCCGGCTGCGATGGCTGCATTTCCGATGGAGGCGGAAATGCTGAAGCCCGTGGGCTCAAATTTGGGTGCACGTTAAAGAACCCCAGGTAGTCGAAATTTTCGGAGCCCTCTACTACGGCGCATCTCATAATCATATATGGCGGTTTTGGGATGTTAAATCCCACATATCAATCATATCAATCAATGAACCACAAGCTAGCAATTACCAACTATCAACTATGAACTACCAATTACCCCTTCTTTGTATCCTCAAGTGGACATGGGCAAGAAGTATTTCTCTTAAAGTGTGCAACATAAATGTCACCAACATATTGACATGAAAACGATGACATGAAAATGTGATCAGCATAATGATGAAGAGCTGAAGAAACAAAACCACACAACCAAGATAGAAAAAAATCTGCATGGACGGTTGAAGTAATTGCAATTACGGATTCGGTACTTCACTCTCAGCAGAACAGGGGCAGAAAAAAAGTGATCCCAGTGTTAAAGAAAAGACGAGAGGCCCTAGTGGGCTGCTATTATTTTTTTTTTCAATGTTGCTAGTACAAAGGCACGTTCATAGTTACTGCTTAAGTTCTTTCTATCAATAGAAGATGATGACGGAGTGCAAGTAAATATTGATCTCAAGAGGAGGCATACGCGCATGCTGCATGAAAAAAAAACTACCAAATGGATTTTAATAGAATGCCACAATATTCACTTAACAAGACCTGTCGATGCCTCGCATTTTTCAGAAGTTCTGAATAACGAACATTGTTGGAGGCATTACCTGGTTAGCGGATGATAAAACTAAGGGTCGTTTCGATTGTTCGTGGAAATAAGCAGGAATGAGATTGAAAGAAGTACTGGTATAAGAGAAAAAAACAGTACGTTATAAAACAGAAGGTCGTACAGGAACAAAAATAGAAAAAGCCACTGTGACAGACACAGTTATGAATGATTGTCCGATATCATAGGTCGCCATCGGGCCGGAGTTGTGAAGCGATGCTTCATGTCTCAATTTATGCTATTGTTGTCACCCGCCACTCATGGTCGGCCTATACCGTGGATGAACAGCTGACCATTGTTCCAACGCGAAAAGACATAAGCGTTACAAAAACAGAATAGAAAAGGATTATGCTTGAGGTTCGTTTTTAAGAGCAGAACGCGACTGCGTAATCGGTCTGTGTTCTTCTCGCCTTCCTCATTGGTATAGCCTGGCTTTGATTATCGGTGGACACCTAAATCATGCTACAAAAAAAGGAATGAGCGAAAGGCTTCCTGGGCCAATATTTACGCATGCGAAGTGTCGAAAGACAGCCACACGAACACGCAGTGGGTGATGCCCTTAAAAATTGTGGCCGCGAGTGCTTTGCGCCATCTCGCAGGCTCGCTGTGAAGCCGCTGAAAAAACTCTGAGATATGCCTACCACCAGTATAAAATGGAGTATATAAATAGCGGCTAAAAGCATCTCGCCACGGTCAGAGGGGTCACAGGTTCGCGTCCGCGAGCCCACTCGATCCGAAGATTTCCAATATATATATATTTTTTGCCGCTACCTCAGATTTTCACTCGCAGATTACGCTCATTGCATGCTCACAAACAAAGACACCACCAGCGACACCAGAATTTCGCTGAAACGAGCTCTTTAACCCTATTGTGTTCAAAGACAACACAACGAAATACCTGTCCTGACTACAGCCTAGTAAATCATGATCACCATCATCATTATGAAAAGCCAGCTTCATGATTGCCATGCAGAACTGTACTGCGAAGCACTAGAAGCGAGCTTTAGAGAAGCGGAAATTGCTTGCTACCCGCGCACAAAGCAACCGAGAAAGTAATTTGCCCTTTTCTTCTTCACACGAAAGAATCCAAGGTAGAAGACAAATGAGCAGCCTTCTTTCATTCCCGTCATTTCCCGTGCCATCTTTCACCTTTGGCCCGGTTCTGACATCTCGAAGCGACGTCCTGGCTGACTGATTACGGCAGAATTTACATGGAGCAGATCGCCGTCACCTCGAGTTCATGCCAGTCACCGAAGTACACGAGGGTAGAGAAGAATATATAAAAAGAAATATCAGATGCGAAGTTCTAGGAGGGAAAAGAGCTTGCAGAAACTTGGATACTAGCACAAAAGCAACGAAACGTGCATAATTTACAAAGTGAACTAAACTCTAAAGATAATTTTTCATTTCGGGTCCCTGAACTCTCTGTTCCAGTTTAAAATGGTAGTTTATCCGGGATGAGCCTTGCTTTTCTGTTCTCCGATATGAGATTAATGATGCCAGTAGGCTGGGATACGGTTTCCTTTTTTTCCTTTAGTTCTTTTTTACTTATCTACTACAAAATTTAATCTCGTGACTGTGTGACCTGCTGCTGTGACAAAGTTTACACAAGGGCCGTTCTGTGTAGCTTCAGAGTTTCTCAACCGTCTCCATATTCCCGGTCATATCTTCGATGTGCGTATACCCATGAATATGTTATACCTGCAAAAATAAACGAGGTCCAAGACCTAGAACGTTTTCTTTTCTACATGTTCACTCTATGAATAAAACCTAATTAGTAGAGTGGCGCGCAAACCATGCCATAGCAACTGCAGATACATTAGACTATACAATCAGCTCTTATTGATTATGTGCAAGTTAATAAGTGAAAGGCTATTTACTCAGCTGACTCAACGTGTACCTTGGCAGTAGATACGCATAATCTCATAATGCAAAGCTTGGCAACCTTTATAATGAAAGCAACATCGCTTGTAACCATTAGCGCTTCCCATAGCGGCACGTGGATAAGCGCACTGCATGCATGGATGTTTGCTGAATAAGGTTAACCAATTTTGAGATTACGAAGCGCTCTTGTTCGAAACACCTAAATAGCAAAAGTTAACATTAAAAGGACTCTGGTGTGCCATAGTTTTTATTCTTTGTATTTTTTTCTGACAGGAGCTATGGCCCTTAACAGCTTTCGTACAGTATTATGTAGCACTTACATCAAGTGACTTTGAAACAATCAAGGGCAAGTCTTATATAGTAAATAAAATGACGTCCCTGACTTCCGACCTCAACTAGTATCATAAAATAATGCGCTGTTGAATTATGGCAGTACCTAAGTAAGGGAGTTTCAGTTCTTTGCTTGTACTAAAAGCTTCATAGGATTGGTATCTGGGCAGTAAAGATCTATATTAATAATAAATCCTACACAAGCTTTCCCCTTTCCTTTTTCTCCACGGGGTAACAAGTGCAAGTGCTGCGGTAGTTTGGCCTCTTCTTTTACGCTTGGGCAATTACGAAGTACGAATTACGAATGTTCATGCTTCGAACACTGTAAGCATAATTCTGGAGATACTTTATTATTCAAGTCTTTTTCTTCATTCTTCCTAGCAGAGCGAACATTTTCCCTAAAACGCGCCTGCAGCGTAACTCTCAGTTTCGCGAAGGTCGATTTTGCCGTACAACCGGGCCATTTTACTAACACAATTTTTATCAATTTTCCTAAAGAAGAAAGCGAAAGGCATGACTAGAGAAGCTCTTATCAGCGAAGTCGGTAGCACGAAGCCAAAGCGTTCGTACACACGAAGGCGAGGCCTGCAGAAGCGGCGAACTAGAGGAAGGCTCCGCGCGAACTTGTATCTTTCTTCGATCGTGCGGCAAAAATGACGTCCTCCGCCATCATCACTGGCTGACCTAGCATATTTCAGGCTTTCAACATTGTTACAAAGCAGCAAAAATTTGTCAACCGATGTGTCCTTCCATCTTCACGTGTCATTTTATTTAGCAAAGAAGCCCCTTTGGTAGAACTTTTGAGCAAGCACATCATGGATGGCTAATCAAACTAGTGACCTCTCTGGTTACAGCACCTGCAGATGGAGTAGGAAAGTTTCAATGAGCAGATAGTGCACGTAACCTAAAGGTGTGTGACGCTTTCGAAAACACACATGGTACCGGGGATATCTTTACCGCTTGTGTCCGCCTTATGGTTTATTGTGCCGCTCGGAACTGTAGTATCGGTATATTTTTGAGTCACTGCTCAGTGTTGGTATACCACTCTCTGATACTCAAGGTCTAATTGCAGCCAGTAACAGATTAGCTAATACAGGTGCATTGTACAGTGAGGCTGGTGAAGAGGATGATGTCACAATCTTGTCTGCTGACACCTGTTGATTTTTGAGACGCTATATTAAAAAAACCTGCTCTAAAAAACACGTACACTATAAACCGAATGGTTGCATGGTCCAGAATCGGTTCTCTGGCCTATAAACACCCATTATCTGCTATATTCTAGAAGTCTCCTTACCTCAGTACTTCAGGTATACTCGAAAAAACTCACAACAGCGCCATGCATTGAGAGGGGTGAAAAACTTCATGCGCAACTGCGTATAGCGCATCGAAGTTGTTCAGAAGGGCAGTGTAGTTGGTTCAAGGACGACGTCTCACAAATCATTGCAATGAAAGAAAATGTTGTTGTAATGCTGACATGTTTGATGTAAAGTACTGCCGGCTATTTTTAGGGTAATTGTCGTGGTACTTGTCACTTAGTCCGCAGCGTCTAAGCATGGCGAAATTAAGACTGGCGGCGCATCTGCTTGCTTCTCTGGCAAATGTCGTCGAAGGACGATAGTCTTTTGTCTTGGGAAAAAATAAAACGTTTATTTGACCTCCTCCACGATAAAATGGGCGAAAAGGCACTGCGTGAGGTATGGACGATTTCTAGCAGTATTTTAAAGAAAGGAACTTTTTTTAGAACGCAAAGTTCTTCTTAGGTGGCAGCACCACGTAGTTATAGCTATGTAAAGCCCCTATACTTCGTGAAAGTAGCGCCATCTGCTCTCTCCCTCGCCGCCTCCTCTACGGTGCGTTGCTTTTTTTTCTTCTTTCGCTTTCGACAGTGGCGTCACCTGTAACTCGCCACGAGCTTGCTCCGGCGGGGAGAGGAGGAAGCGGTGCAGATCAAAATGAGGCTCTATTTTTCTGAAGGTATGGGGCTTTAGTTCTTGTGAATCGTAGGAAACACCCCTTTTATATGCGGAGCATTTCTTAGCGAACTTCGGCGACTTGGAGCGTATCTATCTATCTATCTATCTATCTATCTATCTATCTATCTATCTATCTATCTATCTATCTATCTATCTATCTATCTATCTATCTATCTATCTATCTATCTATCTATCTATCTATCTATCTACCTATATATCTATCTATCTATCTATCTATCTATCTATCTGTGTCTATCTATCTATCTATCTATCTATCTGTCTATCCATTTATCTATCTATCTATCTATCTATCTATCTATCTATCTATCTATCTAGCCCCTCCGACATTTAGGTCTCCTGGCCATTTTAATAATGGTATCAATACCAAACTTGGTATGGCATGACATGACTGTATGAAGAATATATTTGACTAGTCAAAGCATCAAAATCATGACGTGTACGTCATGAATGTCATGATTTACATTTTATGGCCCTGTAGCTCTTGCGGTGTTATCGTCCACATGGCATGTTGCAAAACTGGTATGGTATGGCATGATTGCATGGCGAAAAGAAGCGACAGACCCTAACATAAAAATCATGACGTGCGTGTCATGTAACAGCATGACTACATGCCACGCTCATGATGCGCTCGCGGCCGTTTCGCTAGCGTCACATATACCCAATTTGATATTACAGTACGTGAATGAATGACGAAGGTATATGACTGGTGCAAACATTATAATCATAAGATGCCTGTCACGTAACAACATGACTACCTGCTACGCTCATGATGTGCTCGCAGCCGTTTCGCTAGATTCACTTATGCCAAGTTTGGTATTACGTGACGCCAATGGATGACGAAGGTATGTGACCGGTGCAAACATGATAATCATGAGATGCGTGTCATGTGAAAACATGACTACATGCCATAGTCAAGGCGCCAATGCATTTCGACGTGACGTTGTGCGCGCGCTCGCCGGCGTTCGTTTTGTTGCTTCACGCCGGCGTTGCCACCCCCGGCGCCGGTCCTGCGATATACTCACAGGCGCAAGCTGTACTGCGTTGCTTCGACGCATGCGCGTTTCAGCGTGTCCAGCGTCCCTCCGTCACGAAAACAGGGAAAAGCAGTGTTGTCTGCGTAACGCATCGGTGTGAAATGCGGCACGTCGGAATTCGCGCCGGTTGCCGTCGGGCCGTGCCGACGGACGCTGGTCGCGCCTAGGGTGAGACTTTAGTGTGCTCGCGTTTTCCTAACGTAGCGTTGCTGTGCCCAGCGCGTGCGCGCGACAACGCTACATTGGAGTATATTTGGCCCTTCATGATGCACTCGCGGCCGTTTCGCTAGCTCCATATATACCAAATTTGGTGTTACGGGACGTCAATGGATGACGAAATTTATGACTGGTGCAAACATGATAATCCTAACACGCGTGTCAAGTAAGAACATGACAACATACCACGATCATAGTGCGCTTGCGGCTGTTTCGCTAGCTTCACATATACTAAACTTGGCATCACGTGACGTGAATAGATGACGGAGGTAGCCGACATATCCAAACGTGATAATCATGAGAGGGAAGTCACATATGGGATCATTTACCTCCACTTCGTAACGTTATGCTGATTTTAGAGTGGCATAACAACATTTCTCATTCGTGCTTCGCATAGCATCGATTCCCACTGTACGTGGGACCCACCATTTTTTTCGATAATAGTGTCGCATTGCCAGCACCACGTAATAAGCACTGCGGTCCTTATATTTATGAACCAGAGCATTTTGAAAAAAAAAAGTAACACTCTACCTAAAGGCCCCGTATTGATGCAGCGGCAAAATATGCATAATATTTGTTTTTTGATCGGCAATGTTCGCACGTGTGAACGCTAAAACTACATCAAGATGGCTAGTCGCTTAGGAAGGGGTTACGCTTTTGCCATTGAACTGATTCTGATGACAGCAACAGAGAGACACAAAGATTGGCAGGCAGACAGACAGGCCGAAATTCTCGCGTTTAAACATACAAAGAAAGACTATCGTTTAAATAAAATGCTAAATTCTCCAGTAACAATATGCTCCCTCAGACTCGCGTAATTCTCCATCCGTAATCGCGCAGTATAGCATACAAAGGTCAGACTGCCCCCTTTCAGAATTAGTCCAGCCATGCTTACGGTCGCAATGTGCAACCTCGAAAGCCCCGTTAACATTTCATCGCATAATCCATATTAAAATATGCTCAGTGAGCTCAGTCAAAGGCGCTTCTCATGTTCTGTGTACGTTGAATCCCATAGGTTAGATTTCGCAATTGTGATTTGCACACACGTCTGCATAGTTAAACTGCATCCGAACGGCCTATGATAAGTAGATGGTGCAGTATAAAGCCGCAATGTGCTTACTTGACTACATTTATCTGGCTCATAAGTCGCAGAATAATTTCACATATATAAACTCACCTCATACAACAAAATGCTGCACTGAACTAGTGTGATGGTGAAAACGTGCGGATGCCTGGCGACAGAGGCCACTTAAGACGAACTCCTCGAGTACTCTTGGCCTCCAAGACGCTCGGTAATGTTCCGACCTGTGCAACCGAACGGTGTGGTTTGGATGAAGTGGATGCTTACGCTTGTCGTCACTTGACCCGTGCTGGGTAATCACCAACTCGAGGGGCACTCATGGAGTTACGCTAATGAATCATCACTCAGTTCTGCATGCAGTTGGAGTGTTCTTTGCCAACCCCGCACTCACCCACCCCTCGTCTTTCGCAAGGCACACAACATTGCTTAATAGAGCACCAACGACTCCCACCTTGGCGCCAAAAAAGTTTGAGTACTTCGGTGATCAGTGCATCATCCAGGTCTGGCCTAATCCACTTAAATTATTCTTTGCATCAGGAGCATTCATGACTGGTCCTGTCATGCCCTCGTAATATTGAATGAATGAATAAATGAATGAATGAATGAATGAATGAATGAATTAACTTTATTTAAAGTCCGGCAGTTTCCTTTGGGTGAGGCGGGATGAAGAGGGGGGGTGCCTCAACTTCTTCGTAAGCAGCACTGCTGTCCCAAGCAAAGCTGCGCACGTGGAACCGTGGCAAAAAAATGGATGCACAAAAAAGCAAGATGAAGGTCGGCTATTTGTAAAGCTAATTTACTGCTCATAATTTATTCACTGCTCCCCCGCAGCGACCACTCACAGCGTTAATTACGGGCAGGTAGCATAGTTTGCTCGTTCCAGCATAACCTAATTGTGCGAAGTTATACGTCCACACTCTGCATGCCTCACTAGCCTGTCCTCTACTAGTGACTAAGAGAGCGGACATATAGAGCGAATTATGTTGTCGTTCGCTCAACGCTGGCGAGGGAAGCAGACAGCGTTGTTTGGCTACTGTAAGAGTTGAATGAAGAACAGCTTGCGCAGAGTGTAGTCAGGCGTGCCTTTTTTGTTATGCTCTTACTAAGTCTGATACTTCTATCACTGCCATCATAATCTCCGAATCATCTGATGTTACTTGGAAAAAATCTTAGGAGGCCTTGCTTTATTGATAAAATGGGGGCAAGGGAAGGTTGGCGCACGTGTGCCTAAGGTACTCTTTTTTTCCTTGCTTGCTTTCTCTCTGTCTTCCTTTCTATATTTCTCTCTCTCTCTTTCTTTCTTCTGTCTATCTTTGATCTTTTTTCTCTTTCTCTTTCTTTCTTTTTGGTTTCGTTATTTCCTTGCCCTTTCTTCATTTGTTTGTTTCGTTCGTTCTTTCTCTCTTTCTTTTTTCCTTTCACACTCCTTCTTTTTTCCTTTCACACTCCTTCTTTTTTCTTTTCTCTCTCTCCCTCGCTCTCTTTTTTTGTTTCTTTTTTTCTTTCTTTCCTTCACAGTGCACGATGCCACCTTCTGCATATTTTCTCTGTGCTGGGAACTGGACTGTCATCCCTGCACTCGGCACCGTAACACTTCATTTGCTGCATGTGAAAACCACGGGCTAGTGTTCATAACCAGGCAAATTTAAAATGTAGCGACGTGACATGCCAAGTTACCTTAGTGAAGGATCATATCAAAGTATTGCTAACGTCTGATCATCAACAAGCCCATTATCGGGAGAGCATCAGATATCAGGAAACGATCCATACCGGCAAACTTTTACCACCACATTTCTGGGCGCTCGCCGATGCGCGTTGTTTTCGCGGCGAAAACTACAACGCTAACTACACTCGTAATCATCATTGTTTGAGAGCGCGCACTGAATACGAGGACAAAGAGAGAAGAACACGTTTCCGTAGTCAGTGCGTGATTTCCGGTAACAATGAATACATACCAACTCTCTCGGTTTTCTGCTTTGTTGTGAACACGCGTAAGGGAAGTTTCGAATGAAGACATATGCAAAAGAACTGATGTGAAGAGAGATTCAAACTATACCGACGTCAATTATACTATCTAGCGAGTAACCAAATTGTCGATGTTCTGTCGCGTTTAACGTTTTTGTACGGTGACAAGAATTTTATTACTGCGAAAGCTGTTATGACGTCACGACAAAGGTTGCGTGTGCACCATGGTTGTCCACCACCACCGGTGTCCGTAACCACTGTCGCATAAAATAAGAAAAAAAACTCTGTAAATAACAATCACCAAGGATAGAATGAAATTAGAACCCGAGACCCCTGCGTGACAGCCAAGTATTCTACCACTGAAATACGCCGGTGCTTGGAACTCTTTTGCAAACTTGCCTTAGGCAGTCGCGATGTTGCAAAATCAATCACGTTAATATGAGCAATAAACAGCTTTAGAACAGCAAAGGAACAACCAGGTGTCACATAACGCGAATTGCGCTACGACTGAGCAGTCGAATTGTCCAACCCATTACAAAAGCTTGATCTTGTCTTCCTATGAACTGTGGCGCATACTCATTGTGGGGGATTGCGGGGATTACAAAAGCTTCAGGCATAAATATCCTCCATCGTCAGCTACAGCAAAAAAAAAAGGCATGTTTTGTTTTCTTGTATTATGTACACATGGACAAGACATCAAACTCACGCCTCTACGTTGCATGCTTGACGACTGAAATTGCTTAAACAAGCAAATGAAAAAAAAATCCTGTTTATATGAACCGCAGGCCTCAGTCAGCGTCACTGCTCAGTTGTTATGTTTATCGTAAATAAATTATGGTCGTAGACATTTATTACGGTTATTTCGTGACACAAATGTGATAATTGGTACACGAGTTTGTTCTTTTGTCCGTGATGTCAAACGCGAAACTGTCTTTGGCCATGTCTTCTTTTCACAGTGCTTCACGCCAATACCTAATTAAGCTGTTTTGCTACCGAAAATCAGTGATCCGGACGAGGACTGCATGTCATCTCAAGACTTTGACAGTGAGCTTGAAACTGAGCCACGTCCATATAATACCGCAAAAAAAAACTGAGAATGATCTCAAAAGACGAAAATTGATTGTTCGTCAGACCACATCAAAAACCTTCAACAGTGGAACGGCTCAACTGCTGCGACCGACCGGTCATATGTACAATAACAACATCACGTGGGCATTGAACAGTAGCGAGGCAATCCAAACGTTACGGTTCATGCCACTACGAACCAACCACGAAGAGCTCACAATTCCGCAACAGCTCTTTTTTTATATATACGTATATCTTTTCTATCATATATTTCTCATAACGTCACCATTAGTCAAATGCACCTCCACAATCGTCTATGGTGCTAGAAAGAAATATAAAAATTTGAGAAATATTTTATTGTAGTCCCAATTTCTTCATGTTTTCTCTTTCCCTGTCAACCAATATCGATGTGCTTCGAGACTGCCTTAAGAAATTAATGCCTGTAAGAATGCACAAAGATAGCCATTAATGACCTGGTTTTTCTTGTTTCTCCGTTAAGCGGGCTGGTGTCGCAACCAAAAGGCAGCTTCGATACAAGAAAGTGAAGCTAATGTTTCGGCCGTGTGCACTCCACTCCAACAAATGCAAACGTTTGTTCTCGCCCTCGTTTCTTGCCTTTTGGCGCTGCTAGTCTAATCTCTTTACGGACGACTCGACATGCCCTTTTGTATAAAAGAAAGCCCTGCTGTAGTGTAGAAAGTACAAACAGCACTATGTCCTACGAATTATACATTAAAATCTGGCTGCGTGCAGCGCGTCTCGTTGTCTTAGTGCTCCTTCAGAGCGTACACTTGGCTTGTCCCAATCATCTCGAATCGGTCATTTATAAATGATATAACAATAATCGACGTTCTATGTGCCCAAGCAACAATAGGGTTATCAACGCACCATATTAGAGGGCTTGAGAAATTCAATACGTATGGGGTTCCTTAACATGCACATGCATGCTGTCTCTAGCAAAAAAAAAAAAAGCTTTTTCTTTCTCTCAAGCTGTGCTAACGGCAACCGAATGTTTTCATTTTGATGTGATATCAAAACCACAGTCAAAATTACATCCCCGGTCTTCGAGGAACAACTGATATTGCGCTTGAGATGTCCTAATACACATTCTGAACTTGATACCTAAACACATGGCGCGTACGAAAACTTCTTTGGGATGCAGCGGTCAAAAAAATTTTTATTTAGAAACTTTCTTTCAGTAGCGTTTATTTCTGTCAAATTTTTCAAGCTGTCTCTGTCAGTGCTTGTCATACCACTTATTCAAATAAAGCAGCACGAGAAAGTGTTTTCGCATACGCTTCACAGTAAATAAATGAAAAAAAACTTGTCTTGAAAGGTTGGTCGCTTGGAGTTTGGCACACGGTTGTTCAGGGAACACGATCGTATGCAATTCTGATTGCTACTGGATTTCAGACGTTTCTCTGATACCACGACGTTGAGTTACGTGAGCATGAAGCTAACTTTTCTTTATCTTATTTTTACACTGCAAGTAAACAGTTCAGTTCTGCAGTTGAACAGTCGGCCATGGTATTCATAATTTTCGAACAGCACTGCTTTAGTACAATAATATTACGGTTTACCGCAGAGTGTCGTCTAAGTGGAACTTAATTAAACGCCTTTAGTGTATTAAGATAAAATACATCTTCTATTGTTTCAATGTTTCATATTTTTGAAAAGAGTTTCCTCATCCATTTTTCTTGCAGGAAGCTGTATGCCTTGGCTTTACTAGTCAACCCGAGTTCATGCGTAAAAGAGTCAAGTTTTCATTGAATGCATGTGACGATGTGTTGGCTCGTTGTAAATGTTTTAGACAATTCACTGCTGTATTTTTGGATACGAAGCCATCTGCAAACTTTAAAACCACTTCAATACAGAAACTTTCAAATAAAAATTCACGCACGTGGTTCACAGGTTGTCGCACATAGGCTCCTAGGGCAGAACTCTACTTCACCAATTGGAACAGACAACCACGGGAAATACGTACGAAGTGATGAGAAAAACAGGAAGCTCGTGACTAACATTGTTTCACACCCACAGAAAACGACACAGCAAAGCATCGCACCTTAGCGCACGCCCATGTGCACCTTGTGAAAGATTTTCCCTTGACATCATCATAGAATTTTTTTTCTGCAGAGCTTAATGGTACAAAATACAGCACAAAGCAAATAAAACGCAGTATGTGTGAAAGTTTGCCGGTGTCCCTGCCTGTAAACAAACAGACCTTGTTAGTGCTGAAGCTACGAATCTAGGACACAGTGTCACTGAGGCCAGAAATACGCGACTAGGCAGAATTAAGCGAATAGAAAGAATAAACAAACAAAATACTTGTTTTCTCCGAACACACTCAGCGGCACCAAGAGGGTGCCGCAGGCCGCGAACCCGAAACACGTACAACTAAACGAGAAGCCAGCCTTGGACGCAGCGTCTCGCTTCGCGTGAAAGCGGATACGGTTGTCTCGGGTACCTAATGAGATGCAGCTTTTTTCCTCGTTTCGCGACCTGGTCCAGCATGCCGATGAGGCGTACCCGTGCGACCCTCAACACCGAGGACTCGGTTGCTCTTCGCAAACACGTTTTCTTATGCGGCGATGTGGTCAGGTTTAATGATCTGCATGTGTTATGTGATATTACACATAGCGTACGACATGATGCGTCACTTCTTGTATCACTCACCAAGGCTGTTGGGCACCCGACGTCGTACTTACGGTACTATTTTGATAATTTCGTATCATACCGATGAGAAGCTTGGCAGGGCACGATCGGGCTGGGACAACACCATTATAAAAAGTAAGAGCAGTGTCATATTACTTCTGATGACAGCCTCTAAGTTGTATATTGGCTCACTATCTTGATTAGTTTTATTGTGTGCTATCTGTTACCAGGAACGGGAAAAGCACAGCCACAGTCTACAGAAAATATAATTATACTCTTGCCACATGTCATCATATATGAACCATTCGTTGTAGTACGAAGGCGATCATGAAAGAAAAAAATAAAATTGCTCGTTTGTTACGCCCAGAAACCACCATATAATAATGAGGGATGCGATTTGGGTATACGGCTGCGGAAATTTTTCTCATGTAGAGTTTTGAATGTGCCCTTAAAATCAATCATTTCACCTATACTGAAGTGGGACCGTCGCTGCCGGCAATCGAACACACGACCTTGAGGTTGAATAACTTGACATTTTCCTGGTCTGGTATTGAGAAATACGTGGACCTCATGTGTTTTTTTTGTTGTGAGAATACATTTCGTGATGTCCAAATTTAGCCAGGCAGGCCAATACAGAAAAAAGACAACATAATGTTGAACGATCTTTTTGATCCTCTGACAGAGCGGCCAAACAAACCTCCTTGTTGCCACTATTGACCGTGAAATTTAATCGCCCTTGATTATAAAAAAATATTCTTTCGCTTAGACAAGCTTCCACACACAGCTCTTTAGGTCTCTATGCGTGGTAATGCATAGCGCAGTGTGTTTAGGGTCCAATGCTTGTCTGTGAACTATTAAAACAGAACAGGAAGGCAGACTTCGAAAGCAGATATGTAACGTCAAATGTAACACCAATTATATAACACCAAAGCAGATATATAACACAAAACTCGTCTTGTCCCGGTGTTCTAGCGTCACCTTTCTCGGGTAGTCAAAAGATGGAACGTGTTTAAAATTAAGAAACTATTTGTCGAGGTTAGGCGTGATGGTGGGATGCAGCACACTACTAAATTTCCTTTAAACTGAAACATTTGCCTTCAAATCTGGTTGTTGACTCGATTGCCGGAAGCCATAAGTCGGAGAAAATTGTGGAAGTCACTCAGACTCACTCGTGAAATATAGTAACCGCTTACGGCTCACTCGAACTCAGACTCGCCAAAATTATTCTGAGCCACACCCACTCGGGCTCACGCTCACAAAACTTTTCAATTGAACTCAATCGAACTAAAACTCCTCTAATAATCATTCATCCAGACTGACTCAGATTCAGACAAACGGCTTGATCTGAGTCCGAGTGAGTCCGAGTTGGTTAACTCTTAGGTTCTTTAGCGTGAAATTAGCTTATTCGACGGTCGTATCAATTCTCTTTAATTCCAGTATCTCACATAATCAGTGCTCTTATCGGTGCTTTTTTGATACAGCACTTTAAAATGACTCAAGAAAGGCAAGTTTTATTGTACACTTAGCTTGTACGCTGTTGCGAAAGACGGTGACGCCAACACGGTCCCGAAGGCGCCACTGCTTCGAACTCCGCCGGGAAGGTCACCAGCCGTTTGGTAGCGTAGGTTTCTCAGCTCGCGACTGCTTCTGCGCAGAGCTGATAGACGAGTGGACGAGACGACGGTGAGTTAAACAAGGTTTATGTACAGCATATATACAGAGGCGTTACAAATTCGGCACTGGGGCCGACAGAGACGCGAAGAGCCGAGCTCTCCTCTCTAACACATAGGTCTGCTCTCAAATGGGTCTCCTGTCAAAGGGGTCCGCTCGACGCGCCGCAGGGCTTCTTTTATATGCCTCGGGTCCAACCCAAATGTCCAACCCGAAGTGCCGCTGGTCGCGAGGTCAGAATCCTCCAATGAGGTCGCCGCTGGGGCGCGTCCTTCTTTCTCATCGAATCTGGAGAGTCTGCGCTGCAGGTGGCTGCACCCAAGGACGAGTGACTTCGCCGCGCATTGCGTCACCCCCCCCCCCCCAGACAGGAAGACGCTGGTTGTTTACTCGACGAGCTCGCTGGCTGCGCTGACTCACTGCACGTGGGCGACAGAAAGGCGCCGCGCGTGTTTATGCCGTTGAGTTGTTCGCGTCAGGCGGGCTGGCCTTGACACAGATTGCCTTTTTCAGAGGCACGGACGTCCGCTGTGGACTCGCAGGCGTAACAGCACCCCCACCGCCAGACAATGCGCCGAAAAGACGAGCTGCTTCTACGTGGCTCGGATGTCAGGCGCGCTCGTTCGCCAGGTCCCTCCAGGTTCGCCTCCAGGGCCATGGGGAGAATGCATCCCCAGGCTCCGTTCCGGGAACACATCCCATTCTTGAGGACGGATGCCAGCTCCACTTGCTTGTCACCACAACTTGTCGGCCAGCTTCGCTCGTCTCACGATCTTTGGTTTCAGCACTTGTCGGTGGTTCTGCAACTTGCCAAGAACGGTTCGACAACAGACAACACACGACACAAGCAAGTGCCCTCGGTCACCCGACAGAACACCAGACAAAGTATAGTACAACATATACCTAGCTACGTGTCTATCGGAATTTCGTTCCCTCTACATCAAGAGGCACATGTGGGACACAAGACTCTTAAAATGACAACTCAATTTTTTTTCCCACGTATAACAACGTAACGAATTAGAATACAACATAAAGTTGGCTCGTTGAGATCACTCTGAACGAGAGCGCTCAGCTCAGGTCGTGATAAGGTCGAAATTTTGCCCCGAATCGCCAGCGAGAAACCGAAAGGGTGAGAAGGTACTAGCTAGAACGCACTGCTCAATGCACCTGCATTAGTGTTTAGCTTCCCCCCCCTTTTTTTTCTTTAGCGAACGTCAAAGTTGCGCTGTTGGAGCACGATGCTCCATCTCAGTAACCGGCCACTTTTAGGCGACGATACCTATGCGGTACCAAGAGCTGCTCATACTTGCGACGTTGCAGAGGGGAACAACGATACGGCTTGCTACGGATTGACTCCTCACCGCTTAGCTCGATATCGTGTTCGATCACCCTCGTGTTTCCGGGGCGGACCGAAAATACGTCTCCAAACTCGGAAACAATCCTTCTCAGGTCCTCCTTCCGGACTTCACTTAACCTAGGCTCTAGGTTTATCTGCTCCCACATTACCTCCGATTCCCTTTCGATTACCTCACTAGAACTCAAAATTTCTGCTCCCTCTTCCTCTGAAGCATTTAACAGCAGATTTACGACCGCTTGGCGTTGAGCTTCATGCTTGGCGTTGAACGTATGGTTTCATCAAGTTGCAAATTTTGTTCGGCCGCCTTCCTCATTTCACCTCATAATTCGTATCGGAAAGCTTGGATATTACTTTGGCGGGCCCTTCCCAATAAACCTCAAGCTTGTTCCTTTTGGACGGCTGCAGCAGCTTTACCTGACCTCCTACTTCAAAAGCGCGCTTCTTCGCCGATTTGTCATAGTACTCTTTCGACAACACTTGTGAAACTTTCATGTGGCTTTCCACTTGCGCTTTAATCGAGAGGTCCTCACGCTGCTCTCGAATGAGCGTCTCCCGATCAACCCTCGACAGCTCACTTCAACTTTCCACTACCGGCGAGAGCGTTGCAACCCTCTCGCTCTGACTCAATGGCGCCATGTCGTCTCCCCTTGCTACGTAAACCGCGCCGGTCGCTTCGGCGACGGGCCGCTCGCGTGACTGCTCACATGTCTCACGCGGAAAATTTCCTCTCTGAGGTTCCTGAGGTTCCGTCGACCCGCCGACAAGGTCACTTGAGAGTTCACCGCATTGAACAACATCAAGCTCCTGCGAAAGCTTCCGCGCTTGCGATCGCGTGAGGGCCATGTACGCTAAGTTGGGGAAGAACGGTTTACCCTGCTCTTTAAGCAGCTGCTCTCAGTTGTTACAGAAAAGATAAGGAAAACGATCGGGAAGCGCGGCAGACACAGCCGCTTCGGTGCGAAGCTTACCAAACGGGCCTTGAATGATAACCGTGGCGATTGGTAAGCAAGCACTCTGCTCCTCGGCGACTTGCCTGATCCACGCGCATTCTCCTGTAAAGTCATCCGGAGACACCAATGAAGGATGACCAACATCCATGGTTGCCGCTGAGTCACAAAGTGCTCGGCACGTTTTCCCATTCAAACTAATTTCTTGGATATACGGCTCTAACAACCGCATGTTCTTTTCCGATTCTCGAATTGTCGCGAAAGCAAACTTTTGCTTAGAGTTTAACGCGATGTGCCCTTCCTTTTTGCAGTTGTAGCAGATTAGTGGCTTCCGTGATTCAAACGCCCGTGTGGTATCAGTGCGTTGTTTAGAAACCTCACTCGATTTCTCCGCTTCTGTTTGCCCTTCCCCTACACTGTTCTTCGTAAGAGACGGGTCCTTCTTGAAATTACGGTGCGGAGCGGGTTTCCGTTGATCAGGTTGCCTTGAAAAGCCCTCTTTCCTTTCACCCTTTTCAACGCGCACTGCCCTGCTATGCAACTTTCGGCGAGTATAATACTCCTCAGCTAACTCTGCTGCCTTGTTTAGCTGTACTTCACCAAGTTTGTCCTGCAGCCAAAGTTTGACATCCTCCTCGATGCAGCGGTAGAATTGCTTCAATGCAACGCATTCCACCACTTTATCGTGGTCGTCATAAACACCTTCGCCCTTGAGCCATTCAATTAAATCAGCTTTAAGACGAAACGCGAAGTCAACGTGTGACTCATTCCCCTTTTTAGCATACCGGAACCTTTGCCTGAAAGCCTCGGGTGACAACTTATAACGTCTCAAGAGCACTTCCTTAACCTCCTCATAGCTCTCAAACGCTTCCCTCGACAAGCAAGTTATCGCGTCGGACACTTCGCCGGGAAGAAGAGCTAACAGGTTCTGCGCCCAAAGAGACCTCTCCCAAGCATTTCGCTCACAGACGTGTTCAAACTTGACGAAATACTTCGACATGTCCTCACCTACTACGAACGGTGGCAATTGGTCCTGAATTCTAAAACCGCTGACCTGAATCGTCGGAAAAGCTACGCTAGGCGCCTGCGAACACTGTGGGATTGCCAATTCTATTCGTTTCAACTCGAGGCGCTCCTGTCTCTCGGCCTCCTCGCGGCGTTCTCGCCTTTCAGCTTCTTCACGTTCGCGAGCTTCTCGCCTTTCAGCTTCTTCACGTTCGCGAGCTTCTCGCCTTTCAGCTTCTTCACGAACTTCTCGCCTTTCAGCTTCTTCACGTTCGCGAGCTTCTCGCCTTTCAGCCTCCTCGCGGCGTGCTTTGATATCCACCCAGGCCTCATCGACTTCCTCAGCCGACACTCCCTTATCCTTCATGATCTCAAGGATCGCTTGCTTTCGTTTCGCACGGCCCAAGGTAATGCCTAGTTCCTCACAAATTTCGATGAGTTCCTTCACTTTAAGGTTCTCCATCGTTCACACTAGCCTCTTGCTGTTTGCCCCTGTTAACAATTTACTTGCCGTACCCACTATAAGTCAACTAGCAAGACGCGCAAGCAATTTTTCACACTCCCGTGTTTACCCCCTCCGCATTAATTTTGGTTTCAAAGCACTTCGACTTTGCTTGAAACGATCAAAGCTCACTTCAATGCTTCACACAGCCCTTCTCTAAACTACTACAACCTGAGCTAGAGTAGTCTGGTGAACTGATGGGAAAACATCAGGCACTCACCGCATCGATGTCGCTGACGCCGGCCGATCCCGCAGCTGCCAACCACTGTTGCGACGCGCATCTCCGACGACGTTACGAAGGGCCCCTCGAAATCTCACCGCTGCAACCACTGTTTCGAAAGACGGTGACACCAACACGGTCCCGAAGGCGCCACTGCTTCGAACTCCGCCGGGAAGTTCACCAGCCATTTGGTAGCGTAGGTTTCTCAGCTCGCGACTGCTTCTGCGCAGAGCTGATAGACGAGCGGACGAGACGACGGTGAGTTAAACAAGGTTTATGTACAGCATATATACAGAGGCGTTACAAATTCGGCACTGGGGCCGACAGAGACGCGAAGAGCCGAGCTCTCCTCTCTAACACATAGGTCTGCTCTTAAATGGGTCTCCTGTCAAAGGGGTCTGCTCGACGCGCCGCAGGGTTTCTTTTATATGCCTCGGGTCCAACCCAAATGTCCAACCCGAAGCGCCGCTGGTCGCGAGGTCAGAATCCTCCAATGAGGTCACCGCTGGGCCGCGTCCTTCTTTCTCATCGAATCTGGAGAGGCTGCGCTGCAGGTGGCTGCACCCAAGGACGAGTGACGTCACCGCGCATTGCGTCACCCCCCCCCCCAGACAGGAAGACGCTGGTTGTTTACTCGACGAGCTCACTGGCTGCGCTGACTCACTGCATGTGGGCGACAGAAAGGCGCCGCGCGTGTTTACGCCATTGAGTTGTTCGCGTCAGGCGGGCTGGCCTTGACACAGATTGCCTTTTTCAGAGGCACGGACGTCCGCTGTGGACTCGCAGGCATAACAACGCACACAAACGAAACATCGAAAACAAGTAAACACAGTGTATACATTCTATAAATGAGCCCTGAAATCTAAATTATCACTGTGTATAAGGATGTTACAGGCTGAAGAAAAATTGAGATCAATCGAGTTAATCCCATTTCACAGAATACCACGTATGCATGAGTAAAGAAGTAGGCGCCTATCTATTGCGAAACAACTGGAAACATCAGTTGTCTCTCCCTTACTCTGAAGAAACGTGTGTGCCATCGTCGATGGAAAGCATTTTCGCCGTGTGTTTCCAGCTGCTGATCGAGGTAATTCCGCACAATGAGTCGTATTTTCTGGAGTGCGGGATAAGCGGCTCTATCAGGCTTGTGTCGTATGTCCGCTAAACAGCGTCGCCACCACAGCACGTACTAGGTCACTGTAAAAAGCAGTCTTGCAAACATTCCACATTCTGTTTCCATGCGCACTGTGCGAAAGCTAAAGAGGCGTTGTACCATGTAACAGACGCCTTTAGCCAGCGATCACTGCAGCTCTTGGGCCGTCTCTCTTTTGCTGCAGTTTGAACAGCGGTCATTTGGAACGACTCCCCAATGTGCTAACTGGTCACCAGTAGGCAACGCTCTCCATCTTCTTAACCAGTGAAACTCGCGCGCCAAGTTAGGTATGCGACTCCAACGCCATCATTTTCATTTTTTGTGCATGATGCTTTTTTGCTTTTTGCTCAGTGTGCTACTTGTCACCATTTCACTTATTTCCTGTGATGAAACATCATCTGGACTGCATTAACTTATTTATTCCACTGTTTGTTTTAAGCCACTGGCAGCTCTGCAAAACGTAAACGGTATTTCTGCTCGTGGTCCGATGTACAGATTTGCCGTGAAAGTTTCTTTTAGGGTACTGCTACAGTACATGAAGAGCCTGTAGCCGGGGTAATTTCTGTCATTCCGTCATCGAAGCGCTTCTCTGCTGTTTTCGCAGACAGCGCTCTCGTGAACGTTAATATGTCTGAGAGGCCAAGGCTTCTACGGCTTGTGGAAAGCTGTAAACGTTTCGGTTGAAGCTTTGCTGGCTTTCCTCCCCAAAGGAATGTTCCCGCAATTGAGGCGTGGCGTCCTGTTACACGGCGAGGCAGAAGGGCAATGTGTACTATGTAATACGCAAAAGCACATGCCTGTGCCTTGACGACTGTTGCTTTTGCCGTTAGTGACAGGTTAATATGAGTGGCTCCTTGATATGACATCGCTGCATCTCCTAAGTACGTCATCCGAGGTCTTTTTTGAGACATCTCCTTCGTAAAAGTAAAAACCTAACACCTAAACTACTTGAACATATTCGACGTCTCCTGGCAACAGTTCTCTGAAACCCCCAAAGCGCAATGCGTTACATTTGGTTATGTTTAGACGAACACCAGACAAATAGGAATACTGAGCAAAAATATCAAGGAATGTACTATAGCTAGACAAGTTACGAAAAAATACCGAAACATTATCGGCGTGTAATCAGTGGTTGCAAACGACTAAGGACATTTTTGTAGGAAGAGATGGCTACATAAGGCATTTAACGCAAGATAGATGACAACAGAAGGCCTGGCATTTGCACTTCAATCGTCGACTAGAATTTGCTAACAGCAGTATCGTAAGCAGTTTAACTTAGATAACAGTGCTACTCACTGCTAATATATTGAATTTTTTTCAGATCCCGTGGTTCTCAGTTTTTCTTTGGAGGGGGGAAATGGGGGGGGGGGAGGGGGGCTTTACATAATATAGAACATTTGCATCCAGGTGAGGGTTCTGACCACGTAGATTCTTGTTCTAAATGCGACACGGAACATGATGCCCTAATGGCATTGAAGGGAGGAAAAGCCTAGTAGTTCGTAAACTTCTCCGGCTAAGATAGGCAAACCCACAAAACATGTTTGTGAGGTGGACGATGTTCACATTCTTATATTCTTGCTCATATATTCTCGCGTACGTATCACCCCACAATCTTGTTTGCGGCAAGCTTGGTTAACGCGAGGAAGGGATTTTTCAGGCGACGCGTCCACTTCCTTTTTACATAGTGATAAGAAACTATATACATCTTTTCTGCCTGCGGCGAAGGTTAGACCTGGTATTAGGGCTCAGGAATCATGTGGAAGTTCTCGTAGCAGAGATGTTTTCCTTCCGGCCTGTCTTACCTGCTGCCATCGTCATATTACACGGTCAGATGACTTCCGCTTCCGTAGGAGTCCTGCGAGTAAGGAGAAACTTATCACGCTGTTTTTGATCCACGAGTCCGGACGTTGGCGTTGTTACTGCTTCGTATTTTACAGTGAGGTAACAACGCTTCCGTTGAGAATTTGCTTGAAGATATTCCTCGGGAGGCAAAATTTTTGATAACGTCGCATGCCTTGGGGAGAGCCACCGTTCCTAAATGGGTATTCGCACGGGAGACAAATCCTCGAGAGGGGGTGAAAAGGGCGGTAAAGGGAGAGCTTAGTCAGGTCAGCTTGCGAGCAGAATTACTCCCAAATGTCGAACAGAGGTAGAGACAAGTGCCACCAGACTGCCCTGGTGGCTTGTGCCGACCGTTTTATTACTGATGGGGCTGTGTGTATCCACACAGCCCCCCTCGTAGCGCTTCGCTCTTTTAAATGCAAAGCATTTCTTAGCAAACTTCAGCGACTTTGACCGTATCTATCTATCTATCTACCTATCTATCTATCTATCTATCTATCTATCTATCTATCTATCTATCTATCTATCTATCTATCTATCTATCTATCTATCTATCTATCCGCTTACGTTTGGGTGCTCTCATGGTCACTCCGCTAACTTGGCGTGAACCAAAATCAGCAAGGGAGGGTAAGATGGTTTGACAAATATGACACGCTGGTCAAGACACGAATAATTACACAATCGCGTCGCGTACGTTGTCAAACACTTTTCGCCAGACAGTGGCGCATACCCAAGGGCGAGTATGTGCCGCTGGTATGCGGGTATGAGCCACAGGCGATTGACACTTAGTATCTACCCAGGAACGACGAGAACACACACGGGCAATTTTAACGCATGAGCGGTAATAAATACCTAAAATCGGTAGCGTCAACCCGAGGAATGCAAAGCATAAATTTCATGGTCCCAGCTGAAATCGAACCCAAGCATTCTGCGTGGCAATGAAGCGTTTTACCACAGAGCAACGCGAGGTCTCAGAACTACTTTTCAAATAGACGCTATCTTCGTTAAACGTTCATAGTGGTTTCAGTGCTGCCTACCCAAATTTATAAACATTACATATGTAGTCCTTTGATACAGCCGTCACGTCGGGTTAATGTCAATCGTGGTTGGGCGCCATGCCCTGAAGTTAATTTATGTAGCAGTGTCCAGGGCCAGCATCTTCGCGAGCATCAGCGCTTCATATCACGCTACCGGTGCTGCTAATACACATGTTCCAGTTGACATCGTTGCGCAAGCGCAAACAACTGGTTATATAAACATCTGCAACTCTTCAACATATGTCTGTGCGTGCAACATTTGTACATATATTTAGCATCATTTCATGACATGTCGCTCAATAAAAATGCAACACGGTCACCTTTTCTCCGCATGCTTTGCATCACGTCTATTCCCAGGTTCGTGGGAACTGCGAAGTTTTTTGCAGTGGAGCTTTTAACAGCAATACTATCATTGATCCAGCCTTTGATGTCTTGGTTTTGTGCTAGAGCTTGTGGGCGTCACAAATCAGGATGCGCCACAGACATTGTGCAAATCCCGCTTTTTGACACTGGTACACCGAAAAATGAAGGGCAATATTTAGCCCAACAAAAGCACATGTGCCCGAGAAATTCGGTAAATCCTACCAAACACAGCTCGCACTAAAAAGCAAGATGGCAACGGTTAGCCAAACAAAGGGTGTCTTGTCATAGTCAGGCCTCCATGGCGTGAGACGGTGTTTATAAAATGTGATGCATATACTACCAATGCAAATGTTAACAGAGAGTGCCTAATAATAACTAGTGGTACAACACAGCGGACCATTCTAAGCGAAAGGTTCTTTGTAAAACTATGAACGACAGTGTCATTGTTAAGACTTAAAAAAATTTTTCCGACCGCCTCAACTGAGCTTAACAGAGAGAGTTTAGCAAAGTGAGTGAAACAAAATATATGAAAAAGCTTGCAAAACATAAACATACGTGTGGCTGACCAGCTGATCAACATGACCAGCTTCCCTGCTTCATGGGTGTCTTCGGACCAAAGTGAATAAATGATTTAGTCCGGCAAAAAATCCGGGGTATTACGCGAGAACACCTCGCCGACCGGTGCCTAGTGCATGCAACGAAATAACTCGCCCTGCTCACAGTTCCCCAAAAAGAGATAAAAAAAAATAAGCAGCGAGAAACGCATGGAAAGAGGCCAAAAATTTTATTAATGTTTGTTGTTTAACGAACTGAAATATGACTTTCAGGGACGCCGTAGCGAAGGGCTCTGGAAATTTCGGCCGTCTGGTATTCATCAACGTTCATTGGCATCACGCAATACATGGGACCCTGGTTTTTGGCCTCCATCGAAATGCAACCACTGCGGCCGGTGTCGAACCCACGACCTTTGAGTCAGCAACCGAGCTCTGCAACCAATAGAGAAAGGAAAGAAAAAGGAAAGAAAAAAACGATACACAGAGCGATAAAGGGACAAAATTATGAATAGAGAGAAGAAGAAATATAAACAGAGACAAAATAAAAGACATCAAAAAACACAAAGAATGATAGGAAGAAGGAAAAACAAAATGAAGAAAAACCAGAAAGGCCGCCGCGTGTGCTACAGCGACGTGTGAGAAAGTGCAGTGAGCGTGAAAAGGAATGATGTGACTGCCAAGACGGAGGGAGAAGTTAAATATATTACAGCCTTATTTATTACAAGAAACAAAAGTGAGAGTGAGGAGGAGTACAAATCCATAAGCTCTCTTCTTCCCCGATCCTTGCACCACTCGTTCGTAGCTGCCTCACCCATTTTCATGCCCATTAGAGTTGTTACTATTGGCATGGTGCTCTTTGGTACGTTTGGCCTTTATGCGATGATGCGTCGGGTAATAACTAAATAAATGAAAGAGGAATTCGCACCAATGCTTACCGGGTGACAAGACACGCAACTATATCATGTCGCAGAGTGTCGCATGGAAAGGAAACAAGTAGTCGAGTGAAACAAAAGGGCATGTGGGAAAATAATTCGAGATTTTCGTACATGGGCCTGAACTCATCACGTTCCTGGAGAGTGTTAGCAAATCATAAAGCAATTATTACGGTAATGACGTTAGTACTTCCTCAAAACATTTAGACATTCAATGAGAACGTACAAAGGTCATGTCTGTAAATTATAGGGATACGAAGTTGCATTTACGCGTGCTTCTTCTCCCATTTCTGAGAACGAAACGAGAAAAGGGTGGAAAGGCTAAAAACGCTGCTCTTCACAGACGGGAGGGGAGGGGGACAGAGGAAAGAAATAAGCGGAGGGACAGGAAGATTAGCCAGTTTTGGACCAGCTGGCCACCCTGTGCTGGGGAAAGGGGGAAGGGGAGTGGAATGTCTATGCAGCTGTATAGTTCTGCAGCTATGCCTGTTCTTCTCGAGCCTTCCATAGCACCAAAGACCCACAGTGGTCGAAATGTGGAGGGGGGGGGGAGCTGCATGACAGCAGCATGCGTTGCTTTGAAAGGGGTAGGTATGTAATGCGTCGGTAGGTTGTTAGGCGAGCAGGGCTGCTCTGTTTGACATGGGTTATACATCCCGGTCTCTACGAAGCCTAATGCTCCCTTAATGACGCTACCACACTGGTGTTGTATGCGAGGAATGAATGAATAATAAAGTTTTTTTTTAAATTCTACTTCGACAGTTTTCTTCAGGTGGGAGAAGAAAAAACAGGGAAGCGGCACTGTATCGTCGAAGTCCGTCGGCACCACCACAACAGAGCTTTGCTTTACGGCCTCTCTAAAGCGTGGTAGAGGCACGCTCAGTCATCAAAGGAAGAAAGAGCTGCACCGGGAAGAGTATTTTGAATTGGTGGCGCCACAGTGCGATGTGAGAAAGAAAAGAAAGAGAGCCAAGAGGTAGCCAGCCACTGAGATTGAAGGTGTTGTATTGAAAGCAACGGCGATGCTCTCCGCACTTCATGTTTTTCACCTTGCCGAACTGCGCAGAGGACACTATAGGCTGTATTCGACATCCTTGAGGTGATTGAGGTCAAATATAACAATGAAATAACCGCAACCCTTGTGCCGGTGGGTGAACACGTCAGGACTGTATTCGGTTTCCCAATCTAGGAGCCCGAACATCTCGCTTATCTTAGACCCTCCCTTCCCCAACCCCTGCTGCGACTCGCGGACCACTTTCTGTGTGACCATGCCCGTACAAAGAGACGTTATCGATACGCAGATGCCATGACTTCCTTTCTGTAGTTGTCCACCGATGAGTCGGGGCCGGATAGGTATTTAATTGTTTTGTTGTTATTATTGCGGGAGAGTCATAATCGTAACCATCCTCATTACTCGCGCATCTATGTAATCCTTTTTTTTTCAAAAAAAGGTGCGTCTTCCTTGTGTGATACTACATGCCCTGTCTGCTGCATTCCTTATGAACCTTTGTGTATAAGAGTTCAGCCAAACTTGGGATCTCATACTTACGAAGAAACCACGTTGCGCCATTGCATTGTGCTGTGTTGAAGTGCGTTTAGGTACCTCAGTTCCGACAGCCTTCCTCTGGCTCTTTGCGACATATTCTTTGGCTCAGTCTACACTGGGTGCCTTTCGGCTGTTACGGTTCTTGGCTGAAGCCCTGTCTACTCAGAAAATGGGATTTGCGCCTGTCAGAATACATTGCCCACCTTCACTGTGCTCCGGATCCGGATCGCTCAACGTATCAAGGCTTTCTTGCATGAACATGAAGGGGTGGTTTTCTTAATATACGAAGTAGCAAGAAAAGTTTATTTCGCCTCCACTTACTTTTCTCAAAACACCTCTGCGCGTGCATGTCACTGTTGTACTCACTGAACATGAAATGATGTAAGTACGATTTCGGAAAGCTCTTTTTACCTCTGTTAGATTCGTTATTAGAACAGTCATTGATAAATGCTGCGTATTGCAATAACAAAGTGTCGACAGGGCCACTCATGTCTTTCGGCTAATCCAATGTATGTCATGTTTTGTCTAGTCCCTTTTACAAAACTTATTTTTTGAACTTAACTGGCAATGAACGGGCCGATCGAGCTGCCTGTTCTGCCCATACTGAAAGCGATGAAATATCAATTCCGCTTTCCAGAACTGACGCTGCACGGAAACTCCGCATGCTTGCTCGCAAGCGCACCACGTCACATTGGAACGAGTCACATTTCATCCATGCATGGTTAGGTACTTTAGACCCAACCCTCAGTCTTCGAATTCCTCCGGAATTACGCCGACGAGACGCTACTATGCTGTGCAGATTATGGTTGGGCGTCGCATTTACCAATGCGTACGCGTTCCGCATAGGAATGGCTGACACTGCTGCATGTGACCATTGTGGCAGTGATGAAACAACTTGGCACATTATGTGTGAATGCCCACAATACTGCTCGCAGAGACAGTCACTCTGCAATGCCCTAGACGAACTGGACAACCAGCCTCTTTCGGAAGAAAGAATCCTGCGCTGCCGACAGGACTTTATGTCGCAGAAGAAGGCTGTGAAGGCGCTCTTGCGCTTCTTGCGTTCAACCGGCCTGTCCAAACGACTGTGATCGGAACTGCCTGAATATGTGCGCATGTGTTTTTTTTCTGATTTTTTTTATATCTCTCTATATCTATCCTCTTTCCGACCCTTTTCCCCACCCCGTACAGGGTAGCAAACCAGTTCGTCTAGGTTAACCTCACTGTCTCTTCCTTTTAATTATTTCTCTCTCTCTCTCTCTCTCTCTCTCTCTATTGAATTGAGCAGTATACAATATTTGTGAACAAAACTTACTAAATATTACCACTTCTTCACACCTCATATTGAATTCGAAGTAATTTTGTTCTTCTGTTTTCAATATAAGCAAGCATACACCGACGTCAAACATTTCATTAAGACCGCAACAAATTTAGCAAGAGTAAAGCTGAAACATTGAAAGCTTTCATGATTTCTGCAGAAAAAAAAACCTTCAGCATGAAGTGCAGTGCATGTAAAACTCAAGTATGGAAATGGTAGTTAAAAATTATAATAGGATTTCTCACAAATGAATCGCAACAAAGCTACTTGGCACGTACTACAAGTTATGCGGGCCACTTCATTGAAAAAAAAACGCTCACTTTTATAACGCCATTTTATTATAAATAAACGCAAAAAATTTCGCGAGGACTGGCGCAATATTTACATTTAAAAAAATAATGGCAGTACTACCAAAGAAGAAAATTTTACAGACATGCTAACTTCACGAACTGCACCTGCACTAGCTTTTGACCAATTCTTAAATAGTGCGAGAAAGTCGAATTTCAAAGCCTCAAAAACCTGCTTCACTCGATTCAGGCCTGCAAAGAGGAAAATGAACAAAACCCTAAACATGACGTCCGGCCACGCCCTGGGTGGGCTCAGCTGAGATACTTGATATATACGAAAATGGCGAAGAAAAAGAAGTGCCGAAGGTGGTCAAGGGCAGGTTATTATCTTTAGGAGTTCTCGAAGACATAACATTTTGTAACTTTTTTTGTTTTGGTCTATTATAGCGGTGTTAGTTTTACAATAGTGCGAAACTCACATCATCTTTTTTTGACCAAGAATAACGTGCTCATTAATGGGACATCCTACGAGACCTAAGCGGCACCAGGTGCTCCAATTAAGCCCTGGCTATTTATGTCTCTAAAAATTGTATCATACAAGCTCCCTATGAATGTTTCTTCAGCTCTGCGTAAAGCCCTTCACCACACGATCATTTCTCTCATATTACATACAACAAAAGAGCACCACTGTGGTTCACTGCCATCTATGCAATACCTTGGGAGGTAAATATTTATACGGGAGGACAGGGTGCACAAAGTAGGCGACCCGGTGCGCAGACGAGCAAGGTAACGTAGGATTGTAAATTATACCATTTAATATTTAACCTCCTGAACGCCTTTCAGGGCTATACCTATCCCGTGGTGTGCTAGAGAACCCCTGCTGATGGTAGAGTCGTGCGGCTTTGTTCTTGAGCTTCGTGCATGAGGTTAACTCAGCTAAGTCCGCGACCAGGTAAATGAAGCACACGTGTTTTGTGAAGTTACAGAGGCTAATCGGTGTTCGGCCTTTTTTTTTTAGTGTGGGTTTTCGTCAGTCAACGCTTCTTTTGTGTAATAGTAAAACTAGAAAATTTTTGCTCTAAGTCTTTCTATTAAACAGTGTTTTTTAAAGTCGTTTGATTAAATTTCAATCCATAACAACTAGATTTTTAAAATACATTTGAGCTCTCTAGTTCCTGCGTTTCTGTTATGTCCGTAAAATAAAATCCTTTTTCCTAATTATTGTCGGAACTCCGTGCCCCAGACACCTAGGCGCGTTTTAAGCTCTACGTGCTAAATGTTGTTGGAAGCACTAAGAAAGAAATTAATGCACAGTACATCATCAGTAGTGCGCGTGTTTCACGACAGCCTGTTACCCGCAACGAAGCTTACTCTTTCACGAATTGCGGTATTAAGCTTCTACTTGCATTGCGCTAATGGCGTGTAGGAGTTGCACGTTAAGAAACGTGAAAGCAAGCAAAAGCACTAAGCCGTCCACAAATTTACAGTTTAGGGTTCTCATAATACCGCACTTAGACTGTTTGGCCTAGCTCTTTTAAGACGCCACTCCGAAAGCAGCATATATCGGAGAAACCAAAGAGAATGTAGCCTCATTTGCGAGAATGCGATGTTATAACGTATGGGTACCTACTTGGGTGACAATAAGGCTTTATTGCTATCTAAGTATTCGTCAAGCTTTCTTCTACTTTCGCGCATTCCCACTCGTAAAAAAATTATTTGCATCTGCTGAATTATTCTGCATTGCTCACACACCTGTGTGTAATATAGTAAATCAATTTTCGCTTCAAATCAAGCGGGCCACCTGCTTGCTAGCGGCACCTCTAAAACAGGAAATTCGAAAATCGCTGAAGAAACGGCCATAGCGCTGACGCTTGCGTCCACAAGGGCCAGCGTCGTAATCAGTGATTCTAAAACCGCGATTCATAACTTCGCTAACGGAAGGGTCTCGAAAGAGGCGTTAAGAATCTTAAATAACTTTCGCGGAGAGCGCGACGTTTATGTTATATGGACGCCCGCCCACTCCTCCCTCCCGGGCAATGAAACCGCACACACCCTAGCTCGAGAGTTAGCGAGCCGAGCAGGGGCAAGAATGACGCGGAGCCCGCGTGCGGAGAGAGACCGCATGTTCAGTTACAACGAAATTACCAAGCACTACAGATTAGGGAGGCAGCATTACCCGCCACCACACTCCTCATTAAATAAGCAGCAGGCGACAGCGTGGCGCCTATTACAAACAAACACGTTCCCAAACCCAATCGCTTATAATCATTGTTACCCGGACCTCTACTCAGACAGATGTAAACACTGCAATCAGCGGGCGGACCTCAAACACATTATCTGGGCTTGCCCCAACATCGTGAAGGGGCCAAACACATACATGAATACGGAGCAGTGGGAGACCGCGCTGCTAAGCTCAAGCATCGAGGACCAACTACAGGTCATCAGGCAAGCCGAAGATGCCGCTAGGGCCCAAGGACTCCTAGCTGCCATCTAAGGGAGGGGAGTCAACTCCTCTAACACTTGCCGTTTCAATAAAAGTTGTTTCTCTCTCTCTCAATTTTCGAGGGTGCTCGAAATGGCTTCGAACTTGCATTTTTCTTTTTTCCTCTCCATCTTTTGTATTTCTGTTCCTCTTTGTAGGTTCGGCACCTGGGCTTGTCTTTTATTGACAACCTTACCTGTCCGAATGGACATTCTTGCCGTTGCTCTAAATGTGAAAAAGTTGGGCTACACCTAGGTGATGTACGTGACAGACCACTGTATCTCAGTTACAAGTGCTATCTGCACTGCCTCTGCAAGTGAAAGGGAATATACGCATGCTGAACGTACATGATTTCTGCGGCTCGTCAGATTAAGTTATGTGCGAGTATTTGGATTCATATGAAAGCAACTAAGCATCAGGAATTATCCCCACTAAAATAGGCCACCTAATTACAACTCGACTTGACATCAAGTGACCAGAGAGCGCAGTTGACGTCCTTCAAGGATCTCCAACATTGCTTAACTCACTGCTGGTGCAGCGGCTCCAACGTACCTTTTCTGGACAGTTCACCTCTCACCATGAAGAGGCACCAGCAAATCAGACCTCCACTTGTCATTTAATAGACATGCATGCTCAAGTGTAATTGGACGTTTTTTGGAATTACAATGACTCAATCACTTCACTGCTACTGTGAGGCAGATGAGAAATATTATACCAATTAAAACACACGCACGTCTTGAGTATATGTATATGGTCCATTGACAGGGATGGAAGAACGTATGTATTGTTACGAAAGACGGCGAGCCAACACGTTCCCGATGGCGCCACTGCTCCTATCTCCGCCGACACGGTCACCAGATGTTTGGTAGCGTAGGTTTCTGAGTTCGCGACTGCTTCTGCGCAGAGCTGATAGACGAGTGGACGAGACGACGGTGAGTTAAACAAGGTTTATGTACAGCATATATACAGAGGCGTTACAAATTCGGCACTGGGGCCGACAGCTTACAGACCCGAAGAGCCGAGCTCTCCTCTCTAACACATAGGTCTGCTCTCAAATAGGTCTGCTAACACATAGCTCAACTCTCTATCACATAGCTCTCCTCTCTGACACACAGCTCAACGCTCTATCACATAGCTCTCTTCTCTCTGGCACACATGTCTGCTCTCCAACAGGTCTGCTGCTCGCGACGCGACGCAGGGCTTCTTTTATATGCACCGGGTGGATTCTTTGAGTAAACAAATGTCCAACCAGAAGCGCCACTGGTTGTGAGGTCAGACTCCTTCAATGGGGTCGCCGCTGGGCCGCGTCATTCTTTCTCATCGAATCTGGAGAGGCTGCGCTGCAGGCGGCTGCACCCAAGGACGAGTGACGTCGCCAGGCATTGCGTCAGACCCGCCAGACAAGAAGGCGCAAGTTGCTTGCTCTACGGGCTCGCTGGCTGAAATGACTCACTGCGCGCGCGCGGCAGAGAGGCACCGCCGCGTGTTGACGCCGTTGAGTTGTCCGCGTCAGGCGGGCTCGCGTGCTGGCCTTGACACAGATTTCCTTTTTCCGAGGCATGGACGTTCGCTGCGGACTCGCAGGCATAACAGCACCCTCGCCACCAGACAATGCGCCGGAAAGACGAGCTGCTTCCACGTGGCTCGAATGTCAGGCGCGCTCCTTCGCCAGGTCCCTCCAGGTTCGCCTCCAGGGCCATGGGGAGAATGCAGCTCCAGACTCTGTTCCGGGAACACATCCCATTCTTGAGGACGGATCCCAGCTCCACTGGCTTGTCGCCACAACTTGTCGGCCAGCTTCGCTCGTCTCTTCTGACGATCTTTGGTCTCAGCACTTGTCGATGGTTCTGCAACTTGTCAAGAACGGTTCGACAACAGACAACACACGACACAAGCAAGTGCCCTCGGTCACCCGACAGAACACCAGAGAAAGTATAGTACAACGTATACGTAGCTACGTGTCTATCGAAATTTCGTTCCCTCTACATCAAGAGGCACATGTGGGACAGAAGACTCTTAAAGTGAGAACTCAATTTTTTACCCGTACAACAACGTAACGAAATAGAATAGAACATAAAGTTGGCTCCTTGAGCTCACTCTGGACGAGAGCGCTCAGCTAAGGTCATGATGAGGTCAAAATTTTGCCCCGAATCGCCAGCTAGAAACCGAAAGGTGGAGAAAGTACTACCTAAACGCACGGCTCAATGCGTCTGCATTAGCGTTTAGCTTTCCTTTTTTGTAGCGAACGTCAAAGTTGTGCTGTTGGAGTATCATGCTCCACCTCAGTAACCGGCCACGTTTAGGCGACATGTTATTTAACCAGGTTAAAGGACAGTGGTCCGTTTCAACCCCAAACCTCGAACTGGAGACATAACAAGCTAGCTTTTGAACGGCCCACACGAGGCAAGCGCAAACCTTTTCAGAGGTACTGTACGCCTTTTCCCTGCCGCTGAGTTTTCGACTTAAATACAAAACTGGCCTTTGGTTACCAGCACTGTCTTCCTGGCACAATACAGCTCCCATGTCGCGATCACTCGCGTCGCATTGAATCACAAATCTCTTAGAGAAATCGGGTGCCATGGGAACAGGCTTTTCGCTTAGGGCCTGTTTTAGCTGGCAAAATGCATTCTCCTTTTCTGAGTCCCATACTACTTTAACCAGCTCGGATTTTCGAAGTGCGTCAGTTCGAGGGCTGGCAATGCTAGAGTAATTTTGCACGTAATGCTGATAGTATCCAGCCAGGCCCAAGAATGCCCTTATCTCAGATTTTGTGGTTGGTCGTGGATAGTTCACGACAGCGGCTACCTTAATTTCTGAAGGTCTACACCGGCCACGCCCCACAACGTGCCCCAGGTAAGACACCTCACCACACCCTAGGTGACATTTAGTAGGTTTCACGGTAAGGCCAGCCTCTTTCAACCTGTTCAGCACGACGCGTAAATGCTCGACATGTTCTTCCCAGTTGTTGGAGAAGATGGCGACATCGTCAAGATACGGCAGAGCGAACTCGGAGAGGCCTTTAGGAACGCGGTTCATTAAGTCTGAAAAACAAACAAATGGGTGCATTTTTCAATCCAAAGCTCAGTTTAAGTGGACGATACGTTACAAATGGAGAAACAAATGTGGCGTAGCGGCTAGCACGCTCTGTAAGGGGGACTTGCCAATACCCTCGCACGAGGTCTAACGTGGAAATAAAGCTGGACTGTGACACAGTTTCCACCCTCTTCTCTAGGTTTGGTATCGGGTAAGTTTGGTCTCGAGTTATTGCGTTAAGACGCCGGTAATCGATGCATGGCCTCGGATCTTTTTCTGACACCTGAACCAATATTAGAGGGGATGTATAGTCACTCTCGCCCGGTACTATGACTCCCAACGCCAGCATTTTATCTATCTCCTCTTTCATGATCTGCTTTTGCACGGGGGAACAACGATACGGCTTGCTACGGATTGGCTCCTCACAAGTTAGCTCGATATGGTGCACGATCACCGTCGTGTTTCCGGGACGGTCCGAAAACACGTCTTGAAACTCGGAAACAATCCTTCTCAGGTCCTCCTTCTGGACTTCACTTAACCTAGGCGATAGGTTCAACTGCTCCAAGATTACTTCCGATCCCCTTTCGATTACATCACTAGAACTCAAAATTTCTTCACCCTCTTCCTCTGAAGCATTCAACAGCAGATTTACGACCGCTTGACGTTGAACGTATGGTTTCATCAAGTTACTGTGGTAAATTTTGTTCGGCCGCCTTCCTGATTTCACTTCATAATTGGTATCAGAAAGCTTCGATATTACTTTGGCGGGCCCTTCCCAATGAACCTCAAGCTTGTTCTATGTGGTGAAACAAGTTCAAAAGCAGCAGACCTGTTGAAGAGCAGACATGTGTGTCAGAGAAGAGAGCTATGTGATAGAGAGTTGAGCTGTGTGTCAGAAAGGAGAGCTATGTGATAAAGGGTTCAGCTATGTGTTAGCAGACCTGTTGGAGAGCAGACATGTGTGTCAGAGCAGAGAGCTATGTGATAGAGGGTTCAGCTGTGTGTCAGAGAAGAGAGCTATGTGACAGAGATTTGAGCTATGTGTTAGAAGACCCATTTCAGAGCAGTCCTATGTGTTAGCAGACATGTGTGTCGCAGTTGAGCTAGGTGTTAGCAGCAGACCCATTTGAGAGCAGACCTTTGTGTTATAGAGGAGAGCTCGGCTCTTCGGGTCTCAAAGCTGTCGGCCCCAGTGCCGTATTTGTAACGCCTCTGTATATATGCTGTACATAAACCTTGTTTAACTCACCGTCGTCTCGTCCGCTCGTCTATCAGCTCTGCGCAGAAGCAGTCGCGAGCTGAGAAACCTACGCTACCAAACGGCTGGTGACCTTCCCGGCGGAGTTCGAAGCAGTGGCGCCTTCGGGACCGTGTTGGCGTCGCCGTCTTTCGTAAACAGTGGTTGCAGCGGTGGGATTCGTAGCACCCTTCGTAACGTCGTCGGAGGTGCGCTTCGTAACAATCCACTTTATCGCGGTCGTGATAAACACCTTCGCCCTTGAGCCATTCAATTAAATCGGCTTTAAGACGAAACGCGAAGTCAACGTGTGAGTCATTCCCCTTTTTAGCATACCGGAACCTTTGCCTGAAAGCCTCGGGTGACAACCTATAACGTCTCAAGAGCACTTCCTTAACCTCGTCATAGCTCTCAAACGCTTCCCTCGACAAGCAAGTTATCGCGTCGGACACTTCGCCGGGAAGAAGAGCTAACAGGTTCTGCGCCCAAAGAGACCGCTCCAAAGCGTTTCGCTCACAGACGTGTTCAAACTTGACGAGATACTTCGCCATCTCCTCACCTACTACGAACGGTGGCAGTTGGTTCCGAATTCTATAACTGCTGACCTGAACTGTTGGAGAAGCTACGCTAGGCGCCTGCGAACACTGTAGTATCGCCAATTCTATTAGTTTCAACTCGAGGCGCTCCTGTCTCTCGGCCTCCTCACGCTCGCGACGTTCGCACCTTTCAGCTTCCTCGCGGCGTGCTTTGATATCCACCCAGGCCTTATCTACTTCCTTAGTCGACACTCCCTCATCCTTCATGATCTCAAGGATCGCTTGCTTTCGTTTCGCACGGCCTAAAGTAATGCCGAGTTCCGCACAAATTTCGATGAGTTCCTTCACTTTAAGGTTCTCTATCGTTCACACTAGCCTCTTGCTGTTTGCCACTGTTAACAATTTATTTGCCGTACCCACTATAAGTCAACTAGAAAGACGAGCAAGATATTTTTCACACTCCCGTGTTTACCCCCTCCGCATTAACTTTGGTTTCAAAGCACTTCGACTTTGCTTGAAACGATCAAAGCTCACTTCAATGCTTCACACAGCCCTTCTATAAACTACTACAACCTGAGCTAGAGCAGTCTGGTGAACTGAGGGGAAAACATCAGGGACTCACCGCATCGATGTCGCTGACGCCGGCCGATCCTGCAGCTGCCAACCACTGTTACGAAGCGCACCTCCGACGACGTTACGAAGGGCGCTACGAATCCCACCACTGCCAGCACTGTTACGAAAGACGGCGACGCCAACACGGTCCCGAAGGCGCCACTGCTCCGATCTCCAACGACACGGTCACCAGATGTTTGGTAGTGTAGGTTTCTCAGCTCGCGACTGCTTCTGCGCAGAGCTGGTAGACGAGCTGACGAGACGACGGTGAGTTAAACAAGGTTTATGTACAGCATATATACAGAGGCGTTACAAATTCGGCACTGGGGCCGACAGCTTACAGACCCGAAGAGCCGAGCTCTCCTCTCTAACACATAGGTCTGCTCTCAAATAGGTCTTCTAACACATAGCTCAATTCTCTATCACATAGCTCTCTAGTCTGACACACAGCTGAAATTCCTATCACATAGCTCTCTTCTCTGACACACATGTCTGCTCTCCAACAGGTCTGCTGCTCGCGACGCGCCGCAGGGCTTCTTTTATATGCACCGGGTGAATTCTTTGAATAATAAAATGTCCAACCATAAGCGCCGCTCGTCATGAGGTCAGACTCCTCCAATGGGGTTGTCGCTGGGCCGCGTCATTCTTTCTCATCGAATATGGAGAGGCTGCGCTGCAGGTGGCTGCACCCAAGGACGAGTGACGTCGCCAGGCATTGCGTCGGACCCGCCAGACAGGAAGGCGCCGGTTGTTTGCTCGACGGGCTCGCGGGCTGAGGTGACTCACTGCACGTGTGCGACAGAAAGGCGCCGTCGCGTGTTGACGCCGTTGAGTTGTTCTCAGGCGGGCTCGCGTGCTGGCCTTGACACAGATTTCCTTTTTCCGAGGCATGGACGTTCGCTGCGGACTCGCAGGCATAACAGTATATTAGTAAATGTTTTAAATATCAATACCTTCCATTCTTAGTGTCTGTGTATCTTCCCTCTTATTATTTTTTTTGTTCCCAAGTTTAACTTACAGATTTTATGGCCAGATTCATTACACATTGGTCACCAAGGACTTTTTCAGTAGTGCACATGTATTTATGTATAAGAGTCCAATATCTCAATACCAAAAAAATGAAATCTTTAAGTCAGTTACACGTCATATTCATCTTACAATAACAAAAAAGTTCCCACCAACTTTGCTGGTTAGGCTGGAGCGTTGTTATCATGAGTATATACTTATATTTAGACGTTGCCAAATATGTCCGTTAAATTAGTTTCTAAGTAATCAGTAAATATTTCATGTATGGTTGGAGTACATTATTTCCACCAATGCTCCATGACTGACAACCTTGTTCAGATGCTCGAGTTTTAACTCGCACAATTATAAGCCCATCTGCCACTCCATGTGAACGCTGCGTTCATCACTTGTACGGGCACTAAACATGAACATAATTTGTTACCGTTACCAAAAACTAGGTGCTTACATTTCTCTCTCTCTCTCTTTGTGCACCTAGTGCATTTGCATCTTCATATATATTTTGGTAACTAGCACGAACTTCACCTTCCTCATTTCAACACCATGGTCAGACATGTTGAGCAATGAAACAGTGGCACAAAAGGCAAAAGACACAAAGACATAGTTTGGTGAAGCAACCATTCACTGAATGCGACGACATAAACAACACAGTGGTGAACAATGTAGCTTAAAGGACCAAACAAGTTCGCGCTCTTTGGCTTATTTTCGTCACTCCGATGAACATCACGTGTTGTGTCCACGCCCGTCGTTCTTTGGTAAGTCAGCTTTGCCGCAAAGTGGCAAAACAAAGTGGCTGTGAGACCTCATGAAATCGCTGTACAGAATAAAGGTTACACATCACTGTCTGCGGTGACCGGTAATGCAGTTCGCGTCGAGCTGGGCCATCCGATACAGTGACGACAGAACTATAGGGAGGCATACGCCGGGCGCTCACTTTACTAATTATCTAATTAACGGGCGATTCATTACGCCCGCGTCACGTCCCAGGGGACAAAGTCCGAGCATTTGGCTCCCGTTGAGCACACAAAGATAGAATGAAAGCAAGCAAACTCTGTCGTAAAGTGGAGGGTCGCAGTGGTAGAGAATACCCTTCTGACGTGTTCTTGAGATGGGCGAAGTTTCGCGGTCGAGCCCCACCCTACGACTTGTCACTCGCACTGCTTGCGGCTGTTGCGAAGCACACCTCCGACGACGTTACGAAGGGCGCTACGAATCTCACCGCTGCAACCACTGTTTCGAAAGACGGCGACGCCAACACGGTCCCGAAGGCGCCACTGCTTCGAACTCTGCCGGGAAGGTCACCAGCCGTTTGGTAGCGCAGGTTTCTCAGCTCGCGACTGATTCTGCGCAGAGCTGATAGACGAGCGGACGAGACGACGGTGAGTTAAACAAAGTTTATGTACAGCATATATACAGAGGCGTTACAAATTCGGCACTGGGGCCGACAGCTTAAAGACCCGAAGAGCCGAGCTCTCCTCTCTAACACATAGGTCTGCTCTCAAATGGGTCTGCTGCTAACACATAGCTCAACTCTTTATCACATAGCTCTCTTCTCTGACACACAGCTCAACTCTCTATCACATAGCTCTCTTCTCTGACACACATGTCTGCTAACACATAGCTCAACTGCGACACACATGTCTGCTCTCACATAGGTCTGCTGCTCGCGACGCGACGCAGGGCTTCTTTTATATGCACCGGGTGGATTCTTTGAGTAAACAAATGTCCAACCAGAAGCGCCACTGGTTGTGAGGTCAGACTCCTTCAATGGGGTCGCCGCTGGGCCGCGTCATTCTTTCTCATCGAATCTGGAGAGGCTGCGCTGCAGGCGGCTGCACCCAAGGACGAGTGACGTCGCCAGGCATTGCGTCAGACCCGCCAGACAAGAAGGCGCAAGTTGCTTGCTCTACGGGCTCGCTGGCTGAAATGACTCACTGCGCGCGCGCGGCAGAGAGGCACCGCCGCGTGTTGACGCCGTTGAGTTGTCCGCGTCAGGCGGGCTCGCGGGCTGGCCTTGACACAGATTGCCTTTTTCAGAGGCATGGACGTTCGTTGTGGACTCGCAGGCATAACAGCACCCCCGCCGCCAGACAATGCGCCGGAAAGACGAGCTGCTTCCACGTGGCTCGGATGTCAGGCGCGCTAGTTCGCCAGGTCCCTCCAGGTTTGCCTCCAGGGCCATGGGGAGAATGCAGCTCCAGACTCCATTCCGTGAACACATCCCATTCTTGAGGACGGATCCCAGCTCCACTGGCTTGTCGCCACAACTTGTCGACCAGCTTCGCTCGTCTCTTCTGACGATCTTTGGTCTCAGCACTTGTCGATGGTTCTGCAACTTGTCAAGAACGGTTCGACAACAGACAATACACGACACAAGCAAGTGCCCTCGGTCACCCGACAGAACACCAGACAAAGTATAGTACAACATATACCTAGCTACGTGTCTATCGGAATTTCGTTCCCTCTACATCAAGAGGCACATGTGGGACACAAGACTCTTAAAATGACAACTCATTTTTTTTACACGTACAATAACGTAACGAACTAGAATACAACATAAAGTTGGCTCCTTGAGCTCATTCTGGACGAGAGCGCTCAGCAAAGGTCGTGATGAGGTCAAAATTTTGCCCCGTATCGTCAGCGAGAAACCGAAAGGTGGAGAAGGTACTAACTAAACGCACGGCTCAATGTGTTTGCATTAGCGTTTAGCTTTCCTTTTTTTTTTTTGTAGCGAACGTCAAAGTTGTGCTGTTGGAGTATCATGCTCCACCTCAGTAACCGGCCACTTTTAGGCGACGATACCTATGCGGTACTAAGGACTGCTCGTACTTGCGACGTTGCACATCTGTGTAACTACAATAGGGGAGTCCAGATTTCTCATAAAAAGGAACATTCCTTCTCAGCTCCTTCTTCTGGACTTCACTTAACCTAGGCTCTAGGTTCAACTGCTTCAAGATTACCTCCGATCCCGTTTCGATTACATCACTAGAACTCCAAATTAATTCTGCCTCTTCCTCTGGAGCATTCAACAGCAGATTTACGGCTGCTTGACTATGAACGTATGGTTTCATTAAGTTACTGTGGTAAATTTTGTTCGGCCGCCTTCCCACTTTCCCTTCATAATTGATGTCAGAAAACTTCATGGGTGCCTTCCACTTGTCCGCGGATTTCCCCGCTCGCTGACAAGTGTCGCATGAGCGTACAAAGTCTTCGATATTCTTCAAGCATTTCGGCCAATAAAACTCAAGGAAAACTCTAGCCATGGTCTTTTTTATGCCCAGATGCCCTGCCCACGGGTTTTCATGTGCCAGTTCCAATAGTTGGCGACAATACTTTTGTGGCACCAAGAGCTGCTCATACTCTCGACCTTGCGAATTTGTGTAGCTCCGATACAAGAGCACTGCAGTCTCAAAAAAAGAAACATTATTTTTCTTTTTTCCCAAGTTTACGCTTTCCATTAGCGCTTTTATCGAGAGGTTCTCACGCTGCTCTCGAATGAGCGCTTCTCCATCAACCCTCGACAGCTCACTCCAACTTTCCGCTACAGGCGAGAGCGTTGCACCCCTCTCGCACTGACTCAATAGTGCCGTGTCGTCTCCCCTTGCTACGCATACCGCGCCGGTCGCTTCGGCGACGGGCCGCTCGAGTGACCGCTGAAACGACGCACACGGAGAATTTCGTGTTTGAGGTTCCGTCGACTCGCCGCCAAGGTCATACAGATCTGCTGCTTTTGAACTTGTTTCACCACGTAGAACAAGATCAAGCTCCCGCGAAATCTTCCGCGCTTGCGATCACGTGAGGGCCATGTACGCTAAGTTGGAGAAGAACGATTTACCCTGCTCTTTGAGAAGCTGCTCCGAGTTGTTAGAGAAAAGATAAGGAAAACTATCGGGAAGCGCGGCGTGCTTTGATATCCGCCCAGGCCTCATCGACTTCCTCAGCCGACGCTCCTTCATTCTTCATGATCTCAAGAATCGCTTGCTTTCGTTTCGCACGGCCCAAAGTAATGCCGAGTTCCTCACAAATTTTGATGAGTTCCTTCAGTTTGAGGTTCTCCATCGTTCACACTAGCCTCCTGCTGTTTGCTCCTGTTAAGAATTTACTTGCCGTACCCACTATAAGTCAACTAGCAAGACGCGCAAGCAATTTTTAACACTCCCGTGTTTACCCCCTCCGAATTAACATTGGTTTCAAAGCACTCTGACTTTGCTTGAAACGATCAAAGCTCACTCTAATGCTTCACACAGCCATTCTCTAAACTACTATAACCTGAGCTAGAGTAGTCTGGTGAACTGAGGGGAAAACATCATGCACTCACCGCATCGATGTCGCTGACGCCGGCCGATCCCGCAGCTGGCAACCACTGTTGCGACGCGCGCCTCCGACGACGTTACGAAGGGCGCCTCGAAATCTCACCGATGCAACCACTGTTTCGAAAGACGGCGACGCCAACACGGTCCCGAAGGCGCCACTGCTTCGAACTCCGCCGGGAAGGTCACCAGCCGTTTGGTACCGTAGGTTTCTCAGCTCGCGATTGCTTCTGCGCAGAGCTGATAGACGAGCGGACGAGACGACGGTGAGTTAAAGAAGGTTTATGTACAGCATATATACAGAGGCATTACAAATTCGGCACTGGGGCCGACAGCTTAGAGACCCGAAGAGCCGAGCTCTCCTCTCTAACACATAGGTCTGCTCTCAAATGGGTCTGCTGCTAACACATAGCTCAACTCTTTATCACCTAGCTCTCTTTTCTGACACACAGCTCAACTCTCTATCACATAGCTCTCTTCTCTGACACACATGTCTGTTAACACATAGCTCAACTGTTACACACATGTCTGCTCTCACATACGTCTGCTCTCAAAGGGGTCTGCTGCTAACACATAGCTCAACTCTTTATCACATAGCTCTCTTCACTGACACACAGCTCAACTCTCTATCACATAGCTCTCTTCTCTGACACACATGTCTGCTAACACATAGCTCAACTGCGACACACATGTCTGCTCTCACATAGGTCTGCTGCTCGCGAAGCGCCGCAGGGCTTCTTTTATATGCACCGGGTGGATTCTTTGAGTAAACAAATGTCCAACCAGAAGCGCCGCTGGTTGTGAGGTCAGACTCCTCCAATGGGGTCGCCGCTGGGCCGCTTCATTCTTTCTCATCAAATCTGGAGAGGCTGCGCTGCAGGTGGCTGCACCCAAGGACGAGTGACGTCGCCAGGCATTGCGTCAGACCCGCCAGACGAGAAGGCACCGGTTGCTTGCTTGACGGGCTCGCTGGCTGAAATGACTCACTGTGCGTGCGCGGCAGAGAGGCACCGCCGCGTGTTGACGTCGTTGAGTTGTTCGCGTCAGGCGGGCTCGCGGGCTGGCCTTGACACAGATTGCCTTTTTCAGACCATGGACGTTCGTTGTGGACTCGCAGGCATAACACGGCCTAGTGAGCCAGTTTAAAAATGCGGGCTGTTTTTATAGAAAATTATTTGCCCGGAAAGGACTTTAGAGCGGAAATGTTCGCGCTGTGGGTGGAAACTTCGCACCTCTTCGGCGAGCCGCATCAGATTTACGTCAAGTGAAAGAACCTCTACAGCGAGCCCGATCGTTGAAGACAACTGTTCTTGGGTAGCCGGCCTCTCCGAAAGGTGGAAGCACTTGTGTTCTGCGTTGCTGCACTTCTAGAAACAAGGCCTCAACAGTTTTCGAGGTAACTGTGCGCTACGATTTGTGTTGCCGATTGCATGATTCAGTACCGTTGTCCTGTCAAGAGCTGTAAACTCATGCAGTTGACTTGATTACAGAAGGGAGCTATGCCTGGGTAGTTGTATCTTGAGATAAGGCAGATCGTAGTTTTCATTGTAATAGGAGTGCTCGTTTTTTTTTCGTTCCCTGATCTATTAATTAAGGTTTCTAATAAATGATGTCGTACGCTTCCGAACACTCACTTGTTCGTGTTGGCAGTAATTGGTATTCAAAGCAGATACACACACGCTATACGCACGCATGAACGTAATATATACGCGCATGCTATACGCACGCTCGAACTTACTTACTAGGTTGTCGAACCCCATCTGCACCTCCAAAATATGTCAGCCGTACGACCTTGGTGGAAGTTTTAAAAATATAGGAAACTCATTACTAATCAAAGTAAATTATTTTTAATTAACATCCTTAGTTTTCCTCAATTTATTGGGTATTCAGTGGAACTATGATAAATACATGACTCGGAAACAAGCCCGTTCCAATATAAGCTGCGCTGTACTGTGTCGGAAAGGAACCGAACAATGCGCCTGCGAGTCAAACGCTCCGAAAACTGGAACAATCGTTTTTTGCTGTTCTGCTTAATTTTTTTGCAAGATGACCAACCTAAACTCTCAGCGCGCCACATTTAGTGAGAACTCAGCACTATCTGTAGACCCTGCAGAGCAAACTAAGGTATAAATACCGCACGTTTGTCTATAATACTAAATAACTCAGGTTACGACACTTCACGCAGAATGAGCGCACGTCATTGAAAGAAGCATAGCGAGAAACTCTATTCGGGGAAGTGCACTCACCCTTTATTTATATTCGCGAATGCGTTTGTGCACGTATACACACGAGCGCGCGCGAAATAAAAACAAAAAAATTGGGGGAACGGTTATTGCAACGAAGCATGCGCGAAAAATACACTCACGTACACCTAACGCAACAAATTTCCTTATGCGCTGGCTTATATAAATGAAACTGTAGTGCGAACTTGGAGATGCCGTAATGTTGACAAGAATACACACACGTTAAATCATGGTGTCTTCACCGGGAAAAATGAAGTCATCATGAGCGAATTGTTTACAACAAACCACCATAGCGTTCGTCACCTTCTATTCGTTAGGTATAGCTGTGCTGTTCTCCGTCGCACGTCGTCTGCATCCTTCGAGAAGTGCAGGCGCTGTGATGGAACGATACGTTGCCATCTTTCCACCGCGATGCCACGCATTGAGGCTCACAGCATTCGTCTTTGGGCAAAGATTTATCCTTTTTCGGGATCGTGCGTCCTGCATGGCGAAAATCAAGGAACTGAGTGGGCGCTTCTCAACATGCGCAACGTGGTTACTTTTCTCCTTTGAAGGCTGACTCAGTTTCTAGGCGCGGCGGCAAGGTGACGAGCGCTCAGTTGGACTCGCGAATAAGTGACGTCAAAGTTCACGTCAGAAATAACATATGCTTTTCACCACCAGTTCTTAATGACTTTGCCACGAGAGAGAGCCAGCGATTCGACTTCGTATGATGAGTTGAGTAATGGTGTATGTTGAACAGCATGTTATCCCAACAAAATTGACGGGGCTGTTGATGCTGCGGAAACCTTAATAAGGTAACTTAGTTCAGCCTTGGTTCAAGCAACGTGCGGATACAAAGTTAGCCACTAGGAGAAAGGCATGGCCGCCGATTACCGTGGAGAGCAGAGGGTACGGTAAGAAAACCGCGAACGTAAAGCACGTAAGGATGGAATACATAGGACGACACGAGCACCATCAACTCTTTGTTTCATAGCTTTGGCGCTCATAAAAACGTCCAACCACCACATAACGACACACGTTTTGTGACTGCATCGTTTGTGATCGTGTAGAGAGTAATAAAAAAACAACAGGGAACGCACTCAGTTGAAGGAGTGAGAGTCCATCTATTACAAGCGTAGGAGAGAGGCTGCTGCTTTCAGGAACTAACGTTCAGCACAATTTCCCCCATTCCAACGCAGCATCGCTCGGCAACACAACGTTAGACTGGTGGAGGCTGTGTTGGCGTCATTTGAATGTCATTTGAAAAGTCATTTGAATGTCTCACTCTCTCTTTCATTCACTTACGCTTGCATTCTTTGTTTCCTTGACTTTGTCATTTTATACGGTCCAGATAGGGACAATGAGTTGGCGGATTGGGGAGGCCAGTGTCTTGAAGAAAACATTTTGTTTCAGTAGTGGCTCTTGATGAAAGCTTTATGTCCTTGCCGCCTTTTTGATAAGCTATATTTCCCTCAAAATGAAATTGCGAGTGCCTTTTCATTTGATGGCGAGGAAAGCAAGATTGAAAAAATCTCAATTTTTCAAATATTTTGTTCTAACTTCTGGAGAAACAGAGGACACTTCCTTTCAATCTTTTTTTTTTCGACACTCATTCTCGTTTTCTGGAAGAGCATCACTGAATATATTTTGCGCATACAACTCGGCGGTGACGCAAGCGAGCTCTTGGAAGCACGTTAGTGTCGCCTGCGGTCATGTGCACAAGGAACGAAATGAAATTGCTTTCAGGCCAAGGGCGGGCCTCGGCAAAAAAAGCTGAAGTCTCCAAGCAGCGCTTTATGTAGTCTCCTGGCATAAAAAAGAGGCTCATAGAGAAAGGGGAAACGGCGAAAGGCTCGTCGTCAAATGGGGTTTGTGAGGTCATGAAGTAAATAGAAAGTGAATAAGATGAGTTGTAAAGACGGTGCATGCTTTCAAAGAGGAATTGCTCCTGTACAAACTCAGAGTTAAAAGCAAAGTAGTGTACGAAGAGGAGTTCAAGGTTGCTCTTGGCATTTTTTTAAAAACTATAGTCTTTCTTTCGATGCTTCAAATCAGAAATTTTGATTTGTATGTTTGTCCGAGTGTGTTTCTCTTGCTTTTAGTCTAGCACCCGATTCAGTAGAATGGCGAAAGTTCAACTCCTCCCAAGGCGACCACTCATTTTGATCTGGTCTCTGCCTTCATACGTGCTAATAATCTCAATAAAAAACAAATCTTACGCATAATTTTATGCAACATCACTACGTGGTCATTATTAGTGTGTTACTTTCCTGAAATGCAGTCATACGCAAATACAAAGAGTTCAGCGCTTATTACGCGGCGCTGGCAAGGCGACGCTATCACCAAAAAAAACGGGCGTTTCCTATACGCTTCATTTAAACTACATGGTGCTGCCACGTACCAGTGACTTTGCCTTCTAGAAAAACTTCCTTTTTTCAAATTACTGCTAGATGGCATCCATATATCACGCAGCGCAGAACGTCATCCATTTTCTCGCGCAGAACGTCAAATCAACGTTTTGTTCTCTCTTTCTCCAGACAGAAGACTATTGTCTTTCGACGACTTTTCCCAGTGAAACGAGCAGATTTTTTTTCTAACCTTCCCACATGAGGCTTTACTGCTCGACCACAAACGTGAGAACACTGAACGCAGAAGTGAGGAAGGACAGCTGATTCGTACAGCCGGGTTTAGGAGTGCCGACAAGAAATAGAGGATAGTAATTTTCACTTTTATCAGGAGGAAGTAGCAAAGTGGCTGTTACGGTAGAAGGCAAAGTTTCTTCCGGGTGCTCGATAATTTTTATGAAGGGAATAAAAGCTCAGTAATCAGGTTTTTTGTTGACTTGTTTGTAGGTTCGTATATGTTATTTGTAGGCAAGTACGTGCGTACCATGTTGGTCTATGTACGTGCTTGTTTATTTTTCTCGGTATGAAGAAATATTTACCGTCACGTCTGTATAAATTAGAAGCACACTTGGAGGAAGCAGTCAAAATAATCTAACCCAGTTGCGCCCCTAGCGAAAGCTTTGCCAACTGCGGCGCATTTACCTCCTTGTGTTCTTGTTTTCTTCATTTCGAGCTTATTTGCTCTTTTCGGTTTTCTTCGCGTGAATATCTGATACTTTCTATCCTTCATTGTTAAGTTCTTGTAGTTGTCCGATTTCTTTTGGGAATATTTATTTTCTGTATTGAGGTCTCTTTCATACTGTTTTACTACTGTTCGCTGCTCCGATCAGATTGTGTTTAGCTCCAGTGATGGTGTTTTACCTTAACTTCTTTCTTTTTTAGAAGTGTGTGTTATTCCCCATACCATTACTTAGCTGGCTCAGACAGACGTATCACTTATACCGTGGGCGCGACAAGCGTTTGTGGGCATGAGCGCGCTGGTGTTTCAAACGTACAGCCTGCTCGGCTCATGAGTATGAAACGTGGAACATGAATGTAGACATGTGAGACGACTACATGCAGGTCGGTGGCGTTTCTGCAGAGTGGTGCCTTAAACTGCTCCGTCATTGAATATTAAAGCCGTTCGATGAAAACAACGCCTTTGGCAATACGCGGGAAAACTCGCCACACATGCGAAACAGTCGAATGGTAGCACCTGAAAAACTACGCAAGTCAACAACGAATATCACCCTTCCCCTGGCGTAGTGCTTTCACAACGCTGTTTTGCTTCGCTGCATCAGCAATAAATCGCACCTCTTTACAATTCACTCCTGGAAAGTCAAGTGTTTCACTGAGTATGTTTACTCGCACGAGTTTTCACCGCAGGACGCAGTGGGAGGTCGATTCACAGCGCCCTATCAACGAAAGCACATCGAGTAAACATCGTCCAGATTGCCCTTGAAGCTACGCAACACGCTCCAGTCGTAATCCCGCCGGCCGCAGGAAACCGCGTTAATCGAATTCGGCGGGTGGCAGGTAAGCCCACCCTCGCCCGCATCTTCATTCCGGTCTCATCTGCTAATGAGACTATATATTGAGAGATACTCTTCATTAATAAGTACTGGCGATATGCATTAGGTGCATCCCAATGTCACGCCATATAAAAAATGTGCGTCACCCACGATCGTCCCAGCGCTTCGGCCACAGAGTCTAGTCCTATAAGCATTGAAAAGAAAATTCACACTGCAGTCAAGTTTTCTTCTTTGTTTTTTTTTCCTTTCGTGTAGGTTATTTCACTCTCAGGTACCGAACGGTTTCCCAATGCTTTCCGCCACTGTGTATCAACTTTGACGGAGTCTTACCTGCGTACCACAGACCAGGCAATAAGAAAAAGTAGCATTAGTCACTTTTACTTGCATCTGCACGACAGCAAGGAAACATAAGAAAACAAAAAATGGTACTGAAACAAAATTGTAGAGACACCACTGAAGGCATCCAAACTGCGGTCTGGTCTTCACTGCGAGCGCTGTAAGATACGACTTTAGAAACACTGGTAATGGACTCCTCCTTTCAAAAAACCAGTCTTATACCTCCCTCTTTATTATTAGCTGTGCCACGCCGCGGTGTTCTAGTGGCTAAGGTGCAGGTCGTGGGATTAAATACCGGCTGCGTTGGCTGCATTTTCGATGGAAGCAAAATGCTGTATGCCCATGTGCTCAGATTTGGGTGCACGTTAAAGAACCCCAAGTGGTCTAAATTCCAGAGCCCTCAACTACGGCGTCTCTCATAATCATACGGCGGTTTTGGGACGTTAGAGCTCACATATCAACTAAGTCTTAATCACTGTGCATATATAACATTGAAACGGGTGAGTACTTTGTTCATAAAATTGTGTCCAACAGTTTGCAACTTTGCTTGTTGTTCGCTAGCCCCGCAAGCAATATGAGATTTCTTGCACTACATACATCGCAAGTCTGTCCCGTTAGAAAGGTGTCAATTATGCCTGAAAACAAAGAAGCCAGCAATTTGGTAAGTATCCCATCTAAAAAACAGGGCTTGCGAACAGGGACACAAAAGCTTACTCAGTATACAACAATGAAGAGTTTGATAAGAAGAACATACATAACTCTTGCCATTAATACAGAATTACCCAGATGCCTTGAAAGACCGTTGGGTATTTTCAACTTTGTGGTTCGAAACCAGCATAATAGACTACTCTAGGGCCAAAAAATATCACCTTACGCCGTTACCAGTCCTGCACTTCCATTTTAAATTCTCTCTTTTCTTGTTATCATAGCAGTACTCTCAGCCACGCCCTGCCTCCGAAACCCACGTATGGTATCAAGCTGAGTTGTTTTTGAGGCTTACTTATATTATACCTCCAGCTCTCTCCTGAGTTTGTCGATACATCATTTCTCTTGCACTAGCCTGTTCGTGTTTACTCTGATTATGAGGCTTGACTTTAGCCGTGGGAGGGAATCAAAGTCAGTTGGTATACCTGAAAGAAGCCCTCGAAAAGTGGTTATGTGAATACTCTTATTACACGAAAAGCAGGTTATAGGTGCTTTGTGTCTGCTAGAAACGAGAACGCTAGTTTCCTCATACGCGTATTCTGCATTCACTTCCTTTACCCTTCAGCCCTCTTACAGTTTAGTGAACTTGGTGTTACTATTATTACCTCACTACCTTTCCTTCTTTTCTCTTTCTCTCTCTCTTTCTATTTTTCCTGCCACAGGGACGACATGCATTCTTTTATTCTTTCATTTAAATTTCATGAATAAAGCCTTGTTCTAACCTTGTTTCAATGCCTATGGAATGCGCTTACGTGAAACAATCACATAAACGCACTTGTCTGGAAATTGCAGGTTTATTATTCTTTCGCATTGCTTGCTTGCACATCATCTAATGAAGAACCGTTGTCGTTCAGCTCGTGGCATCAAATCTATCATTCCTCATTCTTTCATGGGATTCTCCTCTATATTATACGCCGAAAAATTCAGCTGCCTGGCTTCCAACTGTCTACACATATATTTAGCCGCTAAGTATTAAAATGAGTGGTGCTAAGAGAAACGCCAACATTTCCTGAAAATTATTCATCAAAATTCTGCATTTTGGCATTTCGCTATTACCATTAAGGCTCAGAAAAGCAAACAATAAATGCCTACGTTGTACTCAGAGCCCGAGTACTTATCTCTGTCGCTTGAGAGGGAGCGCTGATGATGGCAGCCAAATTCATGATGCAGCTTTAAAAAAGTCTTAAAGAAACGTGGCATTATTGATCCCAACGGGTAAAATATTATACATGTAAGTTTGAGTGCCCGAGTTTCGTTTTACCTCGTTAATTTTGATTTCGTGCTTACGGATGACAAAAGATCATTTTTTATTCATTTTATTTATCAACATTTACAGGAGGAAGTGGAATTTGACTGTGACCCTGGTAGATATATTATTATAGACATTTGAACTTGCAAACTATTTCCAGTGTGCGTCCATCTCCCCTGCACGATAGTAATATCTGGTCTTATCTTTCAGCGTTCCAGTGCCTGGCGGGCACCGACATGGAAAATGGTGAGTAATTCTGGTTCGGCTGGTGTAATGACGACAAGCCGAAATAATTAAACTCGTCACGTCATATCTGTTTCCAATTATATGCGAATATATTTTACTATCAATTGTTCTATACGTGTATGAAAGCATCACGCTGGTAGGTATTTCTTTTAGTTTAATTATTGGCACTTCGTATCATCAGCTCCTGCATATAAATTGCAAAGCTTGCCTTAATAACCGTTCTTTTTCAAACGTCTTCATCTATTCGAAGGCCTATTTGAATGCAAATGAGTTTTCTATGGTGGGTTAAAAAACAGCGAACGATAAAAACAGGATAATGGAGGAATGAGGACTGTAGGCACGCTTGAGCAAACACGTCACTTTTTTAGTCTCACTTTATCTTTTATTTGAAAACATTGTGTGTCTGCATCGATTAATTTAAAAACTTTTGCGGCAGATAGCGTTTGTGATTTCGCACAAGATACTAAAGTTGAACATTCTTAGTTTTTGCTTGGGACGCTCAGTTACTGTTGTATTACTGTTATTGCTTATGCCGGGGATCACAAATTATACATTATCTCTAAGTGATTTTGAAAAGAATTGCTAATAACGGGCCTCTTACGAAGCGTTTTGTTTTCTGAGCTTGACCCAACTTCCTATGGTAGCTGGTAAGGCTGCTATCATTATAAGAAGGGCCGCTTACAGACGTGATGCGTCAACACTTTGATCTTAGCAGCAAGGAAAGCACGGAGGAGATACCTAACGGACGTAGTGATTGCTCACTCCCATGGAAATTTTCCGCCCTACCACATCGTGCATAAAACTGCCTGAATCAGCCATGAAGCTGCAATCCGTCAAGGCACATCAAAGTATAGTCAGAGACTGGAAGCAAGAGCGTCAACAGTGCACTGCCTTCAATCGTTCCTCAGCATGATACCCGCAGCTCACCTTTGTATCATCGAAGAACTTGAGAAGTGAGACTGAACGTCATTTTTAAAATTTTCTCACGAGTAAAAAGCGCCACTTTTGTGCACTAATCTGAAAGGTCTATCTTCGGGACGGATGTGCACCAAAACCACAATTTCGTTTAATATGCACCGTTTTGAGCCACGTTATTCGCCGAAATCACAAAGGTCTTGTCCACGATGTTTTTGGGAGCCGCCAATTGAGCGATGCTACAACCCCTTTAAACGCCCTTCATGCGATCAGCGTTGAGACGTCAGGTAACGTCTCTATACCATCACCTCCCGCCACTCTATCCTTTACAGGCTTTTGCTACTACCATTCTCACCCCTACTTTGAGTCATTGGTGAACCACTATTCACGCTTTTTTCTTCTGCATGGTTGTGCTTTGATTCAAAGGCTTCCTTGGATATCTCCCTATTATGTACTCCCGCTTTCCTTTCACGTCAAATTGAATCAAAATGCGCGCCGCATCCGACAACAAGCTTTGGCAGTTTGTTTTGAATGCGAATAAAAAAAAAAGATTGGCAAGTGCATTTGTGGGCATCGACAGCCTATACTGGCGCCAAATCCGTTCGAGCGCCTGATAATCAGTGTCTTTTTTTCACCCAGTAGTTTGGCGTCTTCCGTGGTTCAGTAACTGTGGCATTGTACTACTGCACACAAGCACGCGAGCATTTCTTCTTGTTCCATTGCATGTGCACAATGATGCAATAGGAACAAAGAATATTGGCCGCTTGTCTGCGTGCTTCACTCACAGGTCGCAGGATCGGATCTCGGTCGTGGCTCCCGCATTTCCGATGAAGGCGAAAATGCTTGAGGCCAGTATTCTTAGATTTAGGTGGACATTACACTGTAAGCAAAAGTTAGCCGAGATGGGAGTTTCTCCAACACATGAGCCCACAAAACTCCCCTGCCCCAATTATTTACTCCCAGGTAGGGAGTGAACTCCGCACATGTCGTCGTAAAACGTCCCCTGCTTAATCACAGAGTTTATGAACGGCATGACCTTGTTAAACTCCCCAGGGAGTTTCAGGTCACGTGGTTAAAACTCCCTATGAAAGCTTTGAAAACCCTCTTTGGGCGTGACGTGCGTGCGTGTGTGTGCGTGTGTATGTACGGGCATATGTTTGCACGTCGGTGTGAAACACAGGTGCTTCGTGTGGCTAACCATGTGAGCATCTGTCAACAGGCAACGAAATTATAAGTGCAGCGAAGAATCGCAACGACCGGTTGGTATTTACTGTGAACATTTCAATATGTTTCGCACCGTTAAACCACGCTGCACATCGGTCCGAATCCTCAATAAAACGCCGTGAATGCCGCGCTTCAAAGGGCCAAGTAACAAAAAACTTCGAAGAATAATTTATTGGTAGCAAAAGTTAGGTGTTTAGATCGTCAGCGGCTGCTCCTAGAGTTTCACTGTCAAAAACTTCGAAGCGGTGTGAAGTAGGCTTCACTCGACTACGGCAGCCTGGCCGGCTACCGGTGTGAGAGTTGCGCCGACGACGCGCTCGCCCCGTCTCCGCTGATGGATCCCAGGGAATCCCAGAAAATCCAAATTTCGGAGCACTCCACTATGGCGTCTCTCACAATCATATGGTGGTTTCAAGTTGTGACATTAAAACCCAACATATTATATTATAATACGAAAGTGCTTATGCTGGGTTACACCATGGCTCCCCTGACCTACTTCCGTCACGGTACTGACATTGAAAAGTATACTAAGAGATTGCGAAGAAGAAAAAAAAAACCGAAAGGCAAGTATTTGTCGCGTGGAATCTAACCACCAACATTTCGATTCTCAGCGCGCGATGCTATCCACTACGCCATGAAGAGCACGTTGTCTGGGATGCTAAGGGCAAGCAATTTATAGACACCGTACATCGTTTGGCAGTCCTCAGAGATCCGAAACTTTAGCGGGTTTTCGTTATCACTGGCGAGATGGTGCGGCGCGCTCGCGTTGGACGTGCTCTAAAGGTCGTCGACTCGCAGCGTGGTCTTTCCTGCACGCTCGCTTATCGGACTCGTAATTCTGGAAAGGACGAAGGTCACTTCGCACGCTGCGCTGACGCGCTTACGAACACACGACACAGGAAGAACTCGGACAGCTGCTCACGCTTGTCGTCTGTATACTTGTGCGCTCGTTTCGTGCGTCTTTCTTTCTGTTTGAACAGCGTGCTTTAAGTGTCGCGCTGTGACGTCGTTAGTCCGCGCTCGTCATGTGTATGCAAATTTTGTGTGTGCTTTCTGCTAAAGGTGTGCGCTGCAAGTTTCAAGCGGCTTGCTGTTCTTAACGTGACTGTACAATTTTTTTGCTGTTCTCGAAGCAACTCAACTCTATACCTATGTACAGACACATTGTACTTTCGCGTAATACCGATTCCTATATATGGGGATCAACCACGGTATTATATTATTATTATTATTATTATTATTATTATTATTATTATTAATATTATTACTACTATTGTGAAGAAGAAAGAGCGTCGTTGGCAAGCAACATCGCCGCCATCTGCTTGACCGTTGCTCTTGCACGATCGTGTTTCTTCGTAGAACCACCGTCGCAACAGTCGTCAATAAACCCTTTTTCAATTGGTGGAAGGTGCTGACATTCCCCGTCGCCTGAACCTGGGTGCTGCCATTCGCCGTCGCCTGAACCTGGAGCTGCGCAACCGAACGCTACCTCCCATCATGGCTACCAACAACGCGCAACCTGGCTCTTCCACTCCATCACCCAGCAACCCCGGCGTTCTTCGTTTGCGAGAGCCTAAGGTCTTTAGCGGAGCTGATGAGACCGACGTGGAAGACTGGTTCGCTAACTATGAACTGGTGAGCGCTAACAACAAGTGGGATGACGCGGACAAATTGACTTACGTCATCTTTTACCTCACTGACGTGGCCGAAATGTGGTATAACAACCACAAAAACGACATCACGACGTGGTCCATCTTTAAAACCTTGTTTGCTGACGTTTTTGGCCGACCCGCAGTCCGCAAGTCCAGAGCCGAACAACGCTTGCGGACTCGCGCACAAAAGCCAACAGAATCTTTCACCAGCTACATCGAAGACATTATTGGTCTTTGCAACCGTGTCAACACCACCATGCCCGAGTCGGAGAAGATTCAACACATCCTCAAAGGGATAAATGACGGTGCATATCAGCTGCTCCTTGCCCGTAATCCTGCCACCGTTGCGGAACTTGTTACTTTGTGTCAAAGTTTCGACGAGTTGAGCAAGCAGCGCGCCCTGACTCGCCCATTTTCCTCACACGCCGACTCACTCTCCAGTCTCACTTCTGTTCCTGACCACTCACCAACCCTGCAAGAGATTAAAGACTTTGTGCGTGAAGAAGTAGCTCGGCAACTGTCGTTGATTCCCTTCACGCAGCAGCCGCCGTCCTCTCGTCTGCCCTCACCACTCCGCGACGTTATTGCAGAAGAGGTAGCTCAGGCTGTTCCCGTCGCTGCCCACCAGCAGCCTGTGGCCATGCCTGTTGCCCATGCGCCGGCTATGCAGCCCGTGGCCGCGCCCCTTACGTATGCCCAGGTGGTACGTAGCAGACCCCGCCAGCAGCATTGCCACCCATGTCTTCAGTCGCTCCCCAATCCGCCCCATTTTCGACACCTTGGGCCGCACCACGAGTCAGCAATTCCTGGCGCACTCCTGACAATCGCCCGATCTGCTACGCCTGCGGTACTCCAGGACACGTGGCACGATATTGTCGCCGTCGCTTCCAACCACTCCGCGACGCTACTCGGCCGTTACCGTATGACCCACAGCCCATGCACATACCTGCTCCCTATCCCTCACCGCAGTATGGATGCACTAACTTTCCTGAGTCTCGGTCACACCAGCCTCAAACTCACTCTCCCCGCTCCCCATCTCCTCGCAGGCGATCACTGTCCCCAATGCGTCCTAGACCCGCTTCCTCCAACCGGGAAAACTGAACGCCGCAGTTCCAGAGGCAAGAACTGCGCCGTCGTCGAAATGCTCAAGTCCTCGCACTTCACCAGCTAACGTCGTCGCTATATCTGTCGATGGTGTTTCTACCTTTGCCCTCGTCGACACAGGTGCTGCCGTATCTGTTATAGCCGCCCAGCTCTGCCGCTCCCTACGCAAAGTGACCACGCCGCTCTCTGGACTATCGCTTCGTACAGCTAGCGCACAACAAGTTCGACCTCTTGGCACCTGTACGGCCCGCATATTCGTCCAAGGCTCTATGTACGTTGTCGAGTTCATCGTCCTTTCGGTGTGCTCGCATGACGTTATCCTCGGGTGGGACTTTCTGTCAAATCATCATGCCATCATCAACTGCGCACGCGCCGAAGTTCAATTTTCGCACCTGTGTGACGAACCTTTGCACGAAACCCTTGAGCGGTCGCCAAAACTTGTCGTGCGTGAGGACACTGAAATTCCGCCAGCCTCTCTTGCCGTTGTCCCGGTTTGCTGCGATGACTATAACGATGCTACAGTAATGTTTACACCTTCCGACATTTTCATGAGCCGCAGAGCCGTTTCCTTGCCTTTCGCTACACTCGACGTCACTGCGGGCCGAAGCAATATTTTCGTCCACAACCCCCTTTCTGCACCGCTTACGCTACTTGCCGGCGAATGTCTCGGTCGAGTGGAGTACCTCGATTCCTGTTTATTCCTTAACATGCCAGACGAATCCTGCAGTAGCGCCTCGACCGAACTTCATGCCCTTTCCCCACTGGAGTGCTCATCGAGTGACACCTTCTCGAGTTCCATCGCCGACACCTTAAGTGCCCATGAACGCGCCGAGCTTCTTAATCTCCTCCAGCACTTCGCGAATTCATTCGACGTTTCTCAGCCGCAATTGGGTCGGACTTCCGCAGTGCACCACTACATTGACACCGGTTCGCACCAGCCATTGCGTCAAAGACCGTACCGTGTCTCTGCTGCAGAACGTCACGTCATTAACGACCAGGTCGAAGAGATGCTACGCCGTCGCGTTATTCGACCATCGCACAGTCCTTGGGCATCTCCTGTCGTTCTAGTTCGAAAAAAAGATGGATCGATTCGATTTTGCGTCGACTACCGGCGATTAAACAAGGTGACGCGGAAAGACGTCTATCCGTTACCGCGCATAGACGACGCCCTTGACAGCCTACAAGGAGCCGAATTCTTCTCCTCCTTAGACTTACGATCTGGATACTGGCAGGTTCCTATGGCAGAAGCTGATCGCCAGAAAACTGCGTTCATTACACCAGATGGCCTGTACGAATTTAACGTAATGCCATTTGGTCTTTGTAATGCTCCTGCCACGTTTGAACGGCTCATGGACAACACACTGCGTGGACTGAAGTGGTCTGTGTGTCTATGCTACCTCGACGACATTGTCGTTTTCTCTCCCGATTTTCCTACGCATCTGCTTCGGCTCCAACTGGTTCTGACGTGTTTAACCAACGCTGGGCTCCAACTGAACCTTAAAAAGTGCCGCTTCGCCGCGCGAGAGCTGTCCATCTTAGGGCACATCGTGTCCAAGCATGGTGTTCGACCCGACCCTGCAAAACTGCGAGCAGTCGCTGAGTTCCCGAAACCTACTACACTGAAAGAATTACGCAGTTTTGTCGGACTATGTTCGTACTTCCGGCGCTTCGTGCGAAATTTTGCATCGATCATGTCACCACTGACCAACCTCCTACGCGGTGATGCAGACCTTTCATCCTGGTCTTCTGACTGCGACGTCGCGTTTGCCACGCTCCGTAGTCTGCTAACATCTCCTCCAATTCTTCGGCATTTCGACCCAACAGCTGCAACGGAAGTTCACACAGACGCTAGTGGGGTTGGTCTAGGCGCCGTCCTCGCCCAACGCAAGCCGGGCTACTCCGAATACGTCGTCGCTTATGCGAGTCGCACACTTACTAAAGCTGAGGCCAATTACAGCGTCACTGAAAAAGAGTGCTTGGCGCTAGTGTGGGCGCTTCGCAAGTTCCGCCCTTATTTGTACGGTCGCCCATTCGACCTGGTAACGGACCACCATGCACTTTGTTGGCTCGCCACATTGAAAGACCCTTCTGGCCGCCTAGCTCGGTGGGCACTGCAAATCCAGGAGTACGACATTCGTGTCATCTATCGCAGCGGACGCAAGCATTCTGACGCCGACGCCCTGTCGCGTTCGCCTTTACCTCCCGACTCGGCCTGCGGAACCACTGGTATCTCCATCGCATCTCTCGACCTCGACTCCTTTACCAGTGAACAACACAAGGACCCGTGGATCGCTTCTCTTTTTAACTGCCTTTCTGGATCGTCAACCACTGCGGTACCACGATCTCTCCGACGTCAAGCTGCTCATTTCGCCATTCGTGATCGGCTACTACACCGACGCAACTACGCCCCCGAAGGTCGTAAGTGGCTCTTGGTTGTCCCGCGCAGCTTGCGATCACAAATCTGCGCCTCCTTTCACGACGATCCCCAATGTGGTCATGCCGGAGTTTTCAAAACTTACGAACGCATTCGCCATCGCTTCTACTGGCGCGGAATGTATAATTTCGTTCGAAAATTCATTATGGGCTGTCCTGACTGTCAACGTCGCAAATCACCGCCTTTCCACTCGTCCGGTGCGCTTCAACCGCTTCCGTGCCCTTCCAAACCTTTCGATCGGATCGGAATTGATCTCTATGGCCCTCTACCGACAACATCAGATGCAAATCGGTGGATTATAGTCGCTGTGGACCATTTAACACGCTACGCTGAGACCGCCGCCCTTCCAAGTGCCACTGCGCGGGACGTAGCATCCTTCATCCTTCATCGCTTCATATTACGACATGGTGCACCTCGAGAACTACTAAGCGATCGAGGTCGAGCCTTCCTATCAGAAGTCGTCACGTCTCTGCTTTCTGAATGCCATGTTGTTCATCGCAAGACCACGGCATACCACCCGCAGACTAACGGGCTCACGGAAAGATTTAACCGCACCCTTGGCGATATGCTCGCCATGTATGTGACATCCGATCATACTAACTGGGATCGCATTCTTCCATTCATTACGTTCGCATATAACACCGCGGCACAGTCTACCACTGGATTTTCACCTTTCTTTCTTCTTTATGGACGCGAACCATCCCACACCATCGATACTCTCCTTCCATACCGTCCTGACGCATCCGAATGCCCATGTGTGTCCGAAGCTGCCCGAAATGCGGAAGAGTGCCGTGAACTCGCACGCACCTTTACGTCTCGAGAACAACAGCGCCAGAAAGAAAACAACGTCGACTCTTCACAAAGCCCCAGCTATTCCCCGGGATCACTTGTATGGCTGGCTGTTCCTTACCAAACCCCCGGCATTTCCTCAAAACTCGTTCCAAAGTACGAGGGCCCATACCGCGTTTTGCAGCAAACCTCGCCGGTGAATTTTCTCATCGAGCCACTTTCCCCATCTGACGACATGCGCCGGCGTGGACGTGACATCGTCCACGTCGCCCGCCTTAAGCCATATTATAGCCCTCTGCCTCCAGACTCTTAGGTCGCCAGGATGGCTCTTTTTCAGCGGGGGCAAATTGTGAAGAAGAAAGAGCGTCGTTGGCAAGCAACATCGCCACCGCTTGGGTACTGGGTGCTGGGCTTCGCTCGCTCGGCTCGTGCTGATCATCGCCGCCATCTGCTTGACCGTTGCTCTTGCACGATCGTGTTTCTTCGTAGAACCACCGTCGCAACAGTCGTCAATAAACCCTTTTTCGCTATTATTATTATTATTATTATTATTATTATTATTATTATTATTATTATTATTATTATTATTATTATTATTATTAGTGTGCTCAGCCGCGTGTATAGGCGATAGTCTTCTGCCATTCGTGCTGCTGTTCTTGTAACAGTTCCAGCCTATCAGGTAGCAGCTTCATATGATCGGCACAGGGTTTTTCGTATAGAACATCGCATTTCCAGCGCAGCGTAAGAAACGCTAGGACCTTTATAAATATGTACTCAAGTATTTTCTAGTAGAGCAGCACACCGCCTAATACTGACGTATTGATGTTACGCCTCAAATATGCGTAATATTTGCTTTTTTTGAACAATAATAATATTATGTGGGAACTCAGCCATCATATGAAGATGGCCGTGATTTCAGCATGCGCTTGAACTTTGGCCAGGTGGCCACCTCTGCAATTTGGTTTGATAATTTGTTTACTGCATATTGGGTTTGAATGAATGCCTAAAAGTTAGCTCAAGATTTGATATATTATAATTAGTTACGCTAAGTTCAAGCAACACAGATCTGGCAAGAGGACTGTGAGCAGTGCTAAGCTGAGTTCATTTTTGTAACGCAACTTTGGTGGTTTAAATCTTAGCTCCAGTTTAGCTGAAGGACCCTGCGTAATATTCAACACCGGCTACTGCAAGTTTGAGTTTAGACTTTCTTTATTTTAATGACATTCCATAAGCAGAAGTCTGTGACCCCACTACACGGCTAAAAGTTAATGAGCCTGGACTTACTACCTTAAGTTTATTTCGGTTATCAGCACAGATGGCAGTGTTGGACGAAACGTTCTTATATATTTCATAGCGTGCAGGTCATTTATTATCTTACTACCAACTAATCGATAACTTGCCCCTTCAAAATAATGCCATCCCTTTCACTGTTCGATTGATACACGTACATCAAAATTGATGACACAAGCTTAGTTGTTGCTGTTGTAACCACCTCAGACACAAAATATAGCTCCGTTTATATTAATGGCATAGGAACGGTCGGCAGCTCTTACATATTGTGGTCATTAGCAAGTGCAATATAATAGCATCAAGACATCGCGTATCATTCTACCTGAATTTTTAGAGCAGTATACACTTATAGATAACAGCTGTGACCTTACTCGATAAGATACGTATTCTACATTTCGAATTCGAAGGCGAGTGTTTTAACCACTCTGCTGCCCTGGCACGCTGGCATGACATAGAATAGCCTTGTGCAGTATTGTATATCAATGGGGTAGAAAAATGGTGGGAGGGTCAGGAGGGGTGATAAGAGAGTAGGTCCGAGGGATAGTAATAGGGGAGAGTGTGAGTCATACCAGCGGAAGAGCGGGAAATACAGAAATAGGGAGGAAGAAATAGAAAAAAACAGACATAAACAAAGAATAATGAAACCGTAAAGAGACCGAGTGAGACAAGAAAAAACAAGAGCGAATTGAACAGCCAAAGAACGCGAAAAAAACCCAGAAATAAATGGAGAGAAAAAAACGGCGATCAACAGAGAGAAAACGACAAAAAGGCAGATATACTAACAGCGAGAAATTGGAAGAGGAACCAAAAGGCTACCCAGCTCTGCAGTACCTTCAGGTTTCGCGCCTCTAGTGTGAAGCTACAACCCCAAAAACGACGTGTTAGAGACAATTCTGCTGTCTCTAACACTGCGTTTTCAGCGCAACCTACGCTGGTCTTTTTTTATTTGCTTTTATGTTTTGCTCGCGAAGGTAGAAGGACGCAAGGTTTGCTATAGGAGACGTGACTACGAGCCCACGTGTCGGGTGGTACCTGCATCGGCGAAAGGAACAATTAACGAGCTCTCCTAAAACCATAATAAGCATCGAATGCGGGTCAAGCTCAAACGAGACCAGGTACGTAGCAAAGAAGTACAAAGGCACAAAAAGAAAACATCCATCGGAGATCTATCACCCGGGGCTCATCTCTATTTCACTGAATCCCTGCGGTGTCGAACGGAGCAAAGGTCTTCACCTCGCTCGGTACTGTTTTTTGTTTTGCACCCGCGCACGAAACACAGCTAAGAATTCGTATCGTTGAGATTGAGGTGTAATGGAGTATCTATTGGATATTAACGTATGGCGAAACCTTTTTAAAAAAAAGATGCATGGTGCCCATAAAATAGTATTTCTTCAGAAAAAATATAGAAATAACAATAAGTAAGAATTGAAAAACGGGCTGCCATCTAAGTTGAGAAGATTGCCGACATGTCATGTATGGGTGCACAAGCAGACGCTATTGAAACCCCAAAAAGAACATCCACCCCCATTCCTCTATTGACTCGTTCAGGCAAGAGAAGACACACTGCAATGAGAAGGCAAAAAGCATCAAGAAAGGGCGAGCTCATGTCGGAGCTGCAGTTAGAGCTTCATTTATTTCCAAGCGTCGACTCCGCTACATTTGCTGCTCCCCACGCTAGCTTTGCTCTACACTACCACGCTACTGGTCCATCTTTTCTTTTTCTTTCTTGACTGGTCTATCTTCACAGGACACGGCCTCCGCCCGTGTTAAAAGAGGGGATTGTTTTCAGGGAGTTCAACACATGTTTATGAGCGAGGCGCCTCAACGATACTCATGAGATGCTGAGGGTCAATGCTCGGAAACAATGTTATGCGAAGCATGTGGATGAGAGCTGATAACTTCGTAATTCTTTTATTGAGCCGGGCGAAACATCCCCAAGTGGCGCTAGAGATATGTACAAACGCACAGACAAACTTTATACAGCAGCATATGTTTTATATAACCAGTTCTTCGGAATTGTGTAGCGATGCCAACAGGAACACGGATGTTAGCGACACCAGAATCACTGGTGTTTGCAAGGTGGTCGCCGTGGGCACTGCTACAAAAATCAACTTCAGCGGATGGCGCCGAACTTCTGTGGACGTTAACCGGACAAGACGGCTGTATCAGAGGAGTACTTATGTAATGTTTATAACATTGAATAGCCAGCCCTGCAACCACAATTGTTGTTTCATGAACATTATGGTCTGATTGAAAAGTATTTTCGAGATCTGGCGTGCGTTGTGGTGTAATACTTTATCTCCACGCACAATGCTGGGGGTTTGATTACTCCTTTGGTCCTAACATTTCTTTTATGCATTTTTGGCGTCAACGCTGCTGCTGTCAGCTTTTTCTTAAAGCTCACGCGCTAAAACTACTTTTGTTTCTCCTCGCCATCGCCCGCTAGACACCAACTGTGAATCACCTGTGGCACGTAATCGTATACTTGTAGCCTTACCCACCCGCAATTATATGCCACACGTCTGGCGGGAAGAGTTCGATGACGTACATTACGGAATTCTGACAATATTTATGTCATGACCAGTGAGTCATAATCGTCAGACCATCTCTTTCAACCATGATTTTGGTTTACCCCAAAAGGTTGATCATGGAAGAATTCAGATGTAGATAGATAGATAGATAGATAGATAGATAGATAGATAGATAGATAGATAGATAGATAGATAGATAGATAGATAGATAGATAGATAGATAGGAAAAATGCTCAACGATCCGGCAGTACGCTGTGAAACGCGTGGCATTTAAAAAGAATATCTACGAAGTGAATGCTGATGATGAAGCGAAGTAGTGTGCATCAAGTCATAAGTTATGGCCTTCTATTTTTCGTTCTGGTTAAGAGAATTTATTTTGTTCGTGTTAACCTTTTGGTATGTCATACGCTTTTATTGATGGGTTAAATGTCAGAGATTTTTGCTGTTGTAGTCTTTTATTTCATTTGTCCAGCTTAAGAGCTTTTTGATAACATTCCTGTTCAAATATGTTTCAGTTGGTTCACACATATGTTAGTTACATATGCAGTCAAGCAGCATTCATCACATGATGAGTCCTGGCCTTCTATTTTGTGTGGTTAAGAGCCTGGTATTTTGTTTTCATTAAAGGGCCAGTGAACAGGCTATGAAGTTTTTTTACACCACCGAAGAAGCTTTGCAATCCATAGAGTAGGCCACGGTGATCTCGTTTTCCAAAGATTACAGCACTGCACGCCACGCAGCGCCTTTATTCGCAAAACAAAATCTGCGCTCTTTCACTTCACCTGACCAATACCCCTTTCACACGCAACAACTCCGAGTCGCCGATCGGTAACTTGAAGTAGCACACACCTCATCCATTGGTCGAAACCAGTCAAAACGACGGGCTACGCCTTTCCCTCCCTGTGAGAGAGAAGGGTGGCGACGCCACGCAAAAGTTTGGAACCAGCTGAAACCGATGTTCGAACCCTTGTAACTTCTTTAATATAGAACGCATTCACAAAATTTTAGCGGCAGCATGTTCACAAAGCAAAAGCGCACATATTTCTTTTTATAACAATCTTTAGGACCTCGGGATTGTACCATATAGAGTTCGCGGCACTATCCCCGTTCTCTCGCTAACACATTTTAGGCTGGAACTTTCTTGCTTCTGCTTCCGCGGCTATTTGTAGTGGACAACGTGTCATTTACCTTAGCGACACATACCAATTGCAAAGCGACGATATATACAGGCCACTTCCACTCTTCAACTGGCTCTTTAACTTTTTGTTTTGTCATGTGCTTTACTTTATGTGTGAATAAATATTGGTGTTTTTATGGCATTGTGGCCTTTCATCGGATTGTGTTGGTTAGGGGCCTTTTGATAACTTTCTTGTTCTTCACAGACGGTTTGGTTTGTTCACGTGCACCTGCGCTACATCTCATGTAGAAACTGGACGGTGGTTTACGGACTTCGTGGGGTCTGAAGGGGTTTTGCCCTTAAAATTTCAAAGAGTAACGGACGAGGTATAGTAAAACAGACGCCACAGCCTTCAGTCTAACATGCACTGCCGAATGTGGCAGTGCAGAATGAGTGCAATGATTTCTTTTATACGCGTCGCTTCTCACTGCGCGAAAGCACGTCCAAATTGTTTGTCGACACTCTCCCTATTTTATACTTCTCATCGCTAAAATCTCGCTCTTTAAACTAACAATGTACGAGCTCTTTCTTACGTTCAATAAATTTCTTAATGACTTATAAAATTCACTAAAATTTGTGAAAGGAACGTTAGATATTAATACCAAAGCAAGAAGCAGTACAGAAGAATGACAGCCAGTCCAGAAGAGTCATATGCATTATGAGGAACCTGTGGAAGCTTGAGAGAGGCTATATATTCGGGATTTCTTATTCTGCTTGGATTCAGGACATCCTAATCCTTTGGCATAAAGCTCGAATATTTTTTCACTAAAATCTTCAAACAAATTTTAATGAAACTTCAATAAAAATTCCGTTGTTTGTAATTGATACACATTATTTGAGATGAAAACTAAACCACGAGCCAAGATGTAACTCGAAGAACAAAACAGTGTTTGTCTCTTCTATTCGTGTGGCCTATCTTGGCTTGCGCTGAAGTTTTCCCCTTAAAAAAAGTATTGTTTTGCAAAATCATAAGTGTTCCTCATTTACGTAGCTGCACCCTCGTTTTGCTCACAAGAAGAACACGTTAATTTACGAAAACGTGATTGCTGCATCGCAAATGTTTTCTTTTATATTATATAACGCTATTCAGAGACACTGCCTCTTGGTCTACAAGAGGTATACTAAACAGTAGTGCAAATAGATGGGAGAGGACAAGCGGATTGTACTATTCTATGTGTTGGAAAAATGTCATGATCAATGTCAGAGGCAACCACGAATTCACATTTATTCAACTATTCCTTGCAATATATCTGTATGAGTGTGCCGTTCTGAATTTCTAATGGATACTTTTCTGTTTATGATTTATGGTTATGGATACTATTGTGATTACCAAATTGAAAATGTATTTCTAGTGTTCCCTCTCACATTTCGAATAATGCAAGTGAACCGCACGCCATACCTTGAAAAAGTTTCAAACATGACCTGAAGCAAAGCACGAATAATGCTCAGTTCACTCTAACAATCATTACTGTAAAGCCGTCAACGCTTGTTGTCTCATCCGCACATATTAGGTTTAGTTAAGCATGTTGAACAAACTTGGACGAACGTTTGGCGCGAAATAAGAGCTAAAAAAGCTTACTGAAACACTACAATGCTAAATCTAAAGTGTTATATCCCATATTAACATCCTAACGTGACTCAACGTAACGCGGAAATGCTAGATTATGAATAATCAATATTTTCTTAGCCAGATGTATACTAGAGCCGGGTATAGAGTGAATTGACGGCCCCGTGAAAACGCCAAAGCAAGAAAGTGGCGGGTACTTGTATTTCACCCAAGCTTGGTTACCATCCTTTCGTGCACGATATTTACATCCGCGAATAAACTACGTAGCTGCCGCACATTAAATTTTTTTTGTGTTACATCTTTCGAAGGGCAGTTTTATTTTATGCTCAATTTGGCTAATATAGTTTCACTCTTTTTTTCTCGGATCGCGGATGAAGAAAAGCGTATTACAAATTTTTTACTCTTATTATCTTTACGGGCATACTAACACACTAACTCAAGCTATCAAATAAATGAGCTTCATGTACACCCATCACGCACTTACTGAAACGATTTTCTCCTCTGTACTCTTCAAGCTGACAGCACAAATGGAAAAAGTGAACTGGCACTAGAGACTCATGTTGTTTCTTCGGCCCGCACTTCAACTACACTTCAAAGGTCCTTCCTTTTCGGCTCTGTATAGGACGCGGCTTCCATACGAAACCACTTGACCAGGCTTACATATCGTTGCATCACCGGTAGAATGCCGTACACGGAGAGCATCTTGTGACGAGAGCCCACAGAGAGGGCCGCAATAGCATGGCACTCGAAAACTCACTTTTCGAAGAGAGCTGCTCCTAAGAGGAAAGAAAGAAGCATGACAGTGAGCAGGAAAAAACGAACAGAAAACAAGAATGATCCCTTGATACTAACTCTGTAGGCTGCACTGAGCCGTGTATAGTAGAAAAGTGACTTGGAAAACATCAACGGAGTGGATGCGGCAACGGGCATGTTGGAGCAGGCGAAGTTCTTGAGGGAAGACGGGTGACTGCACCTATTCGAGGCAAGTCACGATGCGATAGGGTGCAGCTCACTGTTTTTGCGTACAAAGCGGGTGACTTCGGTGGAGTATATACTACCATTACTAGCTAAAGCCACGCTGAATAGGGCGCAATGTTTTCCGCTCACGGCCAGCACCGGAGGCAGTACATGCAGAATGCCACAAATCGGCGGCTTTACCACGGCCATGCCATAACAACAAGAACGGAGAGGATTACTGTACAAAACGCATTGTCGAGGACACGGAGGCAAGAGAGTGGGGAAGAGGGAGAGTGCACTAAGCAAAAGAGTTTCAGACTGCGTGAAAGAACGGGGAGTGTAGGAGGCACAGCCATTCAGTTTTTCAGACTTGGCCGGAGATTCCGTGCGCCGATGTGCATTGATTCCCATCACGTCGCACTGAGTAATTAGGGGAGGCCGCTGTATCCGCGGAATTATTAATACAAATCATACATTGCCCTCTCCCATGCTCCCTTGCTTCCCATCTCTCTTGTTCCCGTTTGCTGGCCGCGTCTCACATTCGTCTTACGGCTGCGGGCGCACGGTGGCCGTGTAATGCGGAGTAGAGTATAACACGGTGGCGTCACTGCGTTTCACCTACGCCGTCAGAAAGACAGAGAATCATTTTAATGAAATTGGCGCACCTACAAGCGAGGCATCGTGACGGCGGCGTAAAAAAGCTGGGCTAGGGTGAAGTACCAATCTCCACTTGCAAAGATCCTGAGGAGGGGAGAGGCTGACGGAGAGGCGGAGAGGCTGACGGACAATGGAGCCGATATCAGAAGAAGCCACGCCAATGTTCACAATAAGTGGTAGACCATATATGCAGAAAACAACTTATTTTTCTCGACAGCCGTGTTCAACCCTCCCCTGTAAACCAGACCACGCTCACCTGAAAGAAAGAAGCAAGTAAAGGAAAGGGCGTTGCGGATAACTCAATCAGCCGGCTTTTTTACCGCGACCGAGGAAAGGAAGCGCGTTGAAACGAAAGAGCAAATATAAAAATGCTTTTTTTTTTCACCAGCCAGCGCTAGCGATGCCTGATGAAAGCGGGACGGTTTGTCGGGATTCGTTAGTTCTTGTATTACAGCGAAAGCTGTTATAAGAACACAAGTAGGGTCACTCGGGGCACCGTAGTTGGCCGGCGCCACCGCGGCCGGTGTGCGTAACAGTGTCGCACCAAATAAAGAAGAAAACTCCGTAAGTTAAAATCACCAGGAACATAGCGTGGCTCGAACCCTAATCTTCTGCGTGCCAGCCAGTACTCTACCACTGAGCCATACCTGCGCTTGGGTTTTGTTCGCGAACTTCCATTAGGCATTCCTGATATTGGAAAAGTATTCACGTTAATATTAGTATTAAAGTGTTTTAGGACAGCAAAGGAACAACCAGGCGTTACACAATGCGAAAAGCATTACGATTGGGTTGTCCAGCGCTCCAACTCATTAGAAAAGCTTGTTCTTGATCACCCATTAACTGTGGTGCATATCCACTTCAGGCATAATTTCTCATCGTCGTCAGCCACTCCATGAACAATTAGAACGAAATTCCTTGCAAGTGTTTAGTGGCTACCAAGCTTCTTAGAAGAATGACGAAGGATAAGATAGCGAATGCCGGCCTACTACCCACAAATTATCATTATAAATGCCGTAGTGGGTACCCAGCAAGTTTGCTTGCAGCAGTTATCCGATGAGTGTTTAGAAAAGGTTGTGGAAGGTTGCTCTTCTTGACTTCGCTGTGACTGTGCTGCACCTGGCTGTTTTTTATAGAATTTGAAAGGGAATACTATTTATATACGCAGATCTATGTAGGGTGAGTTAAGATAGCAGATTTAATGGTCCCACTCAATGTATAGTGATTGCGACAAAAGTCATTGATTTTATCAGATGAGTGTCCTGTGAGCGACTGTAACTTGAAATGTGCAAACTGCTCATGCGACTTCTTCGTGAAATCTGCAATGTTACTGGATACATGAATACACCCAGACCGCAAAAGTTTTAACAGTTTGTTTGTTTGTTTGTGTGTGTGGGGGGGGGAAGGCAAAGGATGAAAACGTTTTCCTTACCTTTTTAGCTCACGTCGTACGTTCTACCACCTTTACAAATATTGAAGGGTTGATTTCCTAAGACATTAACCGCAGGTCACGCCTCACTGCGTAGGTTTAATCTCAGCAAACAAAAAGCTCCAAGTAAGGCTAAGAAATAACTAAACAAATATAAGACACAGGAATACACGCCTAGAGGACAGAGTTCCCGTTGCAGTTACAATAAAACGATGGTACATGCTTGGTAGACATAGAACCACCAAACAATGGAGTGCTGCACGACGAAACGAAGTGAACCAAATGGCTGCTACGCAGTAAAACCACAAAGTACATTGCTGTCCTTGCGATACAAATTTTTGCGCGCAACAGGGTGACTCATTTCAAACGCCAAAAATGAGATCATCAGTTTCCTTGAAGCGGTGGGTCAGAGCGAGAGGCAGAGAATGAAGCGAAGGAGAAATACAAGGAGGTTACCGAAACACTGGCTCGATTGGCTGTCCGGCACGTGGTATGGGCGGCAGCGAGTAATAATTGATTATATAGAGAAGAAAATAAAACCACATGGCAGCTTCCATAGTGTGAAACCTGAAGTTTCCTCTGCACAAGTAGAATTTCGTTTGGTATATCCGCAAACTCGGTGTCCGACATGTGCCCGAGGTAGTTTTTGCTGCGCTTCATCGCCTTCCTGCTAGTTAGGGCAGTACACGTCTTCTGCAGCGAGTAGTTCCTCCATGAGATGTAGCGATGCGGCACCGGCAAAGTGCAGGTTAAGAGACACTTCGTCACTGGACCACAGTGACATAGCCAGGGGGCAGCACAAGAGGCCCATGCCACCCCCCCCCCCCCCCTAACCCGCCATTTGTTTTTGCTATGGCATACAGAGTGAAAATGGGCATTTAAAAGAGGTGCCCGTCCCCTCCAAGAAAACAATTTTTGCCCACGCTCTTGCTCTACGAGGTGGTGGCGCCTTTTGTTGTGCAGTTATGGTGTCAGGTGCAGACTTCCCACATGTTTTTTATTCGTTTTAGTTGGTTACTGCCTTTACCTTGTGATTATTGTTGGTAATTATAATATTTTAGGCCTTGACCATTCATTTTAGCCTGGTTTTGCGCACATTTAGCCTTATTCTGGCCTGTACTCAGGGTTTTACGGCGAGCGTTACCATGGCACACAAGATGCATGAATGAACAAGAAGCTGGGCTCTCAAAGCTTCCCGCATTGAAAACAGACAGTAAAAAAGAAAAAAAATGAGCAGCTCGTGAAAACACACACAACACAAAGCCATGCTGATAGCTCGCAAACGCTCCTAAACTGCGGTCGTCTTCAAGTCGCAGTACGTAAACAATAGGTAGAACAAAGGCAATGGTTTAAATACACTCTACAGTGATGTTTTATGAGAGTAGGGACAGGTAAACAGAATGTTATTGCTGCTGTCTAAGCGACAGTCAGAGGTCTCTCAACGAACGCACCAGACAATGGCACGACCCTAAATGAGTTCCAGTCAACAGAAATATAAAGAACCTCTTGTTCTGTGATGGCTTTTATTTTCTCTCTATAGCATGGTTGACAGCTTGGGTAAAACAACCCCATGCTATATGGCCTCTCATATATTTTTTTTAAATTCTACTGTTTATTCTTTGTTTTTAATGCGAACTGTACATGAGCTCGGCGTACGTTCACCAAGTCGCAGTTGTGCATGCTCACTGTATCGGAGTATACTCAACACCCATAGGTAGAAAATTAGTAATTTATAGTTCTATAGCATTTTCCAGAGAAAGGAAGTGACGGAGAGCGATATCCTTGAATGAGGATCACTTTTACAGAGCCACATCACCTTGGAGACACGAGCCGAAAGCATCCTTCAAGTATATGGTAATGCATTTTTTCCGACAAACGCTGCATAGTCCAATACCGTTACAAGCGCGCAGTTTGCTGACACTGTTCTCGAACAACCACGCAGCAAAACAACTAACACGTGAACGTTAAGAAACGTGAGCGTTAAAAAAAGGCAGACATCAGCTGAGTTGACACGATGAATTGAAAGCAATGATGTCGGTGACCCAACAAGTATAGAACCTCAGCATTCTCCGTGGCAACTAAATATTCTACCACAGACCCAAGCCAGGTCTCGCCATTGCATTTCAAATAAATCGTATTGTTCGTGAAGTGTCCACTGGGGACGCAAGCAGTGATGGTATTACAAATTTTTACACATTACGTATGTGCTCCTACTATACAGCTACGTCGGGTTGAGATCAACTGTAGTTGAGTGCAATGCACTAAAGGTGATTGAAAATTTACATCGACCAAAGAACAGCGGAAACAGACATTGGTAATTTTATTTGAGGGCGTCAAAAACAATCAGGGCACTTTCAAGAAGTTAATGACAATGTATGGGCGATATATAGGTCCTAAGGTCCTTAATGTGTACGTTCAAGCCTCTGACCAGTATAAAAAGTGAACAACTAGATGGAGGGACGCACGGAAGGACAGATCGACGGACGGACAGATGCATGGACGAACAGCCGGACGGATGGCGTGGATCGTCATGTATTGTACTGTCGTATAGTTGATTACACATTAGGTCTTTTTTTCACACATATGTCTTCGTTTTTTTTTTTGTTTTGCATGTGTTCAGTTTTGGTTTGGGTTATGTGGGGCGTGGGAGATGCCAGCTAGGTTAGTCCTAAGAAGCTTTGCCCCTTGAAGCTGGCATGGCAGCCAACCATGCCTTGCTAGCCAACAATAAACCTGCGACCGTTTAACATAAGTCTGTGCGTAGAACATTTGTACATATCTCTAGCTTCATTTCATAACGTGTCGCTCATTAAAAAAATTACAACACAGTCGCCTTCCTACCTTCGCATAACATCGATTCCTAAGATAGGTGGGTTGTTAGAATTTCTTTAGCGCTTTATTTTTTGTTACTTTTAATTTTGCCTAGCGTGTAGAAAATTTAATTCTCTGAAGTGTCCAAATCTCAAAGGTCTCATAAACTATTACGAGCCTGAAGAAGAAGAGCTGCTTCTTCCCTGAATTCGTTTATGTCGCTACAAGTACTGCCATGCCATGACAAACTGCTTCCTTGCAACGCATACAAAGTATGCAAGCATCACGAATTGCCGTGATGATACTTCCCGTGCATCTGCAATGCAGTGTTATTTCAGCTCAAGCGCTATCAAATAAGCAACACAAGGCAAGATCAAATATTCACACAAAGGACTCACAAGTGAAATGGCGATAAGTACTTGTGCGATCACATAAAGAAGTGTGGAAGCAGATAACTCACAGCTGCTATCTAGTATATTGACTGATCAACAGCTTTACCTTTAAGACGTTAGATTAAGCCAGCCTTGCGTTACGGAGGCCGTTTTGTTTAACTGTAATCTTAGATTAGAAGCCTTTCGGTACTGGGGTGTATTTCTAAGATTAAAAAAAATGTTTTTATGGCATTCACCTGGAGTGATCTTTCGAAGTTGATGGTATATCGTTTCTTTTAGCTTTATTATTATCTAAGGTAAGAGCATTTTAGGTGAAGACAAGCGCAACAACTAGGCGTCAGTGAGGTATAGACAAACTTCTACCGGGCATGTAACGGTACCGCAGTTTACATAGTTCGGTTTAGAGCTGAGTGAGTGGGAATTTCCCACTTCAGAACATGTGCAACTATCCCAGCACGAGAAAAGAAATATGTGCTTACCTGCGTGTCTTTTTCATTGAAAAATACCGAGAAAAAAACAATAAAAGGTTTTATCGAGCGCCCCATGCCGTAGTCATTGCCCGTTTCTTCCTGCGTCACCGCGGAAGCTGCAATAGTAAGCAATAGCATAGCGGAAGAATTGTAATCAGTCGTCAGCAAAACAAAATATTCCAAATAAGCCACGACTGCCACGGCCTCCAATAGAGGGAAAAAGGGTTGTCGCCCTCGGCGTGGTTTCAACGTTAAAAAATGCATCGCGTAGCCGAGCAAGCGGAACTCTGTCATCTCACGAGATTCTCTCTCCATCCTCCTACTCCTCATCCTTCAAGCCGATGCGCGCAGCACACATTAGTGTCGACTGCTGCGTCTAATGGATGCGCTGCAAAGACACCAGCGACAAACCAGAAGAGGCGTCGCACCGCGTCAAGGCACTGATCGATGGAGACTGACTGCTCCATTTTGTGGGAAAGGATATTTCTCGAAGCGAAAAAGCGCGTGGAGAAGAGAAAGTGGGGAGAGCGTGTGTGTCACGTTTCAAAGGTGGGTAAAAGCTACAGCGTCGACGTCGGTCTTGGACGGCGATGCTTGTTTAGGCTGCCGTGGATATACGACTCTCCCAGAGGAAGCTTGGCGTGTTTAAAAGCTGAGCAGCATGAATGCCGCTGGGGAATAGGCGCGCGTCATCCACGCAAGTATTTTTTTCAGGGGACGAACGAAAACGCCGTGCACGACAGATAAGATTTTTCCATGCCTTAGAGCTGAAACACCTGGCCACAAACCTCAAAATTATGGCACAACTTCCTCTCTTTTTTTTTTCGGAGAACGCTTATGTGTGTAAAAAGTATATCATGTCTGATTCTCTTAGAAACTGTAACACTTCTTTTAAACTGTTTTACTCCTTGAAACCAAAACATAAATGACTCAAGAAACTTTAAAATAAAAAACGTCAGGCCTGCGTGGGAGGCTCAAAACAGTCGCAACGATAGCCAGAAGAGCGGCCTTTCAGAACTTTTTCTAAACACTCTTTGGGTAACTGCTGCAAGCACACTTGCTGGGTACCCACTACGGCTTTAATATTAATAATTTTTTTTCGTAGAAGACCAGCATTTGCGATGCTCATTTTGTTATTCTTCTGAGAAGCGTTGTATCCGCCAAACACATGCAAAGAAGTTTTCACCAATTGTTCGTGCAGTGGCTGACGACGATGAGGAATTATTTCTGAAGTGGGTATACACCACAGTTAATAGGTGATAGAAACTAAGCTTTTGTAATAGATTGTAATAGTGGGCCGCCCTATGTGACATTGGCACATTGGGCGGCCCACTCGTTACGCTATTCGCATCGTGTGACGCCTCGCAGTTCTTTTGCTGCTCTAAAACACTTTATCACTCATATTAACGCGATTCTGTTCGCGACATCAAGCCTGCCTAAGGCAAGTTAGGGAACAAGCCCCAAGCCCTGGCGTGGCTCGGTGGTAGAAGACTGGGATGGCTCGCAGGGGACTCGGGTTCAAGCCCCACCGTGTCCTTGGTAATAAGTTTTTTTTTTCTTATTTCGCAATAGTGGTTACGGTCACTGCCGGTGGCAGACAACTACGGCGCCGCACGTGCTTCGAGTTTTGGCCTGATGACAGCTCTCGCTGTAAAGCCAATGTTTCGCCTGCACAGCTGTATAGTCGAGAAGCACAGGTGCCCTGCATGCGAACGCTCGGTGACTGAAAATGTTCTGAAAAAAGGCTACGTGTTGCACTGAACCTAAAAAACTCAAATCTACTCGTTACGAGCATGATAAATTGTAGCTTGAAAATCAGTTCAGTGTTCTCTATTCATTGTTCGTGACAGCATATCACCATCTCTTGTGATGCTCTAAGTATACACTACACAGACGAAGGAACAGAAGAGAGGATGTTCTGACTTCAACGTTCTGTGTGCTTCTGTTTCTTGGTCTTTGCAGTTTAGAATTAGGGCCACATTACTGATGAGCAAACACCCGCTAGCCCACCAGCCTAATACCGCAGTTGCTATGGCACAACAACGCGTATGAGACTGAACTTATTATGAATTGAGCTTTGTCACGGTTATGCGATGCTTGTTTATTGTTGACAAACTCGCCAGCTGGTTTACCTCACATACCCGTAGCAAGAAACTATGCACATGGCATAAACACATGAATTTATGTCAGTTATGAGGATTACTGATAATTCCTGAATTACACAACTTATACATATGCCATAGCGTTTCGCGATGTCATGCGTTATGCTTGCGTGCTACGACACTGTCTGGTCGGTCTTTCCCACTGAAAAAACATCCGGCGATAGGCTTCCGTGAATCTCGATGAGCGGGAACAGATTAAACTACAAAAACAGAAGAAGCGAAAAAAAAATGTCCTATGCCTAAACATGCTGTAAAATTGATTTTCAACCTCCATGATCAGAAAGCAGAGCCCCCTATTCGACAACCATTCGTACTTAATTTATCCACGGTCGTCCAGATTATTTCATCGTTGCTGATAATTACCAGCCACGAATTAGAGGCGTCAAGTTCGAGAAAGGAAGTCTTATACGTTTCCCACTCCCCCGTCGTATCCCGTACTTCCTGAAGCGAGAAGTGTACGCGATTGTGTCGACCAAAGCATCACGTAATAGTGCTCTGCAAATTTATTACGGTCGTGAAGTCGTACACAGTGGGCGAGTGAAGCTCGTTGAAACATCCGCGCCCGGGTTAAGGAGCTTACATTAAGTCATACAAAAGCAGGACCCTTTCCAGCAGGGGGTCTTTTCCCAAAAAAAATGAAAGTACAGCGAAAGTTGCTCTCAAGGACAACGTTGCCGTTCACTCCCTTGTGATTATGACAAGGTCGTGCTTTTACGCAGGAAGTCAGGTCCGCGGCCTGGACTTTTCGTACGACGACTCCAAGCCTTCAGAACACTGCTATTACCTTACCCGTTCAGTGCGTGCCTGGTCCATCGCTTCTTTCTTCTCATGTCCCGCCATCGTGTTTGCTTTTGGTTTATTTTTGTTTCCCTGTCTTGCGGCTCTTGCGTTATATGTTTTAAGGCTAGAAGCCTTCGCGTGTATCGTGTTCGTGCAGTGTTGAAGGTACGGACTAGGCTTACAGTGTACCTGGGGGGTTGAGATGCACGACGCACTACAAGGATTACTTTGTATAGTGCTAGCTCGTTTTTTCACTTTTGATTATACTTGATTACACAACTTGAGGTGCTCTACATGTCATCGGTATTTTTCATAAAATTAAAGTCAGTTATTGAGGTTTCTCACTTAGCTGCCACAATCTATTTATCTCGGTCTCGTAAAATATTTCGTTACAACGGAACTCTTCCAGGTACGCAGCTACATGTGTTGTAACGTCTAAATTTTGCTAAACTCTGAGAAATTAACCGAGATGGACTAGTCAGTCATAGGCTAGTAACAAATTTTTATGTAACCACACCCACCTCCATCGCCATCTTGCAATTGTGATTCACACAAAAAACTGATAAAATTTCGCATAAATATAGCATATATTTATTTATTTACAACACGAATATTGTGTGCACAGAGATATAAATTCAGCATTTCAGGTCATACAAGAGAGAAAAATCAATCAATTACATGTATTGCCTTTGCCGAATAGAGCACCAGAAGCATATTTTGAGATGAACAATAGCAAGTAACATACATGCAAGTAAAACGCCACTCTGTAACCAAACGTTGTATGCTAAGAAGATTATGTCATTTCAAAAGATGTGATTGCTGCAGTACTTACAACAGCCAGTTCTGTTGCGAGCTGCTCCTACGTTACCCAAATATGTTTGCAATAAACTGGCCGAGAATTGGCAAAAAGATTCTTGGAAAGACGAATGTGTAACGGAACATCGAAATTCCATCTCCTGACTCACAATCCGTCAGTGAAGATAGAAAAACAGTAAATGTTAAAAGACGAACTTTCGTGGGAATGCATCACGTTGTGCAAAGTGTATGAAAAATTGAAGAATGCCGAAACGTAGATAGGAAGCTTTGGCAGAGGACAGCAGCGCTCAGTAAACCCCAGAACATTTGGAAAGTAAAGTTTCAAAACACAGAAACGCTGAGATTAATTGAGGTATGAGTGTGGGTGTCTGCAAGCATTTTGTTGCAGGCGTTTTGAGGCTATAATCTCACATATAAAGGAGCATCGTTTGTTAATGACGCTTGCCCCACAACAAGGCAGAGCATGCTTAAAAGGACGTCGGAAAGTGCTGTGAAGTAAAACCAAACCAAAAAAAAGAAAACCACGTAACCTCCAAGCCTTGACTCATTAGTAAATGTTCATCTGTTTCAAAAACCGCCTGCTTGGGATACATACTAGTGTGTTCGAGATCGCGAAAAACTTGAGAATGAGTTAAAGGGAAGAAATGAGCGTAGAAAATTAAAGCATGGAAGAAGTTATCAGATTTGAGCGACGTTATCACACATTTTTCTTTGTGTCCTTTTTTTTCTCTTTGCACCCTTCTGCAGCTTGCAAGCAAAGCCCATTAGGAAACGATAGACTGGGAGCGTAATGTTCATGACTGGGAGCGTAATGTAATCATTCACCGCAAGCAGAGGGAAAGCGATGAGCACAACACGTGTATAAGATTAATAAGCGATTGTCGGCATCCTTCGTCGCTTTTCCGAGTAATATTACGAAGACTGGTCCGGCGAAAAAAGAAAATACAAACGGCAATATGAAAAAACGCCAGGTCTGCGGGGTTTGCGCAGCACAGTCACAGCTAAAGCTAGAAGAGCGGCCCTTCAGAGTCTTTTCGAAACACCCATTGGGTAACTACTACAAGCACACTTCCTTGGTACCCACTATGGCAATAATAATAAACTTTAGGGTAGAGGCTGGCATTCGCTATGCTATTTTTCGTCATTCTTCTGAGAAGTGTGGTATCCGCTAAACACTTGCTCGGAATTTTGTGCCAATTGTCCATGCAGCACCTGACGATGATGAGAAATTATGGCTGAAGTGCGTATGCGCCACAGTTTATAGAGAAACAAGAACCAGCTTCTTTAATGGGTTAGAGCATTAGACGGCCCACTCGTTACGCTAATCACATTGAGCGAGGGCTGGATGTTCTTTCGCTGTTGTAAAACGCTTTAAAAGTCGTATTAACGCGATTGCTTCCAAGACATCAAGCCTGTCTAAGGCAAGTTTTACAACAAGCCGGACCTATCGACTGCGTTCTAAAATGCTCTCTGCTGGTAACAGCGTATCGGCCAATGGCCGAGGATCATCTACTCCGTTTCATGATGAAGATTCAAGCTATAAAGTCGTCATGCCACGTCTTCCAACTGGTAACGACGTTTTGAATGCCGTTTTCCTTCATGCCGACTTGAGTGGTAGGCCGTACCGTGCCCCAGACTTCCGTGACGCACTGCTTAAAGTGGTGAGCACAGCGGACATTGTAGGAGTTGGCCAGTATCAAATGAGCCATGTATGGATGGTTACGTGTGCAAACAGCATGGCGAAACACGAACTCGTCACCTGTGGTGAGCTCCGTGTAAAAGGGCTGAAGTGCATGGTGCTAGATCCGGAGACCAAGAATATTAGGCTGAAACTTCTTTGGCTTCCGCCTCATCTGCAATCGCGACGTGTTTAAGAGGCGTTCCAAGGTTACGGCGTTGTGAAGTCCGTTGAAAGAGAGACATGGCGATGTGCAGGAATGGAACAATGGATGACAACAAATAGGGACGTTGCCTTGGAGCTCAAAGACACCATCACTGTGAGCTCAATACCCCACCTTATGCCAATCTATGACAACCAATGCCTCGTATGTATTCCCGGTAGGCCTCCACTGTGTCTTCGGTGCAAGCGTGTGGGGCATGTACGTCGACAGTGCAAAAGACCGAGGTGCTTGCAGTGCCGGCATTTTGGTCACTCGTCGGATGCCTGTGTGTCGACTTATGCCAACAAACTCCGTTCTGGCCAAGGCACAGATAAGCAACATCTGGATCATCTTATGGATGTCACTGAGGTAGTTGATGCGACAGGAGAAGCAGTGGGAGGAGCAGAAGGTGCCTTAAAGGAAGCTGAACACTTGTCCATGGATACCCTTGACACGCAAAATAACACCGCTAACGAAGCCAGTGAAAGCATAAATGAATGCAATGCTGTAGAGGAACACCACTTGGAAGACCTTAAAGACAAGCCTCCTGACAATGAGGAACAAGAAGGAACGGATAGCGGTCAGACGAGGAAGCGTCAGGCACCGGTCACCTATGAAGCAACAACGAGTGCGCGAGACACGACAAAGCAAGTGTCTTCATGTGGTCCACGTGTCACCTTCTTTGGTGACAAAGAGACGCGCCGGCTATGCCAGCATTCTCAGGAAAGTGCTCCTGAAAAGTGCAAAAGAGGTAAAGCCACAGGCTGCCTTGTGGCTAACGGTGACCTACAAAAGTTCTAAGATAGCAAAATGGCTACCACGCTAACGTTTCCCATGTGTGTAGCGACACTCAAAGTACGTGGCTTGAGGAATGTAAGGGGTCAGTGGCAGTTGCGCCACGTGCTTAAGCAGTACAACATTGATGTAGTTGCAGTGCAAGAGACTGAGATTTCCGCTGCGCGTGACGCCGATCTTGCACTGGAAGTTTTCCGCGATTACAATTTATACATCAACCCAGCACGTGGTGCATCCGCTGGATGCTTTTTATTAGTTAGAAAGCACTTGAATCATATTTTGACGTCACTACATGCTGATGGGGAAGGACGCCTCATTTGTTGCGACTTATCTTTTCATTCCCATAATTGGAGGTTTATCTGTGTTTATGCTCCCTCCAAAGTGAATGAAAAGAATTCTTTTTTTTTCTCTTTAACTTCGCTGCAAAACACTGACAGAACTTTGATAGTTTCTGGAGACTTTAATTGTGTTTGTGACGCGAGAGATCATTCATTAATAACAAATCGTTATAATGCAAGTGCAGCCTTACTGCAGGAAGTATTGAATGGCCACAATTAAATAGACGTGGGAGCGCATGCACCTTCCTCGGGGAGGTTCACACACTTTCAAGGCATCTCTCATGCTCGGCTTGACCGTGTGTTTGTATCTCTAAGCTTAGGGTCTCACACTCATAATTATGCCGTAAAGCCCATATTTTTTACAGACCATTGCTTGGTCACTGTCTCTTGGGGTCCTGAAAATTTTCGTCAAACTCCTCTAAACTGGGACCTATGGAAGCTTAACGTACAGTTGTTGCGCGAAGATTGTTTTGTTAAAATAGTAAAAGAATCGGTACAAGAGGTAACACAGTGTCGACAGCTGCCAATTTTCGCTCAATGGGAAAGGTTCAAAGAAAGAGTCAAGTATCAGGGAATTAGTATTTCATGTGAAATAGCGCGAAGAAAAAAGCTGAAAAATGCTATCTTTATGATTTACTTTATAAGCTCCATACTTTTGAAAGTCAACACCCGTGATTGTACGGGGACGAGATAAATGTGATTCGAGCACAGATACAAAAACATGATACAGATTTATACAGAGGAGCAAAGATTCGTTCCCGTGTTACCCATTTCACTGAAGAGGAACTCACTAAAATATCTCTCGGGGATGAAAAGAGATATGGACTTTCTATAGAGATACTGCAAATTGAGTCGCGGGGTTCCCTTTGCACAGAGGCATGTGAAATAAGAGCCGCATTTGAAAATGATTACAAATGTTTGTTCACAGTGGCTGAGCTTCAAGAGAATTTTGAGGAAGAAGCTGACCACTTCATTGCCCTTGTGCTTCAGTAACAAGATGACGATAGACTCACTGTAGATGGGCCAATAACCAGAGAGGAAATTAGATTTGCAATAACAACGTTGCAGAGAAACAAAACTACTGGCCCAGATGGCCTTAGTGGCGAATTTTACATAGCTTTTCAGGAACTTCTGATACCTTTCCTTGAGCAACTTTTTAAAGAGGCTTATGACCATGGTGAACTTCCTCCTTCTTTCTATCAAAGCCATACAACATTAATCCCAAAAAGTGCTGATCCTGACGCATTAAAGTTAACGAATATAGGCCTATATCGTTATGTAACGTTGACTACAAAATATTTGATAATTGTTGACAAATCGGCTACAGACAGTGATTACTAAATGTGTAGGTGACCACCAAACATGTTGAATTCGTGGTCGCTCTATACAGACAAACATTCATATTGCACGTTCAGTTTTTGAGTGTATTGATGGTAGCATGGACCAAGTAGCCCTCCTTTGAATAGACCTTGCAAAAGCATTTGATAAGGTACAGCATGCTTTTTTATTCCGGCTCCTAAGACACCTGCAGTTGGGTGTTGTATACAATGGTATCTCACTCTGTTATAAGAAGTGCACAACTAGGCTAATTGTAAATCGCACATTTTCCAATATAATAGAGTTAAATTCATCTGTACGTCAGGGATGGCCGCTGTCACCTTTGCTTTTTGCAATTTATCTGGAACCATTATGTTTAAGTGTTCTTCTAAAGCCTAGCATAAGAGGCTACCAATATGATGCTGAGGAAGTTAAAGTTCTAGCTTATGCAGATGACATTGCCTTCTTTTGCGCTGATAAACCCAGCGTTCAAGAAACAGTCAACACTATTTTACGTTTCTGTGAAGTCGCTGGCGCCAGCATAAATTTTGATAAAAGTAGTGTATTCTGGCTGGGCATGTGGACCCGAACTCCTTCGGTCTTCGCAAATATTCATTGGAATGCGACTCCTATGAAATACCATGGTGTGCCTCTCGATAACTATCCTAACAGCGGCCTACGCTGGACCACTGCGATAACTACGATCCGCCGAAAGGTGGCAACATGGCACGGACGGGAGCTTTCCTTTTTTGCCAGAGCAAAAGCGTGCAATATATTTCTTGTATCAAAGCTTGTTTATATTCTACAGGTGTTGCATTGTTCTCGGGTGCACATTCAAGCCTTTCATAGGATATTTGCCTTCTTTATTTGGAGCTCTTCCTGGGAACCCATGAGAAGAAACAATCTTTTTCTTCCACTTGAAAAGGGTGGCCTCGGCCTTGTGCATTTGTTCGTGCAACAGTTGATGTTGCGATTTTTTTACCACAAGGATGTGTGCCATCCATTTCTATTAGCGCTTTTTCGTAACCACCTATGTTACCACCTTCCTTTTATTCATGTCACAACAAGCGTTGCTAAGGAATTGCCGTTGCGGGGATTCCTAAAAAAATTTGTTGATACTGTCAGTTTTTTTGAAAGCCAGGTTTACCTTAGAGTATTTGTATACAATTGACAGAACAAGTTTAACCGCTGCAATTGTGAATTACCTTTTCCCCGAACCTGTTTATCAAAAGCCTTATTTGCTTCTGCCTGGTCACGATGTACTATTTCGTGTACGTAGAATGTGTATATCTCCTTCAGCGGAAACTGTTTTCTTTAAACTGTACACTTCCACGCTGCCAGTCAAAACGTGGCTGAATGAAAAATCAATATACGTACCCTGGACAGTGAATTGTAGACTCTGCAACAAACCTGAGACTACAGAGCATTGTTTTATTCATTGTCGTGACGCTTTCTATTTTTGGGACATTCTAAAAAGAACGTTAAGAAAAGAACTTCCAATCACAGCTCATAATATTAGGTTCCTTCCGTTCAAAAAGAGTCTGACTGATAATACTCCTTACGACCTGTTTATGTTGTTGGGACTTTATTCATTATGGAAAACTCGCATGATTGATAGACACGGCGAGCCACCACGGTCGACGAGATCTGTCTTCCGAGAAGCAGTTGCTCAAGTGCGCAGTGTTGTCGAGACTTTTGACCCCGTTCCGGAGTGGCTTCCCGTTCTTGACGCTTGTGTGTGTTTGCCTGACTTCTGATGAAGTATGCTGTGTGTACTTTACTGGTGATAATTTTCTTCATTAAAGAAAAAAGCACCGGTGTAGCTTAGTGGTAGAATACTGTGCTGACACCCAGCGGACCCTGGTTCAAGCCCCACTGTGTCATTGGTGCGAGGTTTTTTTTTTCTTAATTTCACGCAATATGGTTACGGACGCCGGCGGTGGTGGCGGTGGCGGACAACATGCAACTCCGCATAACCCAAGTAGTGATTTCATAGCAGCTTTCGCTGTAAAAAACCGCCAGGCCTGTGCTGAACGCGTAATATGCCACAGCGAAAGCTATAGAACAGCGGCTTTTCAGCGCCTCTTTTTGTGTAACCGTTGCAAGCACACTTGCAGGGTAGTCGCTTCGCCATTAACCATTGAGTAGTAGGCAGGTATTCACGATGACACCCTTTGTTCTTAATCATTCGTATTAACCATGTCTGGGCCGTGGCCCTCAACAGTGGAGAAGTTACGAAAAAACTGGCTGTGGTGAAAGAGCTTAAGCTCAAGGGCCTCCGGTGACTTGTGCTCGACCCCAAAAACCAGCAGGTTAAGTTCCGTCTACACTAGATGCTTCACGGTGTCCAAGACGAGGACATCCGGACTGCTTTCGCTGTGTTTGGGAACAATACCGAGGTGACCCGTGAACGCTGGAACGCACGAGGCATGCGAGAAAAGGGGTACAACAAGAAGCGTTCTGCCGAAGTTGAGTCCGTCAGAGAAACCGCCTTAATCACTAGTAATCCAACTAGCTTCACGAAAGAAAGAAACTTCAGCGCATCGAGTGACGTAATAAAGTTCTGCTTGTTTGTTTCTGTTTGATTCATGGAAAAAAGAACCGCCCGACATTACTATGGTAAATGGCGTGAGTGATGCAAAACTTGAATTTTCGCCTGGCTAAACTTTGTACCATCTAGCGGAGCCTTGTTGAACCAAAACATGTCTGCCATCTCGGAGCCAACGGCAGGAAATCGATCAAAGGCCGTTGTTGCTGCTGTGGCTCGCGCTCCTTTTGTTCTGCTGCTACTAGGGTCAGCAGCCACGCAGTAAAGCTGCGCAACGTTGTGTACGACAACAGTGACGCGAGAGGTTCCGCTTCTTGAGGTGGGTAATCCGAAGTGCACTAACTCGGTTTAAACCTCCAAAACGTGATTTTATTTCAAAATGAACACTTCCTTGGCATAAAAGTTACTCTGTTAGGTTTCTTGACGGTTACTTCAACAACGAACGTCGACTTAATAGTTGCCTTTAGTGTTCCTATAACGTTGCCTATCGGCAAGCTATCATCAGAATACGCGTACGATGATGATTGATCAGGAGGAGGAAACTCCGGGCCTGCCTGGCACGCCGTGCTCTGATATTCAGCAAATGTGATCGCCGCAGTCTACTGTACGAATCGGCGAGCTTGTTTGGGAGTGAAAAAAGTTAGAGCCCATTTACGGGCACTTTAAGCGAATTTTCTCAATACTTTTTAAATCAAGTAGTCTATCACAGAGCCACAATATATCTCAAAATACTTTGAAAATAGACCCTAATGTCCGCGAAACGTCAATTGTGGTTGCAGTAAAGGTACTGGCTATGAAATTTTATAAACATTATATATGCACTCCTGTAATTCAGCCGCCGTGCCGGGATAACGTCAATTGTAGTTAGGTGCCATCCACTGAAGTTGATTTGTGTATCATTTTTTAGGACTACCATCCTTGTGAGCACCAGTGTATCGTATCATTTTACCGCTTTTCGTGTTGCTAATATTCATGTTGTGCAACTGCAAACAACTGCTAATATAAAACATATTGAGCGCCCCTTCATAACGTCTCGCTCAATAAAAAATGAAACACATTTACCTTCTATATGCATGCTTCGCATAACAACGATTCCCAAGGTGCGTCGAATCTGCCCATTTTTTTTCTGTTCGCACACATTTCTTGGAGACTTTAAACCACTGTTCTATACTGCGATAGTGCTTTAAAACTTTGGACCTGCAATGAGGATCTGTATTGCACGTGAGAAAACCACGATCAATAAATCTTTTGCCGAAGATCATGCTTATTACCAGTTACATCGTGAACTTACTTATAGCGCAACACCAGAAAAAATACAGGACAGTGAAGGAGCAAAAGAGAAAGGAAAGACGGCGCTGAAAAGACGGCTCTTTTTCTCCTTCCCTGTCCTGTATTTTTTCTGGTGTTGCGCTGTAAGTAAGTTCACGGTGGATCCTAACTAACTGGTCCAACTTACCGTCTTATTACCAGTTAGCTAATATTTCGGTATGTGTTAATGTAAATTGTGGCTAAATTGCTCTCTGACTGAGAAATCTTGTTGCAGAGAAGCACGGGCTCGTCCCTATTATTACTCTCTATTGACATACACGTCTTTCTTGAAAATTCGCAGCTTCCTCTTCGGAAGTACACACTTTCCTGAGATGCCCCATTCAGGGGTGTATGTAAATATTTTTCCTTAGATAAGAGAGAGAGGCACCACACTGATCTAAAATGGGGGCCACGCTGGCAGATGTGGTGGAGTGGAATTTCATGCTACGCCACAAAAGAATTATAGAGGGCCCGGGTCCGGTGGGTTATCACCTGGCTTCGCCGCTGGACCTGTGACTCTCTGACACGACGGGGTGCAGACAGGCTGCGCACTATAGAGAGGGGAGATAACCTGCTATGTTATTTCAAAAATAAAACCTACCACCTCAATAACGCTGCTTGCTGTTTTCTTCCGCAATACAGGCCATCATTTTGCTTTTACACAAAAAAGTAAACATTTCTAATGGTTCTAACTTTGCATGCAGACTTTAACCGTTGGCAGACCAGCGTTATATGATTTGGTTTGTACAAGAGATTATCCATGAGCACAGGTACTTGTTCTCTTGTTGCTACCTATGTATATTGGTGTTTATGGTTACTCCTGGTCAAATATATTCATGGCCCATATTTCATAAGATTGTGTGACAAATAATGTCATAAGTTGTTCTTGTTCATACGAAAAGAGACCTGTTGCATGCGCTTGCGAATTCAAAATAGAAATCTCCCACAAACGGGCTACTTGGGGCAGTAACATGACTTCCTTCCAACTTTGGCTGTGCTTTCACCGAAAATTTTCACTGCGTGTAATTGCTAACACCATAAAAAATCAAAACGTATCTACGGATGAATGATGAGCGGGGCGCAGCGTCCGTCTGTCTGTCCGCGCTTCCGTGCTTCTGTTCGTCCACCCTTGCGTCCATCTGTCCGTCCGTACGTTTGTTCTTGCTTCTGTCCGTCCATCTGTCCGTGCATCTGTGCGTGCATCCGTGTGTCCATCCGTTCATCCGTCTGTTCATGCGTCCCTCCACGCGTCCATTCGTCTGTCTATCTGTCCGTCCATCCATCCGTACGTCCGTTCATCTGTGTGTCTGCCTGTCTATCTGTCTGTCACTCACACAAGCACCACCTGGTGAGTGAGTCATACAGCTAGGTAGTTACGAACTAGTCACAGGCATGCCTAGACAAAGCTGTGGCTTTAAGAGCTACGTCCCTTAAAAGGTGGCCGCTATTTACCGTGCTCTGTTGGGCAGTAAGTACGAATGAGAAGTTCTCCCAAATCCGCGCTGTAAAAGTGATCCAGCCAGCACCCCTGTTCCGAAACAGTGGAACGTGTGTTTTAAAAAATGTTCATTTAGCATTTTATTGGCCACAGTAGCACTGGCACTCAACTACAAGAAAATTAAGAGCCGTCCCTGTGGTTAGAAAGAGCGAGTAACAATTCAGAGTTCTATGTGCTCTACTACGGGAGAGCAAAAAGCCGTCCCGGGCCTCACGCTTGACGAACTCCTGCTGATTCAATAGCAGACATGAGACTCTGATGAAGGACTGGTGATGTAACGTAGTGTAACAAAAACTCCAAATTTCTCTTATAGCGAAAAGCCTGCATTCATTTCCCAGTTAGACCGTTGATTTATTAATTGCGTATAAATATTATTTGATCTAACCATTACGCCAACAGGTATATCGAAAATAATTTAGACTCACATCAGTTCCTTTTGATCTAAACATATCTGATTTTAAGACAAAATACCGAATATTTTCGTGGAGTCTACTCAAACATCGATGTCCCCAAATGGAGAGTCGCATTGGGGTAAAAAAGGAGAAAACGCGCAAGGCAACAAGCAGCGTCCATAGTGTCCCCTTTTATTGAGAGAGAAATTATAGGGCCACTATAGGCGGATCTTTGCCGTCACCGTCACTTGCTCTGTATGTGTGCATGTAATGATATATGTGTGTGTATGTATGTATGTATGTATGTATGTATGTATGTATGTATGTATGTATATGGGTATGTATGTATGTATGTATGTATGTATGTATGTATGCATAGTGCTTCAAAAAATCTGTGAATTATTGAAAAATTGCTGTAACAGGTATCTGCGTGTTACCTGCGGCATTTTCAGTCCGGACTGACGTCTCCGCTGCTGCAACCTGCGCCATCCCGGCTCTGACAGAGAGCCGGAAATACCGGCTCCCGTTCGTGGCAATCTCCTCCACTGCAGAGCAAGCGGGTCTTCACCTAGCCGCTAACGTCCTAGCTGGGGACTCTCCTGAGTAATCAATGGCAGTCCTCTGCAACCACGAGCCAGCGCTTCGGAGCCTCGTGAACCACGGAGCATCTGGCCTTACGGCATTCTCGCTTAAGTCCAAGTTCCAACTTCTCCGCATTGGTTGCTGCGGGAGTTTCCATTTGGTTTCATTGGAATCCGGCATACACCTATATTGCCAGTAATCAGAAAGTGGAGACCCTTGCCACAACCAGCCACCACCCTCGTGTGGCGCTTAGACGAGCAGTTGCTGCCACTAAATTTTTCAGGGCGCAGTTGAAGCAACTGCTCCCAGCCTTCCATCCATATACCAGTGTAGCCAATGGCCTGGGTCCAAACCTCTGTCAGACGGCGGCCGCACTAAGCAGGAGCACGTCACTATCCTTCGCCTGCGCACGGGCTGTGTGTAGACGCCCCGCCGCGGTGGTCTAGTGGCTAAGGTACTCGGCTGCTGACCCGCAGGTCGTGGGTTCCAATCCCGGCTGCGGCGGCTGCATTTCCGATGGAGGCGGAAATGTTGTAGGCCCCTGTGCTCAGATTTGGGTGCACGTTAAAGAACCCCAGGTGGTCGAAATTTTTGGAGCCCTCCACTACGGCGTCTCTCATAATCATATGGTGCTTTTGGGACGTTAAACCCCACAAATCAATGATCATCAATGGGTTGTGTGTAGACACCGGCGCGCTTGAACGCCAAGTAACATTCCCCCTTACCAGCCTACAAACATTGTGGTGACACTGAGACACTTGAGCATCTTCTCCGTGCTTTCTCAGCGTTGGCATAGGAACGCTCAAAACTCGCCACTGTCTACGGCAACAGGACCTCCCCGCAACCCCCCCCCCCCCCCCCATGACTTCCCGTTCCCTTCGCCTCCTAACCTCCGGGAAATCCGCTGCCTGTTAGAGTTTCCCAAGGTGATTGGAATCACCGCCTACCGTTCGGTGCCCGAATCTTCCTAGTGCCCGCATCTTGCTTCTCCTTTGGCATTCCCCATCAAAGGACCAGATCCCGGCTGCTCATCTTCTGTATTTCTATCTTTCTTTCTTCTGCTTTCCCCTTTGTTTCTCACTCCCTTTACTTCAACGCTGCACCGTGCTACCTACTGGGTTGCAGAATCAAGCGTCATTTCTAAAGTACACTACTACTTCTACTACTACTACTACTACTACTACTACTACTACTACTACTACTACTACTACTACTGTATGTATTCTAGTTGTCTTTTTTTTCTATTGTATTGACTTCTTTCTTAAGGTGTTGTCTTCTTTCTATTCAGAGGCGTCACCACCATTAAAACTACCTTGCATTCACTTAAGCTCGTAGTATATAGTTCATTGAATTCGCTGAAGAACATGGCATATAGTTCATGGCAGGACTCCACACCAATATGTGTAGTCAGTGACAAAAGTTAACAGATAGCGAGACAAAACGAAGCTAAATGTTCGAGATGCTTCAGCAAGTGCCTTGAACGTGTTTAAAAGCGCCCTAACAACTTTTACTTTGCAATGCGACCAAACATATATAGAGATATTTATGAAAATTTCACATTTTTATCGGACCTAGTGTTGTCTAAACTTCTAACTACCACTGTACTCCCAGCGAGGCGTAGTCTTTAAAAATGTCGCATTTCTCTCACTATGAGGCAAGACTCAATCTGCTTCTTGTATAGAAGGGGCCTAAGCAGGCAAGCTCAGCAAAGGCCTGCAGTCCAACTTAATCCATCATCCACCACTGACTGTATCCAAGCCAGCTGCCATCCGCAGGACCGCAGCACAAATTATAGTTTGAGCTCGGAAGAATTCTGCGTGCCCCGATTCCCTTCCAGGCGCTTGTTTCGCCCAAGCCATAATTCTCGAGCTTCCCGTTCCTAAATCTCTATCTTTTCTGCCAGAGCTTCATTCTTTGTTCTCGCCTAAATTCACATCACGTCCTGCAGATGTTAGTGTAAGCACTGATGTGTTACAGCAAAAAAGCAAAACTCAGGATTCTATGGGGTATTGTGATTTGATGGCACGGAGAATTTGTGAAGTTTTCTGTAAATTAAACACTGATGCCACGCGTGATTACATATGTGCAGTGTTGACACAATCAGTGGCCGCTTAGTTTTCTTAGAAACTCGCTAAACGGCATGCTAACTCGACAAGGTAATACGTTGGGAAAGTTGGTTTCTAGCCTTCATACTTACAGAGCGAGACGACACTTCAGACAGGAAGGCACACAAGACACACGCAGTGCTCCATGTGTCTGGTGTGCCTTCTTTTCTGTAGTGTCGTCTCACGCTGTACATATGAAAGGAATGGTAGCGCTCTGTGGTCGCTAACTCATTTGTCGATATGTAGGGTTTAAGGTCCCAAAACCACCATATGATTGTGAGAGACGCAATAGTGGAGGGCTTCGAAAACTACACCACCTGGGGTTCTTTTACGAGCCCCCAAATTTCAGCACTCGGCCCAACAGCATTCCCGCCTCTATCGAAATTGCAACCGCCGCAGACGGGATTTGATCCCACAACCTACGTGTCAGAAGCCGAGTACCCTAGTCACTAGACCACCATGGCAGGGCATGTGGTCGTTCACTTGCATTGAGAGTATGGTTGTGTACACCCTCTCGAATGTTTAGAACTATTATGCTAGCCCTGACAACTGCACGTAGTATTACCTGATATAAAGATGAATCAATGAGATTCTGCTCATGATGCGCATGCGCAGAAAAGCCTCCCATGCTGAAGAGCCATATGCTACTCTCTTGCTTAGAGATGCGTACTCAATATGAGCCTTTAATGAGGGGTCATCTTCTCAGACAGTGGCTGAGACGCTAATTGACTTATCACTTATGCTATCCAAAACTATCATGTACTGGGCAAAACGCTTACTATATATTATTGAAAATGAGGGCTTCTACCCATTACAAGTGTGTAGACCGAAAAACAGTGGACGAAGGCGTACGTTTCAATGTGTTGGAAGGTCGCGAGAATCGTCCCACTACTGAAGCCCATAAAATCACCGCTTTTGCTTGACTCATTCCGACCAGTCAGCCTCACTAGTTGTGTATCTAAAGTAATGGAAAAAATGGTTGACAGAAGATTACAGTGATGGATTGAAGCTAACAACTCACTTCCAGTACAGATGGCTGGCTTCAGACAACGGCGATGCACCATGGACTGCGTCTTCGACCTCGTTACATTTGTAGAACATGAGATGAGCTGTGTAAACAATGCTGTTGCGGCGTTCATAGATATTAAGAAGGCGTGCGACTCTGTGAGTCACCTTCCTGTGCTGCACGGCCTTACCTCACTAGGGGTTCACGGTCGTATCCTTCAATGGATCGCCTACTTCCTATGCAACAGACAAATATATATTTCAACCAATAACGAAGACAGCGATCGCTTCAACATGAGCAGAGGTGTACCCCAAGGAAGCGTTCTAAGTCCGCTTCTTTTCAATGCTGCAATGGCAGGTCTTCCACAAGTACTGCCCGAAGCCTTGAACATATCCATGTATGCAGACGACATATGCATATGGACGTCTCACAAAGCGCTAGTAGTGATCGAACATCGGCTTCAACAAGGACTAGACGCAATATGTGATTACCTCAAAGAGCGACGCATGCAGATTTCTCACGCCAAATCTGTAGTTCTGCCATTCACGAGAAAAAGAGTGAAAAACTTGAAGCTTTTTGTGGATGGCCAGAAAATCGAAATCGCACGAAAACATCGCTTCCTTGGCGTTACCTTAGATAGCCAACTCAGATGGAGTCAGCATATTGCTGATCTATAAAATGAAGTGAACAGCACCATAAATGTTATACGTCACATCGCGGGACCAAAATGGGGCGGTACATCAGCGTCTCTCCTCCACGTCCATTGTGCACTAATCCGACATAAAATTGCCTACTCCGCGCTAGTTCTCCACAACATCTCTCAGATGTCGCTACACCGACTTCAGCTGTTACAAGCACGAAGCTTACGCATATGTCTGGGTGTTCCACAGGCAACATCAAGTTCTTTGATACTCGCAGAGGCAAGAGAACCCAACTTTACAGTAATTAGAAATGTGGAGACATGTTGGCCCCGCTTTCGTCTAGTCACGCAACATCCTTCCCATCCGCTCATATCCAACATTGCGAACCGTGCTGGAGTGCAAATACACCATGTGTACCAACAGTACATTTCCCGGCTTCCTGTGTCGACACATTGGCCACTGGACAAAAACTACCCTCCATGGCTGCTTGAGCTATCAACTATTGAAACGTCAACAGAAGGACTTCGCAGCAAACATGAAGTGCCAACCGTTTCCACGCAGAAGTTGGCATCACATCATCTGTTTGACAGGTACCAAGGATACACTCACGTGTACACTGACGGCTCTGTCACCAAAGAGACAGGGACATCAGCATTCATAATTCCGGAATCGCACGAAGAAGGTGCATGTCGGTTGGGCCACCTCTTCTTCAACAACGTTGAAGCTCGTAGCGTTTTGCTATCCATAAGCTTCATTAAACTGTCAACGACACGAAGAAAATGTGTGGTAATTACAGACTCTCTGGCAGCACTGGCATGTGTGGAAAGTGCCACTTCAAGACACATTGATGTGCGTATAGTATACGCTATACTAAAAGAGCTCTCAGAAGCTACGAAGTCGAATCATCGAGTGGCATTTCAGTGGGTCCCTAGCCACTGCGGAATTAAGGGAAATGAAATGGCAGATGAGTTGGCGAAAACTGCTCATAATCCTACGCAAACGTGCCTCATTCCGGTATCTCAATATGATGTAAATAGAATTTTAAGAACAACAAAACGTGAATTATGCCTGTCTACCTTGTTCACAGACAAAACAAAGGAATCGATCCTATATTCTGTTGATCCTAATCTTGAATGCCAATTTGACCGTGACCTCCCAAGACGTATCGACACACTCATTCATCGCCTACGACTCGGAACTGCTTACACAAAGCACTTCCTACTTCGTATTCATCGTGCAACATCGTCAGCATGTTCATGCGGTTACGACGGCGAGGATATCTGTCACCTCTTGCTCGACTGTCCGAAACACGTCACAAACCGAAGGCGACAAGAACAAGAACTGCATAGGTTAGATCCTGAGCGACCATTCGGGATGAATAAAATACTAGGTCCATGGCTATCCAAAACAAACGGCAAAGCAGTGAAGGTGCTGCAACAGTTCTTCGAAGAAACGAAGACTTGTTACGAATACTGAGCGGACGAAAGTTAAAAGTTAGCGTGTCGTCTACGTGTTTGTTCTGCCCATATAGGAGAACTTTTTCTCTCACCCATGTAGGACTGTATATATGTATACATGCTATTGTTTTTCTTTCATATTTTTATTTGTACCAATTAAGTGGAAAGGGGTAGCCGTCACCAAGTAACGGTGACAAAAACTCCTTCGTTTATTTTCTATTTCAATAAAAAAAAAAAGCTGGTGGTGTTCTCCTTCTCCTCCCCCTCACTTCCCTTGCCCACTCCTAATTCTTCAATACTATACGTGATAATGCTATGCTTTACCGTCTCATTTCCTCCTTTCTGCCCTTGTCGTCTTCATTCTCTTTTTCTACCTCCTTGCTATAATAGCTTTACAAAGCTATGACAGGCTTTACTCTCTCCACTCTTCATTTTAGGGGCGAAGCTTCTTATAACGGCACCCGTTCGTCCCTCGTAGCCGTTGTAGTGTGTAACAAGTATAACATTTTGACTTCCAAGTTGGTGCCGGTGAGAGACTTCTTCTGTGCGTAGTTGAACAATAAAAAATAGTGCTCAATGTACATGTCAATGGCTGATAATGGGGAATGAGAGACAGGAGCATTCGGCTTTTAGTTAACGTGCACGCTGCGATCCCCATTAGCAGCCATTGGCATGTACATTGAGCACTATCTGACAAGAAAGGGTTGCTACGTTATACTCGCTAAGTGTAACCTCCTTAGTTTTAGAAATGTTTAGCGAGCGTTGAGCCGCAGTGTCATAAATACAATGAACTAGTATATACCATAAACTCGAGGTGGTTAAAGGTGGGAAGTAGATACAAAGTGCGAGCCGCAAGAAAGTGTGCGTGTGACACCTCTAGTTTAGTCCTTGGAATGTCCGCTGGGTGGCGGTGCTTCTATATGGTAATATATGATGAAAAGATGCGAGATGGTGGTACTTGGAGTGTCGAATAGATGGACGAACGGACACACAGACAGATGCATGGATGGACGCATGAACGGATGCAGCGGCGGATGCATGGACAAACGCAAGGATGAACGCACGAACAGACGCACGCACGGACGGGCGGATGGACGCATGGATGGTCACACAGATGGACGCATGGACGGACGGAAGCAAGAAAGAATGGACGGACGAGTGCTTCGCCCCACTCTCCGTCATTCACTCCGTGGATATGCTGGCATTTTTTTTCTCCTCGTCACCGTCATTTTTTTGCCACCATCTTTCTGTACTATTATGCTATACAAAGTTGTGCTTCACTCAGTTATATTCTTCTATACCTTCCTTTAACCTTCACATATATTTCCCTCCTTTTTCTTTCCCACTCCTTCACTATATAATACAGAGAGAGAGAGAGAGAGAGAGAGAGAGAGAAAATACTTTATTCACAGAATCCTGTGTGGGGTAGGTGCCGGCCTCGCAGGGCGCGGTCTACCCTTTTAATGTTCTAGTCTATGCAGTCCTGGTAACACTAGGCCAAGAACTCGAGGGTTGAACCTGACCCGACAGAGGATACTTGAGTTTTCGCGCCCCGCGTTGGCGGGTCACGAGTTCCCGTTCTCGTCTGCCTGGCCAGGGCCCCCTCGAGCCGCTGGATCACCCATTTTTGCGATTGACAGTCCACCGAGCGGATCCACCACTCCATTTGCGCTGGCAGTTTTTGGCGGGTGGTGCTGTCGTCGGCACCAGTTACTCCGCCATGGGATTCCCCAGCCCTGCCGCACACATCACCATCAGCACCGTCAAACGAACCGCCGCCCGCTATCGCTGCACTGTCACACCTCACTATGTGTCCTAGTGTCGCCAGTTCTTGTTCGCATATACTGCACACCGGGCTTGCGAACATCTCGAGACATATGTGGCGCGCCATCGCCGGGGTTAACGCGCACTTCACTTGCAGACGCAGCGGCCCGAGAACTCATCAGGTGCCGGCATGTCAGCGAGATCATCCCCGCGAGTGTCGGCGACGAACAAGACCCCGAACCCCTAGTCGACTACGGCGCGATACTCAGGAGGCGCAGGGAAGGAAGCAGAGAATACCCGGCTCCGCATCGAGACCTTTCCCGAGCGGAATCGGTGTAACTATATAATACAGTAAAAGGTTCTATTATGCCCTGCTGGCGTGCCTGTATAGCCGAGTGGTTACAACGATTGCCGTCGTATAATTGGTACGCGTGTTCGAATGCCGTGTCATGTATAAATATCCTTCGCCGAGAATTTCTCTTTTTCTGTCTCATTCCATTTCTCTCTCTCCTTTGTCTCTCTGTACGTCGTTCTCCCACACGTCAGAGTAATTGCGAATTGCATCCAGCACCAGACCAATCGTCTCACGTGTTGTGGGAGCAAAGCAGAAGATGGAAAAGAAAAGGAAGAGGAAGGAGAAACTGCTTGCCAGTTTATGACGATGCTAATTTCTGTTCTTTACTGAGTTTGACAGACATTACGCGGCTACGATGTTAAAAACTGCAAGAATGTATGCAAACCTGTTCATTCTTCGTTCTTGTGGTTTCAGATAGTCTTGAGACTAGTTATCTTGAGATTCATTTTCCAGGAAACTCTCAAGCATTTATTCTTTGAGTAATTGAAAGGCAAGTGATTGCACTTCGGTAAACACGCCTTATTTGCGCATTTCTAACGCGAAGCTTACTTATTTATACATCTGTAACACATTAAAAAGCCATGTGAATACCAGGCAAGCTTTAGGCAAATATATGCTTTCCTCATAATTACGGTGCTGATTCAAACGGGATTCCTTTGGGATATCCGAAGGCTTGGGCTCAACTGATTATTCCAGCCACTGATAACACCGCAGCCATTGTGAGCTCTTCAGAAGCCAATCTTCTTGTGTGTCTGTGCCAGCGTAAATTTAAGAGAACAGCAGGAAGTGGTTTCGACAAGTGGACTTCTCGAAGCCTTGAGGAAGACGTGTCCGCTTGTCGAAACATCGGCTCGAGCCCACAACTTTTGCTAACGAATCTGTGTCATCGTGCGTGGTGTGCATGGCACACAGGCGTTAACAGTTGCAGGAGACGACAGAATTGTGGTGGCTGATTGCCGTCGCGACAGAATAAGTTTTCCAGCTTGTGTTCTGAACTATGTTCTTCAACGGGGGATTCACCAGCCATGCTTCTTCTTATGTCACTTGTGATTGCGCACCCATTGATACATTCTCGTTTCATCCTCCTTCGACGAAGAAACGCCGCGTGCTAGTTGCCCATGGCTCTAGCATCGAACACAGTTTCAAATGCAATAGATTTCCCGTCTTTAAACATTTTCGTTGAAATTTTCTCCAGAAAAAATAATTATAACAGTAGCGCACAAATGTGCAAGCAGTCCACTGTCCGGTAGTTACTTTAGTAATTGCACGGTATTTTCTACATCTCTCTCATAGCCGAAAATACTCAGGAGAGCACACGAGCACTTCATGACAGCTGGTCTCTTGATTCGCGGCATGCTGCAATTTTTTATTCTAAACTTGTACCCTACATTCCTATATCGTTCCTTCGAAAAAGCATATCATTTTTCCATTCGTATTCCATGGGACCTGAAGGGTTCCAGTTCTCGGCTGCTGAGCGGAAAGACGCGGTTTCAATCCCGGCCTCAACCGTCGCACCTTAAAAGAGATGAAATCCTGCAGGCCCGTAACAGCATGACATCAGTGCACATTGCCAAAACCTGCGACGACCTAAATTATGCAGAGGACTCTATTGCGGTGTCTCTCACCACCTAATCACCACGGGAAAGCAAGCCATATAAAACAACCTTTAGTATCCTACTTTTACTGTTATAAACATTGTAGGACCATTTACCAATTTCTTAGCAACGATTAGTTGAACGTATAGCAGACATCGATAGACAGGCTAAATACATAAGGCTACTGTTATTCAACATACAAGATAGAGTGAATAAAGGATGCAGTGAAATTCGAATATAAACTTTAGGGAGGCCAACCAGACGAGCGTTTCGTCAGCTACTTTTCACTCAGGTTGAGAAAATCGGTACCAGATAGAAGAAGAGGAAAAAGTGGAACACAGCCCTCACAACAAACAAGGGCAACAAGCTAGACTACAATTATTACAATGATGCTGATATTTCACAAAAACTGCAGTAAAACATTTAGCATGTGGGCCATTGCTAAGAAACTGGCGTATATATTCGAATGGGAATCGTGAAGACATGTAAAATAAAAAATCACGAATAAGAATCGCTCGCACTGGCTATCACAGACAACTCGACGCCCTTGACTTGTGTCCGTAGAAGAAGGTCTAGCGCAGGTAATTTTCTACAATAATGCTTTCATGACAGCTTGTACAGAGACGTAAGTAGATGCGATTTAGAAGTGTATGCTATTCTGCAGGGGGGGTATAGGGAAAACAAAACTAAAGAGAATGAAAATGAGGAAATACTTACTGTGCTTTACATTTTGTTAGAAGGCGGATAATTTGACACTGTTTTAAGAAAACACTTGCCATTACCCTACCGAAACGAAGTACAACTTAATAGATTGATGTTCATGGGTGCTCAACAGGTTTCTAATCATCAGTCAGTGTTTGCTTTTTTTAAAAACTGTGGGCAGTGTTGAAATCATTCAACCCGGAAATCCGCACCACAACCTCTGATGAGAGATTTCTGCGGTAGCTATGGCAGTAAAAGCACTTGCCTCGCGGCCCTTGGGTCAATGCAAAAAGTCAATACCGAAACATTTCTTCTCACACCTTGTTGATTGATGATTAATATGTGGGCTTTAACGTCCCCAAACCACCATATGATTATGAAACACGCAGTAGTGGAGGACTCCGGAAATTTCCACCACCTGGGGTTCCTTACCGTGCACACAAATCTCAGCACATCGGCCTACAACATTCCCGCCTCCATCGGAAATGCAGCCGCCGCAGCCGGAATTCGATCCCGCGACCTGTGGGTCAGCAGCCGAGTACCTTAACCACTAGACCACCGCGGCGGGCTCTCACACCATGTTCCCACCTCGAACTATTGACACTGCTTGTTTGGCATATACTGCATGTCACCCTTAGAATTTATTACATGTATGTTTTACCATCTTTAGCACACGGAATCACCGGCCCCTGCACGGCCCCTAACATAATTAAAGTTAACAATTGTTATCGTGTCCTGTCGCTTTTTAATCATCAAATAGCTGTTTCGCCAATAAGCATCACATATCACAATCAGAGAAAAGGCAATACGGGTACGTACACATGAGAACAAGCAGACGTAGAGAGTCTTAGAACTTAGCATCACTGACGCCACTTGTGGGCGTTTCTACTCTGATTCCTAATCTCAACCGCTTACCATGCGTGCGCAATCTTTCTTCAAAGCACAGCGTCGAGATTCTATAATGGCCTTCGGTTATGGCTCCCTCGCTTCTCTTACGCGTGGTTTCTCTTGAAAGCGGCATGCAAAGGAATCATTTGGGCAGCCAGCTTACGAAAAGAGACACCATGAAAAATGAACCATACATCATTTAGATATTCTAAGGAGCTCAAGCCACCGATACAAGCACCATGCCATCACCATTCAGCCGACGCTGATGCACCTGGCCTGCCATTATTGGGAAGTAAGTTCCCAAATGGTAACAAGGTTTGACAAATGGATACAGAACCGGTTGTACCTTCCCGCAAAGTTTTCAGGGAAACAGCACTTGGACGCAGGAACGTCGTCTTTTGTTTTAGGCATTTTTGGTGTCATCCCTCCTTTTTTTAGATGCGGAGCATCTAATACTCGAGGCTTGTAGTGCGGCGCCGTCCGCAAGCTTCCTCCTCCTTCTTCCACCATCTGTGCATCCCTTCCTCCTCTACACACCGCGCGCGCTTCACTCCTCCACCATCTGTGCACCCTTCCTCCTCTACACACCGCGTGCGCTTCTCCTCTTCACGAATATTCGCTAGCTGTATAATGTAGCGCGCATGCGCCGTCACGCTTCGAGAACATCGGCAGCTGACGCGCGCGCATGCGCCGTCGCGCTTCGAGAACATCGGCAGCTGACGCGCGCGCATGCGCCGTTGCGCTTCTCCCCCTTCTCGAACATTCGACAGCTGACAATGCATGCGCCGTCGCGCTGTATATATACTCAAGGTCGGTGCTCGCTCGCTCAGTTGCCGCTCGTCGGTTGGTTTGTACGGCGCGTCGACGTCCGAGGTCGCAATGATCGACGTCCCTTCGACCAGCGCCGGCCAAAGTGTTGGCGGAACCGCAACCAAGTCGTCGTCCGAAGACAAGGCAGCGCGGAGAAGAGCTCGCGACGCCGAACGTAAACGTCGGCGTCGAGCGGAAGATTCTCAACTTAGAGAACGTGAAGCCGCTGAGAGACGTCAGCGTCGAGCAGCAGCACCGGATTCGGCCGCTTTGAAACGTAAGCGTCGACAAGAGGACCCGGACTTTCGAAAACGGGAAGCCGAGTGCAAGCGTCGGCGACGAGAGGCCGATCCCGATGCTGCCCGCGAGCGCAAGCGCGCCGAGGTAGCGGCGTGGCGCGCCAAGCAGTATGCCACGCCCAATTAACACCCCGTTAACCAATTATATGCTCCGCATCCTCCTCAGTGTTCCCCCGAGGGAAGCTGCGGGCAATTTTTTTCATTCTTGTTGATACAAAAACACAAGAAACGCTTTCATCAGCAAAGAATGCGATATCTGGTATGATCAATTATCGATAGCAGCTTCCGCACGGCGGAAATCGTTATCTATATCTCCCCTTCTCAGCCGGATTAGGAAAGCTGACTTGCAGAGCGAGAGGTGACGGCTCGCAGAATTTGCACAGGGAAGAAAGCCTGCTGCTCGAAGTTGGAATAATAACTGGAAAGAAAAAAAATTGGCAGCATAACCACGGAGTGAATGATGGAGAGTGGGGCGAAGCATCCGTCCGTCCATTCGTTCTTGCTTCCGTCCGTCTATGCGTCCATCTGTGTGACTGTCTGTGCGTCCATTCGCCCGTCCGTGCGTGCGTCTGTTCGTGCGTCCGCACGTCCATCTGTGCGTCCGTCCTTGCGTTCGTGTATGCATCCGCCCCTGCGTCCGTTCATGCGTCCATCCGTCGGTGCAGCCATATGTGAGTCCGTCCATGCATCGGTCTTTGTGTCCGTTCGTCCATCTATTCAACCCTCCAAGTACCACCATCTCGCATCTTTTCATCATATATTCCCCATATAGAAGCACCGCGATCCCGCGGAGATTCCAAGGACTAAACGAGAGGTGGCACACGCACACTTTCTTACGGCTTGCGCTTCGTGTCTACTTCCCACCTTTAACCACCTAGAGTTCATGGTATATAATAGTTCACTGTATTCATGGCACTGCGGCCCAACGCTCGCTAAACCTCTCTAAAACCACGGAGGTTATGCCCAGCGAGTATAACGTTGCAACCCTTTCTTGTCAGATAGTGTTCAATGTACATGCCAATGGCGGCTAAGGGGGAATGAGAGGCAGGAGAATTCAGATTTTAGTTAACGGGCAAGCTGCGAATTTTTATTGTTCAACAAAGCACCGAAGAAATCTCTCACCGACACCACCTTGGAGGTCAAAGTGTAATACTGGTTACACACTACGACTACTACTACGACTACGAGGGACGAACGGGTGCCGCTATAAGGAGCTTCGCCCCTAAAATTATTCGCAAGAATCAGACGTCTTTGTAAAGGCAGTGGCGCAGAACATCATTGCTTTCGCCAGGGTCCATCTTCTTCTGCTAGTCTTCCATTCAACAAACTTGCTGTGTCTGCAAAGAAAGGAGCGGCAGACCCTTTCTCAGAGAACGTCTACACAATCTGCGCACTTATCTTAAAATGCAGCAGCTCTGGCAACCTTTTCTCTCACCACTTCCCGCTCGGCGGTGCACGGCGGCAACAAGAGATAGGATGCTCCAGTCTTGAGAGGGAGCAAGGCTATTAAACTGTTCCTATTTCTTTTTTTATACCAGTGTTAAAGCACGATGCAATAACTGGTCGCTTCTTGCAGGACTCTCGTAAGCTTAGGTGACCAAATGGGTTAAATAAAAAGAAAAAAAAGAAGATAAGACTAGAGGGGAGGCGTCCGTACAAGAAGAAAGCATGGTCTGTGCACTTCTTTTATTTTTAAGGGAGTAGCGGGCGGGCGTTAGCAAGAGTTGTATGTAGCGAATGGATATAGAGTGCGACGCTTTCAGCAGAGAGATGTTTTCTGAGGCATGTTACAAGAAAGCTTCGGGTTTGCTTGTCAGGCACTCTTGCCATTGCTATAAGAATTTCCATGCCCCGTAAGAACCAAGTAAAAACAAACAGAACAAAAAAATGGGTTGTTGAGAATTTACTGGGAAAAATCCCATTGCTACCAGTGTTCTGCTGCATAGAGCGCTGCAATAAAAAACGCTACGACGAAGGATGAAGAATACAAACCAGAGTTGGAACACAGGAGCGTTTAAGGACATGAGATGGGATCCCTTTGGTTGAAACGAGTTCGTGTGAAAGAAGGGAAACATACGATTGGCCTTAAAGTGACTTTCTGCTGCATCAGCCTAAATAAGGATTTGAATTTACAGCACATAACCATACAGGCCATCTTTCAAAAATTTAATGATACGCGTAGACGGAATTAGCACCAGAATAATTGTCTGTTTCGATTCACCACAGTGGAATACGGAATTTGATGGAGACATTCCTTTACCTCCGCACTATCTCTGATAGCATCGAACAAATGAGTCGTGTTACACGTGAATACAGTAAGAGAAAAATAACCTGTGAAGATTGGCTGTCACATAACCACAGAAAGCTGCACCGCAACATAGCAACGTTCTGGTTGATTCGAACAGCCATGCAGCCGTCCGAAAATATATCAGGTACGGATATCCTAGCCTCGACTCTGTGATCAAGACGAATGTTTAGTCGACTGCTGAGCCTATGTTCTCGAAATTTCATACTTGCCTTCTTTTTTCGGTTGGTTTAGGGAACTACAGAAACTATATCTTTGTATTTCACACAAACTCATCAAACTATTAGAGGGCTGCTCCGCGCTTACGTGCGTTGTATGTTTCCCGCTTGAATGCCGTTATATGTTCAGGAGTCATGGCAGCATTGTTGCATTACACGCCAGGATTTTCCGCCATCAGTAAAGTGAAATTAGACATGGTCAAATGCAATTGAAGAATTTAATTTAGCTGTGTCATAGTTTGTTGAATAATGTTGGTTAAACGGCTGGTGATAGGTATGAAACGAAAAAAAGACGGGGTAAAACAAAATTATAAATCATCCTATCAGCTGCCAAGTTGTTACAATGTAATCCTAAAATATGTTACCATTCTTAATAATTTTAAAAACCGTTGAAAAATACGCCGGAAGTGTGCGCATACCATGAATGTCATTTGTTTTACATTTTCTGCATATTCAAAGCGAAGGACGCCGAATTGAAAATGCAGGTGCTCATAATGATTACAAAAACATGGCTAGTCCATCTGTCATGTGAATCAGTATAACACAAAAGGGAAACGCGCCTTCGCAGAGGTACTAGAGCCTTTATTGAGTATTGTTTTGTCATAAGTTCAAAGAAAAGATTCCTATAGCAACAAGCACTACTGTCATCAAAGAACGGTAAGCTGCTCGAAATTCGCAGCGCGCTGAAAAGACTAACGAAAGTAAAAACATAACAGGACGAGCTAAGACTAACAACGGTCACAGCTAGACACTTATAGTGCTGTACTCAAACACTAAAAACAAGGCACGGAGCAAACACACAAGTATACAAAAGACATAAATCAACTAACAACTGTCACAATTGTACTTGTGTGGGAGCATTGCTCTCCGTTCACAAGTGCGGCCACTTCGGCGACTTTTTTCACTCTCAGTAAATTCAACGCACACCTGCAGTGAAAGCTCAAGACGTAAAAACCACATCGATTGCGTGCGACCAGGCCCTGTTGAGGTGCGGGCGTACCGCAACGATAGCCGTCGATCTCAAAAGCGCTCTCCGTACCCTTCACGCCCTCTCGCCCGTCATAACAAAAGCACGCTGAAATCGCCAACCTCATAGTACCGCCAGTGGTAAATGACGTAATATATAGCTCGCCGTTAGCAAAACTGAAGAGCGCATGTCTTTTGGCGCGGCTGCAAGAGGCTTTGAGTTGAACTCCCAGTGGCCAAACTTTTCTGTATAGTTTTAAGTGTGAATACACTTTATAAGCGACCCCAAACCATCCACCGCCGTCGGCGGCGTCCGCAGTCTTCTCTCTATCTTTAAAAGAAAAAGGACTTGGCGGGCCACAGCGCGACGCTCTACCGAATAAGCCACGGACGCGACGCTGATATCGGTGTCAGTAACGCGCCTTATACCCCCTCCCCCTTCGCTCGCTCCTCCGCTCTCCTCGCTCGCTGCAGCTGCGCGCGCACCCCTCTCTCTCGCGCGCCCGCCTTCTCTCTCAGTCTCCCGTCGAGAGCGGGTCGTGAGGGGGAGTAAAGTTAAAATCCGTTGGCATTCGCCAGTGAGTTAACGTAAACTCCCCCGTGTGATCAAATTGCGATTCCCAGGAACCATTACACCATAAAGGCACCATAGTGTGATTAATAAATATATTAGTGCGAATTAATAAATACCCCTCATAGCATCACCCCGTGTATTCGCACTTAACCATGTTCACCCTCGGGGAAATGCTTGGGAGTTTTTTCTTTCACATATCCTAGTGCATATTTTACAACGTCATATTCGTTACTGAAATACGTCATTAGAGCTGTCGTGAATCCCGGCATAGCACTTTCATGTTAAAATAAAGTATAGACACCCAAGATGTCACAACTGGCGGAAAAAAATTGAAGGCGGAGCAAAGGCTGATTACGAGGCAAAAAGGCACCTGCACTTACAAGGGCGTCAACTCGAGTGGAGGAAGCGTCAAGCATCGGAGGAGGCCGATTCAATTTCCGGCTGGGGCACGTTGTAGGCCAATTGAACAGCCGACTGCGTACGTAGGGCGCGCGTCGGCATCCCGTCGCACCGAAGCGACACGTGCTTTGCGCTTACCGAAGGCCTTCGGAGCAGCCTCAATATCCAATGCACGTAATGCTCTGAGAAGAAAACAAATTTCCATAACAGAAAAAAAATCTGTGCCGCACTATAGTCTGAACCATGCAGACTCGTGATCCCCTACTTCACGCATGGCCGCATGAGCGACTGATTCGCTGGCTCCGTATTCAACAAGGCTGCCTGTTTCTCCGGCAAGCTGCGCTAGACGTGGATACAGAACGGTTTCTGAGACGCAGTTTGCAATTGTGTAGCTCGGAACTTGTGCCGTTCAGCGTGGAAGCACAGTGTGCAGCATTCTGTCCCGAGTTAGCAACGTGCGACGCAGCGGGAGATGTTGGAGGAAGAAGTTTACCAGGGCGACAACCGTGTCGCTATGTGCAGTTCTGCTATATTGGAAAGGTTCTTCCAGGAGTGTTGCCAGTTGCTAGGGGTCCGTGTCGACGAGGGTATTGCTAGACTGTGGCAATCACGTGAGGCACCTAGTATTGTTTGTGAGCTAAATCACGGACACTGCAAGATGACATGATTCGTTTCATAGAAAAAAATCTATTGTCACACCGTTTCTATTTCACTTCCCGCCTTAATCTGCATCGGTCGTTTCTTCATCGCCTGCACGCTTTATCATCCCTGAAGGTGGCTAAAAAATATGTATCGTTTAATGTGGCTTCAAAGCTGCTCTGCGGTTCGTTATTATAGCGTCGGAATATTAAAAAGGAGAGACAACGTCGCATTCTTAATGTACACCACGTACACCATTGCTTATTTAAGAAAACTAGTCGGTTCTCTTTAGATGAGGTACCGTAAAACAAAAGAAACGCTCAACAACTTTTGCTATCTGTCCTTGCTGGACAAATTAAAAACATTCTCTTGGGCATGCTGTCCTGCGTTCCTATCAAGAGAATCACTTCCGTCACTGGCCCCAGTCGAAAGTATGAGAGCAAAATGTGTACATAAATTTTCGTGAACTGAATTCTCAAACAAACAGGTAACATTTATTGCACGTGTCTACAGTTTCTTTCCTGCTGTTATTCGCGGATGACATGATGACGGCTTTGCGCGCTCTGCAGGGCGCCCCGAACTGAGTGCCCCAACGCAAGCGTACGTCTTCGCATGTTATTGAAATGAAAGCCTCAGATGCCCTATAAAACCAAATCTGGCGCCAGGCCACATGCACACGAACCATCGGCATAGTCAGGGATTGGGGGACTGCGTTGCCTTCTACCAAAAAGTTTCAATTTTCTATGCTTACATGGGCAGTGTCAATTTTTAAGAAATAGAACACGGGAGCGCGTGGCCTGCGCACTCCTGCGGCTGCTGGTAGCGCCTTCAAGCGGGAGCGAGAGCAACCACAGTCTCTTTTCGCGCCATCTCGCAGCGAGCAAAACAACTGTTCGTTGCTGATATGGAACCAGCGGCAAGAATGCGAACCCCTCCCCCTTTCAAGGCAATCATGCGAGAGCCGGTAATCGCCTTGAAAGGGGAGGGGTTGCAATCTTGCCGTTCTATGTCAGCAACGAATGGTTGTCTTGCTCGCCGCGAGATGGCGCGAAAAGAGACTGTGGTTGCTCTCGCCCCCGCTTGAACGCGCTGCCAGCAGCCGCCGGAGCGCGCACGCCACACGTCGCCGTCTTCTCTGTCATAAAAATTGACACTGTACACGCACACATAAAAACACATGCACGTCCATATTCGCAACAGCACGAAAAAACTTCTGGCTGCACCATGACACATAGGTTAATAAACTTATTACAGGTTGTCTGATTCCGGAGGTAAGTAAACATCGTATGATGGGCACTATACTTCAGAAGGTGTAAGGGACTTAATGTATTTATAGTATCGCTGAAAAATGATTCCAATGATTATTAAGTGCATAATGTTATTCAAATATAAAATAAAATGAATTAAAAGACATCGGAAGAAAGTAAGGTGAAATGAGTGTTACGATTGGCTTGAGGAGTGTCTACAGAATGAGCTTGAGCGCAGCGAGAACATGCTCGCTTTCCGTCTCATATGCTACTCACGTGACCAAGCTTCGAGCATTTGTTGTTGATACTTCCAATAAAAACATCACGCCAAAAAAAGAGTATTTGCGCTGCGAATACTCTTTTGTTTATTTTCTAGAGGTCCGCGAAGCCGCATCCACATTAGGCATTCAAGTACGTCACCGTCTGCGCGAAACACAAGCGAGGCGTTTGTGTTTCTGCCACCGTTGAGCTCTTCGGCTTCATTTAATAAATATCAGACATAAAAATGTACTTCCTGACACTTCATTCTGCCTACAATAAATAAGCTGTTAATGGTAGTAGAAATTATTTAAGTCAAAGGGCGGAAATGAAAACGAGAAAGCTAGTGCATGACGATATACTAAAGCTAAGGAAAGTTCTATCCGACAGGTTAAGAAGTCAATCTCTTAGAGAGATTCTCGAGGTATTTTTCTCTATTTTTCTATGCCCAACTGCATCCACGTTAGTGGAGTCAGTACCATGACGCAAGTGATATGTCATTGTTTAGTAGGTTCCAGCACTATAGTGTTTAAATATTGCTCAGGCCATGATCTACCAGATGTGTCTATGTCTATTCGTCTCTTTATTTACCGTGCCTAAAGCTGAATCTTATCTCAAGACATAGTTCGTTTCACAATAAACGGAATGTTGTAATTTAGCCTACACTGACTGATGCAGGAAACTGTTCGCAAAGACGGCCAAAGTTGCCCAAAATTGTTGCTTCTTCCACCCGAAAGTTATAAAAATGAGGGAAAGCATCAATGCACCGAGATTAGCCAAGTGAACATCTGGTTGGCTCTCCTCAATGGGGAGAGTCGAAAAAATAAAAATAAAACTGACAGACTTGGAGGAAATGTGCGGCAAAAGAAACCCTTATTCACCAGTTGAGGCTGAATACCACATACGCAAAGCATTTTTTACGCAGCATTCGCAGAGCTGGAACTCCCGAATGCGAATGTGGATTTATAGATAAATACGTATGTCACCTTCTTATACTGTCTACATTATGACATGCCGAGACGCGCTCTTAAATTGCGACTGCTGCAATTAAACCACAGCATCAAGAAACTTCTGGGCCTGTGGCCAACTCGGGCTTTACAGGCGCATGCTTTAAAAGCGTTAAAACATTTTTTTACAATACTGTGGAATCGCTGGCAAGTACTAAAAAATAACAAACTTTCATTTGTGTAACACGTCTTACTTTTTATGAGCAGTATCATATGATATTTATCATATATGTGTGCTGAAGTGCATGGCGTGTCAAGTGTTATGTACACATGAGCGAATACAGCTCCATAAAGATCAGACGTGTGCTCTGTTATTTTGTACCGGTTGGATCAAATGTTAACGAAGGACATTATCAGCGACTATATTCGTTGACTTTCGAACATTTTGTTATCGTTGTGTTGCTGTTGTTTAATATTTGCATATGAGTGTGTCTTCACATATGTGTGCTCGGGTGTTCTATTTTACATGCACTGCTCCTTATGTTTTTCTTTAAGATATGAGTTCAACTTTCACTGAAGGACTAAAGAGTAGTCGGCGCCATACTTGTGGGCTAACATCTCCTTAAATATTATATAAATCAAAAAAGAGAAATGACCACAGATTTATAGTAGGCTTCACGGCATACGAAACCTATCTATACTGACAGCAAAAGGCCACTTAACTTCACCGGTGAGAATTTAGGAAACCAAGCCTGCAAAGTCAACCAGAGTTAGCTACATAGTTGATAATTAGACTGATGACGAAGCACGTGGGACCAAGAGAAGGAGCTCTCTGAAAATGGGCGTGCTGCTTACTATCGAGATAGCAACAAGAGATATCTTTCATGTGCGTTCGTGTATGTACAAATTATGCTTATTTATTACCCCGTATTACTTATTCTTATTTTTCCACATTATTCGTGTGTTTTTCATTGAGTTCTTCGTATATCTGTGTTGATTTAGGAATTCGGGTAGTGCACTCATAGTTCGTATAAATACCCGTTAACTACTACAAGATATTCATGAGTGTTTAAGATTTTTGAATATTTTTTTCTCGTAGTGTTCCTTTATATATTGTATGGGGGGGGGGGTAAAGGAATAGGCAGTGCCTGTGATTCGACATTTCTTTTTCTACGTTCCTACTGTTTATACAAGGCTCAGATATCTCTCGACGAGAGTAGCTGTTCAATAATTCTTTGTGAGATATTTATCATTATAAATAGTTACTCTCATGTTAGGCGCTAATGGCGCGAACATGCATCATGATTTAACGTCTCTGAAATGAGGGAAAATATAACACAACTGGTATGTCATAACGTAATGGAGTGTACGGTTTAAACAATGACTACGCGTTGTGTGTTCATTCGCTAAGCGTTGTCCGTTCATTCGCCCTTCACTACTCTCAGGTACGTTCTTTCTTTCTGTACGCCCATTCCCCACCTCCCAAAAGTTAAAATACTTGGATGTTCCTTTTTTACGTGCTTGCGTTTTCTTTGGGTCACGTCGGATAATTTCCGTGTCGGCCAGACACGAAGGAGCGCAACAAAGCGTATAGTAAGTTTCGGGGCGTTGTATTTTCACGTTTCACACTTCCATGAAAAAAAAAGAAGAAAAGAACTGCCAGCAGATAATGAAACTGAAGGTACGTCTGAATTTTCAGCGAAGCATCCTAATCCTTCACGCGAAGCGCCGTTTCGCCTCCGAAGCGATACCCTCCCCAGCCGGTGGGCTGCTGGGACTGAAGAAACATGTCTCAACTTTCAACGTCATGACGGACAACTGTGCTAAAACACGGCGCAAAGGCTGGGAGTCTATCAAGTCGTTTCAGCCATGATCGATGGGTGTGAACCGCATGTGGTGGTGGCGCACCGAACACTTTGCTGCTCGGGGCTGCGACCGTGGTTCCGACCGATGAGTTCAGAGAGAGGGTGTGCACCACAAACCACACCCCCCTTTGCCCTTCCTTCACATAAGTCTCTCAAGTGCTGGTTTATATTATTTTACCTAGTTTTAGATGTTCACTCTGCCCGCGCTCTATGCGGCAGGTCAGCTTCTCTGAAAGCGCGTGCACGTTAGGAAACTCGCGGACCAAGTAGCGATGTTTGCGTAGTACATACTCAGTCGTTAGGGCTTATATGAACCCAAGTCGCTATCGACGCTGTTGTGTCTGGCATTACTGAATCAAAGTTACAGTCGTTATGCTTTATATCATTCCCCTATTCACCCGGAGACCCTTGCCCGGTGTTTGTTCGATTATGCCGGAGCAGGAAGGGAAGGCTATAGATGTTATATTTATACGAGGAACTGTATACAATCGAGTGATGAATGATGTATACTGCTTTGCTGGCGTGAGATTGGGCAGTGATTGTTCGGGAATGCTAAATGAAATTAGGTACTAAACGCTGTCTTTCCCGAAATAGCCTTGTAGGGGGGGGGGGGTGTTTACATATTGTAGGCCGGACGCAGACGGAATGTATTGATAGATATTATTCAACTTACAGATTAAGAAAGAACTCATACTCTGTGTGCTGACTTTGGCTGAATGTTACTGCAAAGAAATTGTTTGTTTTTCGTGTTTCGAATGCACGATTTACTGACCATCATTGGGGCAGAATTTACGCACGTCTTTACACCTCTGAAACCGTTACATTCCATACATGCTCCTGTACGAATATACATGCTTCAGCGGGACCATTTATGCTGCTTGGCTTTATATGTGAAACGGAAAGAAAAAAGTTAATGCGTGTTGAATACATGCCCCTTCCGATTTCAGCCTGCTTTGCAGTTAAAGTATTCATGATCCTAAAAAATAAGCATGCTTTTTTTTCGTACATGCATGTTCATTCAAAACTGATCTTTTTTTCGCGATTTTGTAGTGTGTATGAACCTCATCGGTTCAGCCCTAAAACTACCAATATACAGTTTACGTGCGCTACTTCAAAAGCTGTTTTTAATGCGCCCGTCTTTAAATAATCAAGCGGTTCGCTGTCGTACCAGGATTTCATTCTCAACTGCTCATTAACGAACCACCCTAGCGACACGGCTGTTCTTCGTTTTTGTTCATTCGTGGGGCGTTATTTGCAGTATCCAGCGCAAAATGAAAATAGCAGCATTTTCACACCTTTTAAATAAAATAGTGGAGCGACCGTTCTTCACAAAAAAAAATTGATGGACTTGGAGCTGCATTTTTTTATTATTCACGGTATGAGCATCACAGTTAAACACCTGAACGCGACTTTCCTTCGGCGAGGCCTTAACCTCTGGTGTTGCTATTTTAAATAGATATTTTGTCCCTCTTTTTTCCAGCAATTGTATAGAGTCCAGGGCTTAATTGTTTCGAGTCCTCCCTCTACTTTCATTCCTAAGTTCCTAAGTAAATATTTGGTGAATTGTAATGATCTGAATAGAAGCACCAGCACTCCTAATTTCTTTAAAAAGCATTGCTTGCATTGCACATGCTTCTGCTTATATGATCAAGTTCACGTGGGTAAAAATAGAAAACCAAGATAACGCGAAAGTTGAATATAAAAGACAGCGTCATGGCTGTACTGACTTTTGAGTGAAATTCATCCAAAGACGAGTGAAAAGTCGCCAGGTGTTGCCATTTTTCTACAATTTTCGTAAAAAATGTTGTTACTTCACATATGTGTGGCACGTATAGTAATAAAAATTTCTAGTTATGCATAGCGCCGTTGAGTAAACAATCATCCATATTCCCTAAATTATATTCATGTTTTTCAATGCCAGTCACACCACCTTCTGCACCATTGGAGGGCTTAGTGGGCTTGGAGTCACATGACCCGCTTCACCATCAGAGCAATGAGTAAGGGCACGCATGCATCAGCAGCGTTCCTGAATGCTGACGGCTCATAACAAAACAGGATGATTACAGTTGTAGCGAATACAGGGTGAAGCAGTCGCTACAGTAAGAGAAGGATGGCGTGCTTAGCCTTCCTGCATAGTTCGAAAATTTCCTTTCAGTAAAATATATGTCCGATAATCAAGCCACACAACAACGGAAATAAGTTCGAGAGTGCTATGTAGCCCTCGCAATGCCCACACTACGCTTTCTTTTTGATCCTTCTTACGCTGCACATTCTCCTCATTGAAGCTTGTGAAGGCTGCCAGAGGAAGCCGACGTCTTGGCAGGCCCGAAAAGTTAGTTATAACAAATTTACACTCAACATTCCAAATAAGGGGGTACTAAGGGTACTACAGCAGTGAATAAGTTCACAAGTTATTCCAGACAGTTGGAGCTGTAATCGGAACACGCAGCCTAATTATCACCTAGCTGCTTCAAAAGCGAAATCGTAAAGAAGCTTGATATTCTCAAAGCACCTAAAAAACTTCGTATAACACCCCCACCGTATGACAAGCCAGCTGGTTCGCTGAGATAATTTTTCCTGGGAAGTTGCTTACGGACGCACTAGTGTGACGGTGCCTCCAGGATCTGTGTGAACACTAGACAAAAAACAGAGTACTGAATTGTGCAAAAAAAATTTGCCGTCTACTGGTGGGTGCCTAAATGCGAAAAATAGTAAAAAAATGTGGTCGTCCATTTGGTTTGAAGACACTGAGTATAGAATGCATAACTCAGTCGACACCTAAGCCGTAAATTGTCCAAAGTTAGCCAAGTATCCATTAAGTCATTTAGGTCCCCACGGGCCTCTCGAGTTTGCCAATTTGGCAAAAAGTCACCACCAGTGGCAACAATGAACCGAGTGATAACTCAAACAATGAATGAAAAAGCGAGTTCATAAATATCAATAAAAGCCACTAAAGAACACCTGTGTATGACAAAAAAAAAGTTGAGAACGCGCATCACACGGTTTTATACCGACAAGAACTAGGTTCCGGCTTGGTTGTGTTGCCGTCCGTGCTTGCGATGTTGAGTCCGGGATCACTTCGTAGTTCGCGTCATTCACGTGGCCTAGCTTTTTATACAGTCCGAAATACCGACCTGACGCTATCGCGATAAACACTATCCTTCGGTATCGTAGGACACTTCTATGTGACATATGCTGTAGCGTTGTGACTCTATCTTTGCAGAGGCGTACTAAGACAATAAAAAATCTCGAAAGCATAGTCAAGGTAAACAGGGCTAATGGTTAAGTGGTCTTGTCACAACCACTAAAGCTGTGCCCATCCTCCTGTTTTTCCTGAGTATAATAAAAAAGTGAAAATGACACAATCCTTTTACCTCGAGAAAAAAAACAACCTGCTACCATGAAAAGAACCTAAAGGCAATATTAAAACAATAGGTTATTAACCTCAACTGCAAGATAATATTTTGCTAAGGTATTTTCTTGAAGTGAACAAACTTTCGTGTAGATTGAAGATGAGTCAAGCAGAAACACGTTCTCTTTGGGCAGGTAGGCAACATAGGCCGAAGCGTTGTCATTTGATAAATGCAATAAAATACACGTGAACTAGTACATATAATTAGGGTTTCTTACACTGAATATAATCTTGCGCAAACTTCAAGTGTATTTACGTTAGCATAGAGGGATATATCATAAGTGTTATGACCCTAATATTAGTTACTGGAGTTCCATTGTCAGTATGTGTCAATTAAATAGAGTTTGAAACATTATGATGATGATGATGATCGTCATCAGGAGAATATTAATAACGAGATCGAATAAATATGTGCAATGTAAGAAGCGTGGGGCTTCAACCTGCTTTCTGTAAGGACCTCTCACCAGTCTCCATGAAAAAATTTTGATTACGCATTGAATGTTGTAAAACACCTTACAGGAAAGACTTTAGCGGTGCAATTTTGCCAGCTGGTTAATAGTTGAAAGGCTTGCAAACAATCAAACTGTGGGGTTAGACGTTTTCACGAGGCTATTTCCCTGCAAAGTTGGGTGTTTTCTTGATTTAAATGGTCTATAGCATCCAGAAGCACCACTTACTCACCACCAGCTCTCAATTGCGAGACGCGTGGAGTGCGTCATGCTCAACGTACAAACGCTGCACCCTCACTCTCTTCTCTTTGTATGTTGATTCGTGACGCATGCATCGCTATATTAACATTAGAAAAGAACCTGAATGACGCGCCGTATTCAGTGACATTCAGAAAAAACACTCATTACTTATGCATGCGTCTATTACGTAGGCGTTCTCTTTGGAAGCTCGCCTCAGTCGTGAGAGAGGGCACGCGATCTTACGATCTACATTTAGACCACTCTCAACCCACGCAGGCACGTCTTAATTTGCAGACAATATCGTCACTGACCGATTTATGAGCCGCACTTATTAGCCAGGAATGCTCAAACCTGAATATGGACCCTTTCAAGTGGAAACTCGTGTAATTTGCAGCTTTCCGTGAAATGTCTGAGCTCTCGAATGCTCGTTCCGCACCTAACTTAGGCAGGAAATAGTTCAGCCTGTCCTACGCGAAGCTGGCCGATCGGTTCGTGTTCCCTACTTGTCCTTACGCAAAGCTCGTCCCGAATGTTAAGTAATTGGTCTCGGATAAGGAAACTGGGGCGTAACTTAGAGGAATGGGAACGAAACCAACGAGAGTGGTCCGGCTTCTACACATATAAAAAAGACCTTGTTATTTACGCATAAGCTTCGTGAAATGGTCAGCTTGAAAGAAGTCATGGCAATCAGTCGCTTCCGGGGCATCGCATGGGTAAATCACGCGGCCTCAATGAGATACAGAATGACATATCTCACCCCACCCACAACGAATTACCGCGGGGAAGACGGAAATCCCCCGACGAGGTATAACACTGCACGTGAACATTGCGGACTGAAATATAGGGCCATTCTCGAGCGAAAATGTTGCTGTTGTTGTTGTTGTTGTTGTTGTTGTTGTTGTTGTTGTTGTTGTTGTTGTTGTTGTTGTTGTTGTTGTTGTTGTTGTTGTTGTTGTTGTTGTTGTTGTTGTTGTTGTAAAGCCGAAAGAGACACTCTTGGGAAAGACGCAGAACCACAAGTATGCACGATTGAAAGAACGACCTCTCATCACACAGAAATAGTACATATGAGACCACAAAGACGACATCAGCCTCTGAAAAGAGAGAGAAACAGAGAAAAACAAACGAGGTCTGATTTCACGCAATTGCAGACCGCATTTAGTGCAAAGAGATTGAATCCTGTGAAAGAGCCAAGCTCAAAAATAACTAAAAAGAAGGCACACACAGATGAGGTTGAATGCGAGAAGGTCGATACAAGCAAAAAAAAAACAAAAATATATTAGCAAAGGGCGAGGTCTTTTCACGGCGCCTTAGAAAAGTTTAACTTTTATCAGTAAAAGAGCCTAAAATGGGCCATCTTGGAGCTAAGGGAGTGAACAGCGTTGCAGGCCCACGCTGCTGTGACAGAGATGCACTTAGTATAAACGCTCCCAGGAAAGTATTGCAACACGGCCACTCTACAAATGTCCAACCGGAGTACCTGGCGCCTCTTCCGCGCCTTGATTGATCCGACCCAAACTCGAACAGAGACACAAAAGCATCTGCAACGAGCATTTCACAGCTTCGACGGAGACACAGCCAAATTGGCATGTAAACTCCGAGACCAATATCTATGCACACAGCAGGACTCCCGAGGGCCGGCGTACTCGTATGCAGGTACCGAGAACGCGGAGCTGGATCAACTGTTCCAGTTACACGACCTGAAGGCAGCCCTAGCAAAAATGAGGCGAGGAACGGCGCCGGGAAGGGATAAAATTACCGTGAAATTACTTGCCAATCTTCCTGACTCGGCCTACACCATGCTCCTTGCCTACATCAATTCCATTTGGATCGGGAAAACAAGCCTACCAATTGAGTGGAAGACCGCCCTGGTCACCTTCATACCCAAAGCGGGCAAAGCCATTAACACGGACAACCTCCGCCCCATCTCCCTTACTTCTTGTGTTGGAAAATTAATGGAGACGATGGTGCGCGACAGGTTGTCCGCGTTCCTGGAGACCAAAAATGCATTTGCAGACACCATGTTCGGGTTCCGCCCACACCGGTCCGCGCAAGATGTCTTGCTTCAGCTCGACCATGAGATCCTCGATCCAGTCGAGTATCCCCTGAATGACAAAGTTGTGCTCGCTTTGGATCTGAAGGGGGCCTTTGATAACGTGACCCACGAAATTATTCTAACACATCTCTCACAGGTGGATTGCGGCCAAAACACTTTCAACTATATTAAACAATTCCTCACTGACCGACAATCATACATTCGGATTCAGGACATTGAACACGGCCCTTACCGATTAGGCACGAGAGGGACTCCGCAGGGAGCGGTCCTCTCGCCCCTTCTATTCAATGTGGCAATGATGAGACTCCCCGCTCAGCTGGCGAAAGTCGAAGGCATACAGCATGCGCTGTACGCCGACGACATCACCATATGGGCGTCACACGGCTCGGCAGGAGACATGGAGGCAAGCCTGCAGCAAGCGGCGGACATCGTGGATGACTATGCCCGTCGCTGCGGCCTTCAGTGCTCCCCGTCCAAATCGGAATTCGTGCACATACGCCCCTCACCAAAGTGCACCACAAAAATCGATCTCTCTCTTCACAGCGGACCAATACCCGAACGCGATGAGATTAGAGTACTGGGGCTTTTTATACACAAAAATCGCAGAGCAGACACAACATTGGCCAAATTGCGTAAGGTGGGGGACCAGGTGAGCCGGATGGTCCGCCGGGTTTCCAACAAGCGCGGGGGGTTACGATGCAAAGATGCCTTGCGGCTGGCGCATGCATTCGTAACCAGCCGAGTCCTGTACTCGGCTCCATACCTCCACCTACGCAAATCCGACGAGAATGCACTCGAAGTCATTCTCCGCAAAATCTACAAGCGCGCCCTCGACCTTCCTGTCAGCACCTCTAACCAGCGCCTTTTGGGCTTGGGAATGGTGAACACCTTCAAGGAGCTGAGAGAGGCGCACTTGACAAACCAATATACTAGACTCTCTAAAACACCGTCGGGTCGCCGCCTCCTTGCCCGGCTACACATCAATCATTCAATACACACGGAAGAGCGCGTACGGATTCCAGAAGTTTGGCGATACTCCTTGCACGTGCGCCCTCTTCCGGCTAACATGACCCGAGACAACTACAGTGGCCGACACCTCGCGTGGGCGGAAGCCTTGGCTCGACACTACGGCCACAAATTCGGAGTATTCTACGTGGACGCCTCCGGCCCGCACCACGGTGGTTGGTACACGGCTGCGGTCGTCCACCAAAACACCGTTGTAAACGGACTCACATTCCGTGCACATAACATTACGCACGCGGAGGAGATCGCCATCGCACTAGCCGCCGCAGATCAGGACTCGAGGGTCATCATCACCGACTCAAGGGGTGCCTGTCGCAATATTGAGCAGGGATACATTCCGTACCGTGCTTATAAAATTTTGCAGAACAGCAGCTACCTAGGTGCCCCCGCGCACCGAACGATCATATGGGCTCCGGCTCACACGGGCCTCGATGGTAATGAGACGGCCGATGCCGCCGCCCACGCGCTCACTCTCCGGGCACCATCCTCGTCCCCTACCGATCCGGAACTCGAACCCAATCCCGCCTACACCTTTAAGGAGGTCACACAATTTTATCAATCCGGCCATAACGTCTATCAGAAACCCTGTAAGGGCCTCACGAAGGCGGAGGAGCGAATCCTCCTTCGCCTTTATACTAAAACTCTATTGTGCCCGGCAATCATAAAACACTTTGACCCCGCTTGCACGGGGAAGTGCCCGCATTGTGAGGAAAATTCCTCTGACATTTTCCACATGGTGTGGGCATGCCAAAAAACCCCAAACCTTACCCCACTACCCAACCCTTCGCGGGAGGACTGGGAGGCAGCCCTGCTCGGCTGCTCTGACCTGACGGCCCAACGGGCCCTCGTCGAGCGTGCCCGGGCCGCGGCCAACGCCAATGGGCTCCCGTAAGAGGGAGCTCACCTAGTGTTTGTACGGGCGCGGCCCCTTAAGGACCGTTCCCACCCTCCCTGTAAATAACATCTGTAAATAAATGTTTTTCAGCAGCAGCCCAGGAAAGTAAGTGGCGAAAAAGGACACGAGAGCCCGAAGTAGCAGGCTTTACAAGAATGGGCTCGAGAATATGAGAGGGAAGTGGGAGGAGAAGAGAGGGTTCCAAGGAGCTCTAGGATGGCCTGGTGTTGAAAGTAAATAACAACAGGACTGCAATTTTTGTAATATGAAAACGAGGCCTTGGTCGGGACACGTTAATGAATACGATCTAGCACATGATAGCAAATGGAACTGAATTTCGAAGCCATATCCAGCTGGAACACGAGAGAAAAGGCATGCGCGAAACAATGGTACGAGGGAAAGAAGATTCGGCCCTGTTCTCTGGAACATGGCATTCGTTCTCATTTGGGGCGCCGAGCTTCGTCGTGCGGGGCAGATTTACAAAAGCTGTATGTTGAGCGGGATGCAACCCACCGCTCATATGTCACGGATGTTAGGGAATGGTTGCCCACACTTACTGCAGCAATGAAAGTCGGCCTGGAAACCTCGTTGTGTTGAAGCAATACAAAAAGGGGCTGCTACACAAAACTTGCCTGTGGAAGTCTTGAGGAACCTTTTATTCTGATACGAGCATAAGATTCATTTCTCCCGATAGCCTTGAAAACAAGAAAAGCTCCCTAAATATAATGTCTTAGTTTGGACATTGCTTAACCTGTGTACTGCTTTTAAACTGAACGTTCTGTAGGTGCTGCGCCAGGTGTAATGCATTGTCTATGGCTTTCTTAAAGACGATAGTCTTTCTTGATGACCTTCGACGAAAAAATTTTGGTCTGTCTGTCTGTCTGTCTGTCTGTCTGCTCAGTTGTCTGTTTGGCCGCCCTTAACGATACCTTAAAGAGCACCAAACGGCCAGCCCCATCCGCAGCGCCCGCCAATATTGCTCAAGGTTTAGCGTTCATAGTTGTGCGATTGTCAATTAAAAAGCAAATATTACGCATATCTGAGGCACCATAACAACACGTCCATCCTTTGTATGTCTTCCATTATACTAGAATAGGCACAGACAAGTAAGTCTAAGGACTGTAGCGTTTATCGCGCTGCGCTGACAGTGCAACGCGATGCCCAAAAAGGCAAGTGTTTCCAACGCTTTGCTACGACGACATGGTGGTTCTACACCTTATCACCTCCGAGACTGGCGCGCATCTTTCTCCGCGGGCACGCACGCCTTAGTTTTTGAAGATAACTGCCAGATGGCCAGATGGCACTCGGGTCTAACGTGCCTCGATGCGCTCATTCGCCTCCGCTACACGCTCGAGGCACTCTAACGCAGCGCCTCCAGAATACCATTCACCAATTTTCTTGCTCAGAACATGCAATAAACGTTTTGTCCACTTTCTCCAGATGCAAGACTGTCGTCTTTCGACGACATTTGCAGTGTAACATGCCGATTCGGGCCAATTTTTCTCCAATTGGTGATCTTCTAGATGAGATACGCACACTCTGTATTTGCTCTTTATTGTTATATCGCTAACACTGTGCTGACAGCGGAATCGTGCGGCAGTCTCTTTAACGTTGATTTTCATACATGGCAAACACTCAGACTCCATGTGCGACATATATGTGGAAGAGGTAAAGTGATTGTGTTATTGTTAAACCAGACAAGCATGTCATTCCTCGGCGACATGCCACTTCCTATACCACCTACTCGAGAGTACCGAGCATGTGCAATGCTTCTGTGTCACAATAACGCCCTAATGGTCTAATTAGCACGGACAGGATACCAGTATACCTTTCTTGTGCATAAGCCTAATCCACAATGAGTATCGTTACTTACATATTTAACTGATTTTAAGACTGTATATTGCAGTTTACATTTTAAATACGAAGAATTTCTTTGCGTACTGCAAGCACTTTAGGCGTCTATCTATCTATCTATCTATCTATCTATCTATCTATCTATCTATCTATCTATCTATCTATCTATCTATCTATCTATCTATCTAGATAGATAGATAGATAGATAGATAGATAGATAGATAGATAGATAGATAGATAGATAGATAGATAGATAGATAGATAGATAGATAGATAGATAGATAGATAGATAGATAGATAGATAGATAGATAGATAGATAGATAGATACGCTAAAAGTCACTGAAGTTCGCTAGGAAATGCTTCACATTTAGTAAGAAAACAAATTATTTTATAGGTAGTCATTCACGCTGTGGTGGCTATGATCCCTATACGTGCACAAAGCCTGAAAACAGTAAGCGTGGAGACACTTCGACGAGGCGTGTGGTAGCATTGCTTCTCCACTGTAGTTCTTGCTAACTCACGGTCTCTCAGACAGCCCATTTTCCCACCTCCAAGCCATATACAACTTCGCTTTCGATGTAAAGTATTCACGACATTAAGGTGAACGAATGCTTGCCATGCTGTGAAGGCGACGTGGCCAGCAATATAGTGAATTAACAAGCCAACGTGTTTGCATTGTAGCTTACGGTTCCGTTTTCGCTCATTTATTTGCCTCCTCAGGAAACCACAGCATAAAGAGCGTTCTCCGCTTGTATGCATTACACGGAATGCTGATCATTCATGCAAAACAGATACCAGAAATCAGCGCTCATGAAGGGTACGTACAGAAGAATAAAAAAGGCTACGAAAACTTTTTTCGCTTAAAGCTGTTAAAGGCTCAAAATATCCGCAAGTGTCAGCCAGCCATCAAGGTGATAATTTCGGCAGTAAGTCTAGCTAGCAAATACTAAGCGCTTAATGAGAATTATTATGCATTCCGTCTGTCATACGCTATTTTGTGCCGTTTATTGTTTTGGCCGAGCAGCAGACTATCGTTTGAGTAAGTTCATTACGATATATTTCTGCACTAATCATCTGCTGATTCATTCGACCGTTCTTCCTTTTTTTGTGCGCAGTACCACTGAATACTTTGCCATCATGCGCGCGCAAAGGCAGCGAAGTAGCCCCGCACGTGCGCTTGCACAGCCAACTCATCCATAGAAGTAAAATACGGTATTGGGGTCGTTGATATTCTACTATTGAACTGCTCAGCGCAAAAACATTTTTTAGACAACACACGTTACACACTCTTACTGCACTGGTCGTCGTCCTTTCTGTGTGAGTAGTCTGCAATTTCGGCGTTGAGCAATTTAATCATTCATAGAGCCTCAAAGCCAAGAGCTCCAGCTAGAACCGTGTCTTCATTCTTTTTTGTGACGTCATATTCCGGGTCGATTTGGCGTGGGCTCTTTTCCAATGGAAGGCACTGTCTACTGTGCGTGAAGTTCCAGTCATACTGGAGAGCGAAGCACGTGGGAATGGCTGCGGCGTGTCGACTCGTGGCGTGCTTTCCTCGATTAGCACACTTTCTTCTAGGCAAGGCAATACAAGACACCTACCAGTTCAATTAGTTGCAAAAGCACGTTCTACTGGTGCGAGAACGAGATGGATGCTGCGAGTGGTATGGCACAGATCTGTTCAGTTTCCTTAGCTCCACGGTATCAGCTGAATCTCGTGGGTTCCGCGGGCATTAAGCAAACATGGCGCTATTACATTGGATAGTTCATTCAAGCATGATACTTCAGCTTGCTACCATGATGAATTTGTAATATTTGGATTATTTATCAAGTAGTATGTTATTGATTTTGTTCGAGCCTACGCACCATCATTGACTATAGGAAACCTGCCCAGAAAAAAGTAACGTGTATATTCTCCCTGGCTATACAAATGGTATTTGTACCCTTATTTATCTTTCTCAAGCATCCCGGGATATATTAAACAATCTTATTTCGGTGTATACCCAAGCCTGTACGTTTCTGCGCGATGCGTTTACGCTACGTCCGAAGCTGCCTCCTACAGCATTAAATTACAGTGCGAAACATCCGAAACGTGTACTGCACCTGAGCTTCAATGGGCTTGCCATTGAGGGTTGCTTAGCGCCATCTAGCAAGCAGTAAACTGTAATAACAGATGTTAGACGACGCACCACACAAGTCAAGTCATGAGACAAGCCGAGCTTTTCCAGCGACTAGTGGTGATTTTGGGTTGTTGGGGCTAGATGAGCTAGCTATCAACACAAGGCTAGAAGATCCAGGGTAGGAGCCAGTTGGTTGCACATAGCGTAAAAATTTTGTGCGCTACAGTGAAACAAAATCAACGAAAAAATATATTGTGCCAGTTCGTTCTTTGTTCGTCTATTTTGTTTCATTGAAGTGCGCTAAAAGTTAACACTATCAGCACAAGAGACACAGAGACGACGAAGACGAGCGCTTACTGCCATTTTAACATTTATTGTTCTCTGCAGACAGTTCGTAACATAAAAAGAAGGAAACAGAGAACCGGACAGGGATTACTAAACTCTATATACAAAAATACCTCCATTGTCGTCGACGTCTTCATGTGTAATGAAAGCTGCTTGACAATGATGTGGGTTAACCACGTGCGTGAAAAATCACCTGAGCTTAGTGTAACATGGTCATGTGCATACACGTGTGCTACAATGGATGGCTATAACTATCCTTTCACTTTCTAACGCTTGGAAGGTTATGAAAGTTATTATAAGGACATCTGCCGGTTAGACACTCGTATCACTTACCACAGTTCAAAGATATTGCACAAACGACCCTCCGTACACAATCCACAGACCTGTCGATGTTCTGCAGGTCAACATCAGGTTCCCGCTTCTTCGTAACTGTCGCTGGACGGTCGTCCAAAGTTGCGAACTTGTAATATGCTCACGTCTACAGCATACTCGTACGGTCATACAGGTGCGTCCCGAGTGCCTGCTGACGCGAGCAACTTTCTTCGTAGCCTTATTCAACAGCTTCGGCGTAATAGCAGTGGCCGCCGACGCATTATGGCCGGATCAAAGTGCTGTACCATTACCGGTCCTAAGGGAGGACAAAACAAAGCAGGAAAGCGAACGAAAAAAAGGTTGCGTAAGGTCTGCAAATATCGGAACGCCCGTTCCCAAGGTGAGAAGCCAGCGAGGAAGGAAGCCTAAGAGGCGCGGTTCCCGATCAAGCAAAACACTGCCATCGCACTCCCAATTTACCGTACGGAGACTCTGCGAAGTGGACACTCGACGAATAAGAGAGAAATTCGAGGGGGAAAAAAGGCCAACACCACGGAATGCTAATAGCAGAGGCGTAGACGACGACGAAGTCACTGACCGAACTACCTATTGTCTTGGCCTACGCCCGGTTCTTTCCTCGTCGCTTTTCTTCTTCTCTGTAATCCGAGTGGAGCTCATAATTTATAACGCCAAGAGCATCGGGAACATTTGTCTCCCGTGTCGCGTCTATTTAGACATATGTGTTGTCTTCCCGCCGCGGCATGGACCTGAGGAGCTGCAGCTGCTGATCTACGGAACTCCCGGGACCTCCTCGCTACTCTCAATCGCGCATTACGTCTTCGTTTAGGTGTAACAAGTCTTAGAATTGCGTGAATGGCAAAATGGTTAATTCGCTTAACATCGAGCTTCTCAAGTCTTCCTAGTTGCGCTACGTTCATCGCTGAACTTTGAAGTGAGTAGTGATTTTTCGACCACTGGTTGCCGTCGCTTTTGGCGAATTTATCTGCCCCCGCATTATCAGGGAAGGTTGTAGCTGTGTGTTTAGAAAGAGTGTTTAACGATTTAGAGTACATCGTACTCTACTATGGGAGTAGCTTCAGATCACTACGGCATAAAAGTAACCATGAAACATATTCTTTGGCGTCGTTTTTGCTACAAGCCACCACAACCGCAGTGAGGGCCCGTCCTGATAGGCTGCTTTTGGAGCAGACACTCTTATGACTCTTACACAAAAGGCCGTTTGCTAGATAGACCGCAACAGTACTAATCTTGGACTCCGCTATCTTTTAGCTGTGAAGCTGTTTAAGAAAACAGTAACGTGCCCTGTCGTGTAAACCTCTTCATGTGGGTACCCGCCACAGGAATTACGTAAGGTTCACTAGCCTGTAGAACAGGTGCGAGCGCTAAACGAAAACGCTGCTGGGCAAAGTGGAGCACGTGAAACACGTGAAAGAAAGAGTGCGAAAAAAAACAGCAGAAAAAAAGAATGGAAATAGAGATTTAGAGAGACATGACAGAAACCAAGTGATAAAAAAAAACAATACAGACAAATAAGAGGAATAAATAGATAAAATTAGAAAGACAAAGATATAAAGAAGCAGAAAGCGATAGAAATTACACATAACTAAGACATCACAAACAGTTCAAAAGGAAAAGAAAGAAAGAAAGAAAGAAAGAAAGAAGGAAAGCACAGCAACGAAAAATGGAGACAAAATCACAGATGGAGGGAGAGAGAGAGAGATCGAAAGAAAGAAGAAGCGCTAATTATATATGAAGAGAGATCAATAAAGGAAACGGAGAAAAATAAAGGTGGTATCAAAAATAGAAATAGAAAGAATGTAACAGATATCAAAAAGAGTTACAGGAAGCACAGAAAAAATACAATGTGAGAAATGTAATGAAGTATGAAGAAAAACACGAACAAATGATACAAAACAAAATAGGAAAATAAAGAAAGTCAGCGGATCACTAAAGCACGGTTACTTTGTAGACATGTTTCAAGAAGTGGTGTTTCAAATGGATGACTTTTCCGTAGAGATGCGTGTTTCTGTCTTCTGTTTCAAATAAGAAACTTGAGCATCTTCGTAAATTTCGGGAATTCTGACACCACTGCCAAGCTGAACGTCTTAGGCTGTAATGAGAAACTTTGAGAGAGAGAGAGAGAAACTGAGAGGAAAGGCAGCTAGGTCAACCAAGCTTTGGCTTGGTTGGCTACACCACACTTGGGGTGGGGGAAGGGGGAATAATACTGAGGAAAGCGATAAAGAGGAAAAAAGAAGAGTAATAACGAGATGGAAAATAGTCAGCTTGAAACTACACAACACGGTCTCGTGCTGTTCGTCCACAAGCGCTCGTAAAGTCCGCTGGTCTTTATAACATGCATAGTAGGACTGGTGGCGAGCGTTGGCATTTACCCAATTTTTGTCGCACCTACCTCTTCATGATCGATCCTGACGATCACATGAGACGCGAACGATCCGATACGGTAAGGTGCGTTGCCGCTAAAAAGAGTCAAACCAATTCATCTTTAAGCGAACTTTAAAGGAGACCGGGTATATAGTCAAAATAATTCTGGAGCACCGCACACATCACGTGCTTTTAAATCACATGTTGGATCCGGCACAAGAAAACCCAAAATTAATTTCATGCCGACATATGGAAAGCCAGTGACCACGGAATATTATAATGATTGTCTCAGGCATCCTGGCCGATATTTCAAAAGGTGAAACTATGTCAAAAAGGGTGATCATTATCATTTCTGCGTTAGTTTTAACAAGTTTGCTTAACGTCTGAATGAGATCGCTTGCTTTCTTGTTAATGGCTGAAACGGAATAGTTTTGACAAGTGCCGATCAGAAACCTCTAAATTTTGAAATATTCCTGCTTAAGAATTAGAATGAATCAAGAAATTAAGAAACAACAACGTACTGTGCGCCGATAAACCGAGGAGTGATTGTAGTACTCTGCACGGTTCGTGGGACACGACAATTCTTAGAACTTGCACGGGCTGCTGTGCATGCACTATGACAAATGCGTGTGCCGATATCGTTTATTGAACTGCCGTCGCTGAGATTTACGAGAACGCAAATGGTCCCCACTCCTTCTTTACGACGTCGCCCCATCGCTTGCTTGGCTGTCTTTCGTCGCCCTGGTCATTCAACGTTACATTATGGTGTCATAGTTCATCATTATGTGGAAAGAATTATTTCCAGTCATGCGAACGTGTTCTGGGTATACTGTGATGAATGGTACCCACCAGAAGCTTCCATGACTGGGTGGACTGTGGCTCTGTGAGTGCGTCCTCCACCTCTCAATTTATCTCCCACTCTCTCCCTGTTTCTGTACACGTCTTTGAGGATGCTTCGTAACGTTTCCCTGAAGTGTAGCGTAGCGTTGTAGTTATTCTAATCTCGTTGACATCCATGACTTATCTTCCTTTATATATTGGTTTCATCTCATGACCATTATTAGGCTGATTCCTCTTAATAAGTTTGATCGGCATTCGAGTGACACTTACGACGCATGATATATTCACAAGCCTGCCAGAGGAGTGTGCCGAGTTTTCGCTAGCCTTTAGGCTCAAACGTGTGCGTCTCTGTCTGTGTGCGTGTGTGCGCGTGCGTGCTTGCGAGCATTTGTGCGCGTGTATGCATCCGTGCATGTGTGCTGTTGCTCCTATTATTTTACAGAGTTCAATGATATTGTCACGGGGTTGTGACGTGGCCGAAGACAGGATACTTTGTGATGGGGTTTAACAGTTTATTTGGGCGAACCTGTGCCTGATAAACCGAAAGTCCAATTACAGTAGCAGTCTTATACAGATAGCAGTGAATGGAGCGTCGGCCGTCGATAAACTACTCACAAACGGCGAAGTGCGTCGGCATTTATACTCTTGACAGCGAATGTTCTAGCGTTAACGCTGGCGGTGGCGAAGATTCCAGAATAATCTGTACAGCTCGCAGATTGGGCGTGATCTTATCGAAATGATCTACTAAAGTCCGGAAGCTTCTCGAAAACTGCAGGCGAGGTTTGCGCTGAGAATTGTGTAGTGTTTTGGGGCGATAACAAAACTTGAGAAATAGAACGTGGCAATATATAACCCATGAACGTGTTATAGAATTGATCATATGAAACATTCCTTAAACACTCCTCTAACATTGCAAAGCAACAAACGGACTATGGTGGACACCGGTGAGTGGGTCTCCCAGCCTTTGCGCCGCAGCCTAACGAAGAAAACTCACACGTTTCTGCAGTGAACTCGCAGGTCAAACCATTAAATACATTGATGACATTTTGTGGGTGGTTTCTTTTTTTCTGTGTTTTTTGTAACACTTCTATTATATCATCTTGTACTCCCCTTAACCCTTTCTTCAGCCCAGGGTAGAGAGCCGGTCTAAAAACTAGCTAACTTTCCTGTCCTTCCACTCATTTGTTCCTTCCTTCTTTTAAGAGTTAAACATGCCTCATTGCTTCGAGCAAAACAGGAGAACGATGCATCGAAATAAATTATTGCAGTGAGCGAAACTTTGAGTAAGTCCATTAACCCTTCATATGACTGAGAGGAGATGTTCAGTAATGCTAGAAGAAAAAATGTGGAGAATAAGGGCACTCATTTTAAGAAACTTACTAAGAAAAATAAATGCATACTGAACATTGTATCCCAGCCCCCACGCACATGCTAAGGGAATGATAACGTTATGCCAGAATATGCACCAACTGACAGTTTCTCATCTTTGCTGATAGCCAAAGCCATCGCACAGTGACTACTTAGTCACAGCACTCTTGAATAAACGTCAAAAGCTGTAGGCAAGAAAATGTAAAGCACCTCAGAAGTCGATAATGCCGGCATAAAATCACGCACTTTTAAAAATGTGACTCCATAACGTTCGCTATCTCTAGCCCTACCCGCTCATTTTTGGTGAAGTAAAATGTTATGACGCATACGCAAGGACGAACACGCCAAGGACAGGAACAACAGAAGAAAAATGTGGCTGATCTACTTATATAGAAATCGGTTTCACACGAAAATAAAACGTGTCTTCATTGAGGTAGTGGAGCATATACTCTGCATTGTTTTAGCAACAGCAACAAATTGCAAAGTCACGTTAAGAACAGCAACCAGCTTGAAACTTCAAGGCACACCTGAGGGGAAAGCACGCTTGAAATTAGCTTACACTGGATGAGCGCCGACTAACAACTGTCACAGCTCGACACTTAAAGCAAGCTGTGCAAACAGAAAGAAAGATGCCCGAAACGAGCGCACAAGTATGAACAGGACAAACGTGAACAATCACAATTCTTTCTGTGTCGTGAGTAATAAGCGCGCTCGTTTTGTCTACACGGCCATGGCAGCGCACGAAGTGACCTTCGTCTTCCGCCGTGTCTCGCCGCGGTGGTCTAGTGGCTAAGGTACTCGGTTGCAGACCCGCAGGACACGGGATCGAATGCCGGCTGCAGCGGCTGCATTTTCGATGAAGGCAAATATGATGTAGGCCCTGTGCTCAGATTTGGATGCACGTTAAAGAACCCCAGGTGGTCGAAATCACTGGACTGTTCACTACGGCGTCTCTCATGGTAGTTTTGAGACGTTAACCCCACAAATCAATCAATCAATCGTGTTCACCTGATTAATGAGTCTAATAAGCGCGCACGCAGGAGAGACCACGCTCCGTGGAGGCGGCGCTTCGTGGAGGCGACGCCCTTTAGAGCACGCTCATTGCGTGCCTATCGCACCATCTCACCACTAATAATGAAAGGGCGCTAACACTTCGAAGCTCGGAGCACCGCCGAACGGTATATAGTGTATATAGTATATGCTTGCCGTAAGCACTTCTGGCAACGTACGCTTCGTGGCGTGGTGACCAGCACCGCGCGCTGCGAATCGAGAGGTTGCTGGTTTGATTTCACGTGACAGATGCTTGTCTTTTTGTTTTTTTTTCTTTGCAATCTATTAGTATATGTTTTACAACGACATATCCGCAGCAGATAAAAATTGGCACATCCCGCATACCGGGGGAATCGATGATATGCGAAGAACGAATGAGGAAGGTTAATATGTCACATTAAATTGAGCACAACGCTTTGAGGTGGACGTAAATTATGGCGTACATCACTTCCATGCCATGATTATCGTGTTTGGACGTGTCATTTACCGTCGTCGTCTTTTCAGCTGACGTAATACTAAATTTCGCATATGTGGAGCTAGCGAAACGGCCACGAGCATGCTATGAGCGCAGCATGTAATCATGTTTCACAGGACACGCATATCAGGAATATCACGTTTGTTTGGACGTGTCATTTACCTTCATCGTCCATTCACGTCACGTAATACCAAATTTCGTATATCTGGAGCTAGCGACACAGCCACGAGCACGCTATGAGCGTAGCATGTAGTCATGTCTTACATGACACGCATATCATGTTTTTTTTAATGTTTGAACGTGTCATTTACCATCGTAGTATAATCACGTCACCTGATACGAAATTTGGTATATGTAAAGCTAGCGAAATGGCCGCAAGCGTATCATCAGCGTGGCCAGTAGACATGTTCTTACATGACACACCACTCATGATTATCATGTTTGCACCATTCATGCAACTTCGCCATCCATTCATGTCCCGTAATACCTAACTTGGTATATGTGAAGCTAGCAAAACGACCGCGAACGCACCATGACCGTGGCGTGAAGTCATGACTAGTCATAACATAAAAATTATGACATGCATGTCATGATTTCCACGTTAAGATCTGTCACTTATGTTCGTAATGCAGTAACGTCATACCATAACAGCTCTGCGAAATGTCATGTGAACGAAACCGCTGCAAGAGCAGCAATACCATGAAATGTAAATCATGACATACAAGTCGAAACGGCCAGGAAAGCTGAAAGTCTAAGGCAGATAGATAGATAGATAGATAGATAGATAGATAGATAGATAGATAGATAGATAGATAGATAGATAGATAGATAGATAGATAGACAGATAGATAGATAGATAGATAGATAGATAGATAGATAGATAGATAGATAGATAGATAGATAGATAGATATACAGACAGACAGACAGATAGATAGATAGATAGACAGACAGACAGACAGACAGACAGACAGACAGACAGATAGATAGATAGATAGATAGATAGATAGATAGATAGATAGATAGATAGATAGATAGATAGATAGATAGATAGATAGATAGATAGATAGATAGATAGATAGATAGATAGATAGATAGATAGATACGCTCAAAGGTGCCGAAGTTCGCTAAGTCAGCGGAAACGTGGTGGAGCCCGGCATAAAACACTTTCGTGTTAAAAACAGTGAAACGTTGCGAGAGAACCTGGTATTGGAAAGTTCCAATTACGAATTCGTTCGGGTATTGTCCGCTGTAGCAGGCACCTCCATTTCAGGAAAAAAGTGAACGTGTGTTTTTTGTGCTGACAGAGATAATAACTTAGAAGCATCCACAATATGGCGCATTTTGTATAAGGGCTTTATACAAAAGTGTATAAGGGCTTTACCTTCTCTCACGAAAGGTCCTGCTCTCTCGCATAAGAGAAGTCGTAGCAGCAAAGGCCGCATCTCTTCGACGGCCTTATGGGGGCTCCGTGAGAGATATGGCCGAGAACATATGAGGGAGGCAACATTTCTACTTGAGCCTTACCAAGTGTCAGGAGTTCAAAAGGAATAAATGGAGTCAATCTTGATCCATCGAAGCCATTTCATTACGCATTCATGTGTACCGGATGTACCACTGATGTAAATCACGGAATACCCAAATAGAGGGCATCAAGCTTTCTTTACCCCCTACCTAGTCTTTCTGTCTCTACTACGTGTTTTAGTTCATTTTGTGAGATATCGCTTTATTGCATTGTCGATCGATAACTACGACCTTATCTGTCAAAGAGAAGGAAAAAAAGAGTTTGAAAGCATCGTTTTCTCGATCTTGATCCTCCTGGAACTATATATGTGAAAGTATAATTTACAGTTTTGCGAAGATCTAAAGACCATTATGAGATGTAGAAATATCAAACTGTCGAAACGCGAATATATGATACCTTGATGTCAAACTTATATTTGATGTGATTACTTTAGCCTGAACATTCCTTAAGGTTGCTGAATAAGAAATAATTGCGGTCATGTTTCATGGGGAGAGAGATAGAAAAAAGTAAAGACAGAGGGGCCAATCAGACAAAATCTCCCAGTAGCTCCTACGCACTTTGTTAGGATAAAAGGTCTGCAAAAGAATGCAGAAAAAAAAATAAAGTAAAATAAAGTATGAAACAAGACAATACCATTTGAACGCAAGCTACTGTACGGGCATGCATGTTCCGCAACGCAGACCCATGAAACTAGGGCATGCGTCAATGCTCGTATTACTTCAATGCTTGTAAGTCTGCAACACCGAGGTATTGTTAAAAGCCTGTTGATCAACGCTACATCGTTAGAGAGCTTGGGTCGTAGAAGCAGGACTAGTTCAGTTGGATGCAGAAAAGTATGCAATATTTTAAAAAGAGCCATCTATGTTCTACTTTATGGTTGGATACGTGAGCCTGTCGGTATTTCATTCTTACAATTTGCAGGAACTCGCCAAAGGACACAAATACATAGTGAAAAAACATAAGAAATGTAGCTACGAGTGTTGTCTTATTTTTTTTCACATGTGTTTCCATTCTTTGCCACACTATCGCGAAAACTACCCGATACTTTTTTTTTGTTTAGTTTTATGTGGGAATGTTTCATTTTCTTTTGTTTTCGAATGATGCAGCTAAAACTCTAAAAACAGCTGCCGGATTTCATGCAGGAGGCAAATTCATGTTTTACATCAAGGCCACTCACTACTTCGCATAATTTTCAAACAGTGTTTTTTTTGCACGGGAGTGCGTAGGCAGTGACACAAGTAATAAATAACACTTCTCTGCAAGAATAATGTGTTATACTGAGCTCAACATTTATCTCATGAAGCGTTCTCACTGAAATAAAGTCTCGTCACTTTTATACTTCGTGACATTCGGGCTAAGTAAATATGCAGCTCTGTTTTAATATATGTAGCCGACGCGTCTGATTTATACAAGCAGTTCAAGCCATGCAGAATCATACTTGTATGTCATTTGATAGAGTCCACGCAGATTATTGCCTTCATAAATAATGCATCACACTTTATCGACGCATATAAAGATCAGCGTTTCGTTCAATCTTACTCACAAAGTGTACAGCTTTGTACGATGCTCTAAGGCGAAATTTCATGATCATCTTGTGTACCTTGAAGAAAATAACTTTGAAATATAGACTTGGTTATTTATCACTTGAACATCCTAACTTGTCATTCATTTATGGCTCTCCTTTTCAAGTAAACGTGCGACAAGACTTATTTGCTCGATATATGTGCGCTCTGTAGAAGGTATTTTGTTTTCGGTTAAATACAAATTGCCTTCACAACATCAAGTCTCTGGCAGCTGCAATCGGGCCTGTCGCCCAGCTCTCTGAAGGACACACGGCTGGAAATATGTCCCTTGTGACCATTTTGAACTCAAGACCATTCTCTAATTCAGGGAAGTGTCAGTGCAAAAGAATGGGAATGTCAGCGTTGTGACGCATATTAGTGAACAGCTCCGCATGTCTACGCCTTTTAAAGGGTCCCTGAAGCGGTTTTTTCACATTTTGTTTTTTATTAGACCATTACTGGAGGAAAATATTGGCACCAGAGTTAAATCGAAACACCCTTACTGCTTAATTAGTACTCGGGGCTACGAGTACTAATAAAGTACCCTCCTCCTCCACTCCGTCTTTCACCCTCAACTGCCGTCAACTCTTCCTTCGAGCGCTCGGAGTTAGGCTCCGCCTTCACGGTGCCGGCGTCATGATGTGGCCTGAGACCGCATATGCGTAAATCCTGCCGCCGATCCGATACCGGCATTCTGCGCTGCGCGTTCCACAGCCAATCAGATAGGCTGGAAACGATGACGTCAGTGGGGTAGAGCATGTCGCTTAGTGTATGGCATGTCGCTTAGTGCAGCGATCTGGAGCGATTCGCAGCTTTAAAGCGTTGTAATAAATTACACAGTTTACGCAGAGAGCTCAAATTGGTCTCTGAATTACCCTTGGAATTCAGTCCACCGGCCCAATGTGTTTGTAAAATCGTCAAAACCATTTCAGGGTCCCTTCATCCAAAGGTCAATCTACGAAAGCTTGTGCTCTAACGCTAATAAAAGAAAAAGAAAGATTATATTATTTTTTTAGTTGTTAAAACTGTCGTTATGTAATCATTCGTGGCGCACAAATAAGCCATCACCTGCTATTACTACTTGTCACGAATAGCATGCGACTCTACAAATTGTTTTTGTGGCAACATTTCAGTTAGAAAGAATGTGTATGGCAAACATTGGGATAAAGTAATTTCTACCTAAAACGATAACCATGCAAGTGTTACGGCTCTATTTGTTATGACGTAAGTCTTACGTTGATGTTGTTCAAGTGTGTGTGTGTGTGTGTGTGTGTGTGTGTGTGTGTGTGTGTGCGTGCGTGTGTGTGTGTGTGTGTGTGTGTGTGCGTGTGTGTGTGTGTGTGTGTGTGTGTGTGTGTGTGGTCTAAAAGAAACGGTTGCGCATGGTTATCTAGTATGATTTCGGAATGAAATGGCGATGCAGTTAATGACACATTACATCATTGAAAAAAAAACACAAAAATAAGCTGATATTTATTCACGCTTTTCTGACCATACTTAACGAACGATGAAGAAAAAAAATCGTGAGAGAGACATTTTTATCAGACGATCAGTATTAATGGTTTCCACAATGCTTATGTTTAGAGGAATATATGGTAAAGTAATTTTTTTTTTGCGCACAATTCTCATATAGCTTGCGAAACCAAAAAACTGGCACAGAGCTAATTCAGCAGGCTGGAACAAACTACAGCACCAATTGATGAACGATACCATAGAAATGACCAGTTTTCAAATGCTGAAGTTTGTTGTTATATAGCACGGAACAATAGACGCTGCCTACGCCAGTGCGAGCTAATAAAAACCTGCAATAACCATATATATATTATATCTTGATCTATTTATATCGCCACGCGAATCTAGGAGCTATCTTCGGCTCATATAGCAGAAAGGTTACAGGGTGCAGTTTTCGAGGAGTATTTTGATAGGCAGAGGCAATTATCTATTCTCTTCGCGGGACCATCTGCGCATCGTGCACGCCTTGCTTATTGTGATTTCCTCACGAAAAACGAGCCGCACTGTACCAGTAGCTGCACCTTCCCACGTGTTCCCTGATATTTCTGCAGACACTGGAGCGTATATGAGGGCTGCTTCTACGAAAGCTGCCAGCGGCACGCTTTCCGGCGACTATGTTTAGGCACCAATTTTTCATCTTAAGGCATAGAATATGTGGCGTTTGCGCACGCTTGTGCTTTTGTGGATGTGTGTTTATTAAGTGTACCTTCATGCGTATGCCTGCTTCAGCGTTTCTGTGACTGTGCACGTGAGAAATATCAATATCATGGAGTGAGTGAGTGAGTGAGTGAGTGACAGAACGTAGCCTTGAGCTAGCGGTAGCAGCAAAGGGAATGTTATGCTTTGTCATTACAAGTGAAACTGTTCTGGAATGTAGTCCTGCCAGGTGATCGAGGGTGCAGGCGACGAAGGAAGTGCTCAAATTTCTTAAAACTACAGACTTGCGGTTACAGACTAATGACGTGAATGTGAGTGTGTGACTTAGCGCACGCATGCTCTCTCTTCCTTTCTTTCTACGTCTTTAAAGCTCCCCTATTCCTTTCCATACTTTGGGGTTCCACACCGGTCCTTCTAGATTGTTTAACATCTTCGCCTTCCCTTTCTCCTTTGTTCCTTCATTCCTTGTAACTACAAGAATCGAGAAATGCTCTGTAAGACGTCTGTGCGCTCTGCAAACTAATGCGCCACCTACTTCTGAAGAGAGAATCAATGCTTACAAATAAACCTCTCCAATTATAGTGTTTGTAGTGCATGATCATCATCATCATTTTCTCAATCACCGCGCCGCGCCTCTCGCGCAGCAGATGCTAGCTCGAGCTGCGCGAGAATTGGAACGAGCTGACACGCCTGGCGTGGCGGACGCTGGTAGCCGACGTGGCTCCGCTTCAGGCCTGCAATAAAGTGGCGAGATCGGCACGGCCCCATCGGCCGCCTTCGACGTCTTCTCACGTCTCTTCTTCTCTCGCCGCTACATTGGTGACCCGGAGAACACGCCCTTCGCCGAGCGGCCCGCGGCCATGTTCCCGCAACTCTGCCCGCCAGTGCCAACCCGGCCGTTTTCACCTTTGGGTTTTATCTGTGCACTGGGCTCGTCGCCTCCCGCCTGCTTTGAAGCGAGCGGGTCAAACTCCTTCGGCGCTACAGCATTTGTGGCCTTCTGTGGGGCACTTCCCGCGCTGTCCTCTGGCTCCGAGTTGTTGGAGACAGAGTGACGGGGCTCGAATCTGTCCAGCAGGCGGTTTACAACATTCCTAATTTCCTGCGGCTCCTTCCTGAGATGCTTAATTTCATCCGGTTCCAATGGAACTGGTTGTTGGTTCACGAATATTGTTAGCTTCAGTATCCGGCTGCACTCTCTGCTGACGTCATATCCGAGCTTCCGAAGACGACGGCAGCGGGCGTTGCGTTCGTCCAGTTCGACTCGGAAAGCAGGGAACATCTCCAGACTCGGCTGGGAGTCGCCGCCGGAGTCTCCGCCGGAGTCTCCGCCGGAGTCCCGCCGTCCCTCGGGCGCTTTCCGCGAACCGTTCCGTGGACCTTTCCTCCAGAACCGCCGATTCCTGTCGCGGCCTCCATTATTGCGGCCTGTGTTAGCTGGCTTCCTAGGAAAAGTCATGGCGAACCGAGCTGACAGAACAAAAACCGTGCGCGTGCGCGGAACACCGGCGAACGTGGCCCCGCGTGGGTGGTCAGATCCACTCATATTCAGATGCCACTCACGTCACGACACCTGCGTACCGTCATGGGCACCAGTGCTGTGCACGCCCGCGAGGGCACCGTCAAGGCCATTGCTTGTCGATGGGTGGTCTGCAGGACTTCACTACGCCACTTCTAATTGATTCGCGCGCAGGGGCCAAATCGGCTTTTGTGCACCCGTCGTCACCTCACCCTGAACGCATCTTTACTACATGCAATGCTAACTCGCGACACCCTGTGCGCTCCCAGCTAGCCCCAGCTGGTCATCCTGTCACCCACTTGTGTGCAAACACAGTTTCGGAACGCTTACTTCTTCGTCCTCTGCGCAACTCCCAGTGTCGCCCACCAGAGACCCACTGGCTCCCTTTGGTCACTACACGTTGACAAACTGGACTTCCTAAACGGACACCTTGCGGATTGTCGTTCATGTACATAGTCTCTTTCTCTTTCTTTGTCATATACACTTCAAATCGCGCAAAGCGCTAGGGGGGGAGCCCTGTAGTGCATGATCATCATCATCATTTTCTCAATCACCGCGCCGCGCCTCTCGCGCAGCAGATGCTAGCTCGAGCTGCGCGAGAATTGGAACGAGCTGACACGCCTGGCGTGGCGGACGCTGGTAGCCGACGTGGCTCCGCTTCAGGCCTGCAATAAAGTGGCGAGATCGGCACGGCCCCATCGGCCGCCTTCGACGTCTTCTCACGTCTCTTCTTCTCTCGCCGCTACATGTTCATGAATGTGCTTGCGTGTTACATTCAACCAAAATCGCAGATTCGAAAAGCTTTCATTGATTTGGTGGGGTGAGATGAGAAGGAAATAAGAAGCGAGAAACTACACTAACATGAACGAGCTAGAGCATGACAGGTATGCAACCTAAAACGCAACAAATCATTTCATAGTCAACTCTTCCTAAACGCTGCAGTATTCTTTCGTGCTGCATCGAACTAATTTTCTCATGTATAACGAAAGAGCTGCTCCCGACTTCTCCTTTCCTTATTTTGACCCTTTCTCTGCCCGACACCACGAGGGCACATCTTGAAGCTCTGGCTGTCACTGGCATTGTCGCAGACTCTAGCGAATGCGTGACGGCTGTAGAGCGGTGCGCGTCATTGGGCTCCGGCTTAAACGGTTTTTTATCCGGTGGCGTGTTAGTGGATAACAATGGTCTCCTACTGGAGCCGTTAGGTTTTTAATTAGAAAGCCCTTGTTTTGCTCAATTCAGGTGCCACTACGTGTTTGGACAAGGGATCAAAGAAAGTTTGTTTCTTTTTCTATCTGACGAGTCCCTGCAACAGTCCGCTAATAGAGAGCTGTTCAATAGGGCATGGGCCGTAAAAAAAGCTGTCCGCTTCGTGAAAACAACAACATTCTCAGCGGCTGGCTGTACTTCGCCCTGACACAACTTAGGGCTGCACAAAAGCCCCGAGTAATTGTGCTGTCGTGTTGTTTTAACGCAAAACCAATGAGAGATCAAGAGCTTTACCATGCATACGTCTTTCTTTTTCGTTGCTGGCTGTAAAAAAATACATGTTGATGAGCGTGACAAGCATAAAAAATAAACGCTTCTAATATTCTGCATTTCCATCACATCTGTATATTGTTCAAGTAACAAAAAAAATTCTTCTCTACCCACTTGTAAACAAATAATAAGAGTATATATACATTAACAAGTATGACAACACTGTTCCGGCGAAATAGGGCGTTGTACCCACCAAAAAATTACAAACACTAACCAGATATTTACAATGCAGCATCCCAATGCTTACTGGCAAAAAGCAATAGTGACCACGGTGGAATTCACAATATCGTTTTCGTCTTGAGCCGACATTGGTGATGTAGCCAAGGAGCGTCCACGGCGTGTTTACGTCCTAAGTCTTGAATATGAATGAACCCTCACCCTACACCAAAATGTTATGAGGAAAAAAGGTGTTGCACAGTGCACTCACGACGTGTGCACAACACTCGGAGGTAGGAATAAAAGATGGAGCCCAGTCGGCGTAAGAGATTCCTTAGGATAGTCTCCAGTGATTGATTGATAAGTGCGGTTTAACGTCCCAAAACCACCATATGATTATGACAGACACCGTAGTGGAGGGCTCCGGAAATTTCGACCACCTGGGGTCCTTTAATGTGCACCCAAATCTGAGCACACGGGCCGACAGCATTTCATCCTCCATCGGAAATGCGAACCGCCGCAGCGGGGATTCGTTCCCGCGACCTGTGGGTCAGCAGCCGAGTACCTTAGCCAATACACCACCGCGGCGGGGCGAGGGTAGTCTCCATCTGTACCGTGATCATCTCTAGCGTCAAGTAGAAGTATATTTAGACCGCTCGTTCAACTTTTGCTGCCTCTTCCACTCACACTTCTACATAATTACTGTAAAATCACGGTGCTAAACCAACGAGCCTTCAACTATTTGTCAATGGTGCTCGCAGGCGTGCGGACATCCACACCGCACGTTGGTTCAAGTTCGCTAAACATATATGCCCTACCTCTTGTATTCTTTCAAAGCCGCAGTTTCTTAGGCGTGACTCTGAGGCATGCTCTTTTATGAGCTTCAGAAGATAGCACCACCATTGTCTCATAACATTCCTTGCATTTGCGGTTACGTAGTGCGTGGACACGCGAATTATCGCCGCCCACCTGAGCGGCTACTGTCAAGTGCACCAACAACTCTTTCATGCCACAATATTGTTGAGCAATAGCTGGTATCACCCCACCCCATGCTCCTACCTTATAGACCTGTCGTTAATGCGATAACATCAAGAACGAGGATCGCATTTCGATTAGCATAAAGCAAACGAAGCCCGTGCGCATAGATTTAGGTCACATTAGAAAACACCTTGTGGTCAAAGTTGATTCACCGTCCCATAAAAAACACATTGCATCATCTAGAGGCCTAATCATATCATATTTAGCGCATGTAAAACCTAAGAAGTAATGGTTGTGGAAATAAAAAAATTACGCAATGTTGATTCCATCAGTATATATGTGTCTAGAATAAAACAATTGATTTTTAAAATACGGGGAAAGCACATTCACAGCACGAATATTAATAAAGAAAACAATTTTAGTGAAACGTGGAGGTGAACCATGCTTAACGGTATACTAACCACTGGACTTTAAGGTCAGTTTGCCTCGTATTTGACGTATATATAGCAGGATTCATCGGCCATACGATGATTTCTATAATACCTACGCGCGATTTCAGGGCCCGAGTGGGTTTGAAATTCACTGAACTGTCCATCCAATCGCGCCGAAACTGCTCGCAGAGCGAATTTCGTGGCCGCATTCCGTGCCACCGAGACACGTGACGTTGGGGTCGCCGAATGAACCAGCGATTTGATCTGACATCCCGATACCGAGATTGCCTGACGCCTTCTTTCAACCGATTTCAATCTAGTAGCTGCGGGAGGCTCTGACTGACCGCCAGACGCTGCAATTGATTGATTGATTGATATGTGAGGTTGAACGTCCCAAAACCACTATATGATTATGAGAGACGCCGTAGTGGAGGGCTCCGGAAATTTAGACCACCTGGGGTTCTTTAACGTGCACCCAAATCTGAGCACACGGGCCTACAACATTTCCGCCTCCATCGAAAATGCAGGCCAGACGCTGCAACATCGCAATACTCTGTGTGTAGCTCAGTGCGTCTTAAAGTGAGCGCTTGTCGAAAGTCTTTTGCCGTGACTTCTAGGACATATTTCACTTATGGTGTGAACCACTGGTACGTCCAGCACATCCTACACTGCGCTTCGTCCTGCTCGGATTTTGGTGAGTACTTAGGTATATTTCTATATTTCTTGACATTGGGCGCCTTTTCGAGCAAAATAAAAAATAAACAAATCAGAAACGCAGACAAGATTCACGCAACTAATGTGCCTGATTTACTTTGCTGCAGCCCACAGTTCTCCGCAGTTCTTTTTCGAAGACGTGGTGTCAGAGCAGGTCGAAACTATGCGCTGTCTTTGGGCACATTTTACTGACCGTCCACTGGGCACAGGCATCATGAAAAGCATGAAGCCTTGTAGTATTATCGGCCAAGTTCCTGCGAGATATGCATTAGAATTTTGTCCCTTAGTGAATTGAAAACAATGTAAAGCTTTGTATAATTGCCTCAATAAACTCGCTATATTTCGGCATCGCAGGGGGTCGTGGGAGTGAGAGGGGGCAGCAAACGAGGAACAAGACCTCGCTGCGCAAAATACACTGCCGCATGTGCCATTTCACAATGTTGAAGGATATCAAACAACACCATCAATCATTGAAAATTCCCGTATTTTTATGTTGCTATATCATGTGTCATTTTATAGAATTGCGTCAGGGGGCTCTTCTGAACCGTCTTTTGTAAGAATGTCGATTCGCTGCTTGTTTCTTAGTTTTTCTTGCCTCCGGATATCTATAGTCGTCATTCGACGTATATTGCTGAAAAAGTATATGCGTATTTCGCAAAACCTTCTTGAATATACTGATCTGTGCTGGAGAAACATACAAGAGATTTCCTTTCGAGCGTGATAAGGTTGTGAAACAGCTAGTGGTCGCAATAGAAAAAAATGGGCCGGCGAGTCTACCAAAGTGGCATCGGGCCAAGTCGTTACTCTAATCTTTTAACGCAGTAGTCCGACGTTATACGCTTTCTCTAATGGTCCACAATACTGTGATATCGTGATCATTTTCTTAAGCCAGAGAGCTGCATAACACCTCAATTATAAAAAAACGTTTGCCTAACGAAGAAAATTATTAATTTTGCCGAGATTGTACAGACGGAGAGCATTTCGTTGCGTGGCAAGACGTCGGTAATATAGTTTCTGATTGATGTTCGTAGAATTAGCGTCACCTGAGTATGGCACGTTTACAAAATTAGCGTGCGTACTGGAAGGATAGCACGCACAAATGAAGTGAAACGTATGCATGTTTTAAGTGTGAATACACTTTATAAGCGACCCCAAACCATCCACCGCCGTCGGCGGCGTCCGCAGTCTTCTCTCTATCTTTAAAAGAAAGAGGGCTTGGCGGGCCGCAGCGCGATGCTCTACCGAATAAGCCACGGACGCGACGCTGATATCGGTGTCAGTAACGCGCCTTATACCCCCTTCCCCTTCCCTCGCTCCTCCGCTCTCCTCGCTCGCTGCAGCTGCGCGCGCACCCCTCTCTTTCGCGCGCCCGCCTTCTCTCTGTCTCCCGTCGAGAGCGGGTCGTGAGGGGGAGTAAAGTAAAAATCCGTTGGCATTCGCCAGTGAGTTAACGTAAACTCCCCCGTGTGATCAAATTGCGATTCCCAGGAACCATTACACCATAAAGGCGCCATAGTGTGAATAATAATTATAATAGTGCGAATTAATAAATACCCCTCATAGCATCACCCCGTGTATGCACCCGCAACTCTCTAGGGCCCAGTCAGTCACATTAAGAATGCTGCAAACGGGTACTTACCCGTCGCCTTTAGTGTACAGCAAGTTTATCGACAGCATAAAGCCGCAATGCCCTCATTGCGAAGAGAGACGTTGCACGTTGCCCCACATGCTCTGGCAATGCGCGGCGCTGCGCGATGGCGAGCCTCTCAGCACAGAAGCTGCCTGGAGGACGGCAATTACCAGCTCGGACCGAGAGGTCCAAATCCGGGCTGTCCAGAGGGCCTGCAATTTGGCGGAGGGGCTCGCTCTTCCTGTCCCCACGTGGGTGCGGCCCGCAGCCGACCCTCCCTCTTGAGGGGAATCGGCTCCTCAGGACAATTTGTAAATAAAGTTCATTGACTGACTGACTGACCCCGTGTATTCGCACTTAACCATGTTCACCCTCGGGGAAATGCTTGGGAGTTTTTTTATACGTGGTTTTAAAGCTTCTGTTGGATTGTGCGTTTTAGAAAAGGAATATTATGATGCACGAACACCAGCACTCGCCGTGATCCCGCTGCTTGAATGCAACAACATAAGCAATCGCTACACAAGCGAAGGTCAAAAAAATGCATGTTATATTTAGAATTTCCGTGGTTTTGTTGCAGCCTTACTTGCGTCGTCGCACGCATTGCAGGCAGGATTCGCTTCTATTCGCTGACCAAGAGCGCGTAGGAAAGCACATACGGAAATGCTGAGCACTCTAGAAGATAAAGAAAATTGCCAGATCCCACGTACATAGGGCATCGATGATATGCAAAGCACGAGTGAGAAAGGTTGATATCTAACTTTAAATCAGCACAATGTTACGAGGTAGAAGTAGGCCCGCCGCGGTGGTCTAGTGGCTAAGGTACTTGGCTGCTGACCCGTAGGTCGCGGGATCGAATCTCGGCTGCGGCTGCTGCATTTTCGATGGTGGCGGAAATGTTGTAGGCCCATGTGCTCAGATTTGGGTGCACGTTAAAGAACCCCAGGGGGTCGATGATTCCGGAGCCCTCCACTACGGTGATTCTCATAATCATATATGATGCTTTTGGGACGTTAACCCCACCTATCAATCAAATCAACGAGAGTGAGGTAAATGATGCCGTACATGACTTCCGTGTCATGATTATAATGCTTTAATGTGTCGTTCACATTCTTCATCTGTTCACGTCCCGTGATACCTAATTTAGTATATGTGGAGCTAGCGAAACGACCAAGAGCACGCTATGAGCGCGGTATGCTGTCATGTTCTTACATGACACGCGTATTAGGATTATCATGTTTGAACCAGCCATATACTTTCGTCATTTATTGACGTCTCGTAATACCATATTTGGTATATGTGGAGTTAGCAAAACGGCCGCGAGCGCATGATGAAGGACTCAATTAACTCCAACGTAGCGTTGACGTGCACACACGCTTGATTGATATGTGGGGTTTAACGTCGCAAAACCACCATATGATTATGAGAGACGCCGTAGTGGAGGGCTCCGGAAATTTTGACCACCTGGGGTTCTTTAACGTGCACCCAAATCTGGGCACACGGGCCTACAACATTTCCGCCTCCATCGGAAATGCAGCCGCCGCCGCCGGGATTCGAACCCGCGACCTGCGGGTCAGCAGCCGAGTACCTTAGCCACTAGACCACCGCGGCGGGGCAACGCGCACACACGCTGGGCACAGCGACACTACGTTAGCAAAACGCGAGCACTAAGTAGCATAACGCCAGGCGCGACCAGCGGTCATTGGCGCGGCCCGACGGCAACCCGTGAGAAATGCAACCTGCTGCATTCTATGACGATACGTTACCGAGACAACTCTGCGTCTCCCTCTTTTCATGATGGTGGGACGCTGGACGCGCTGAAACGCGCATGCGTCAAAGCAACGCAGCGCGGCGCGCATCTGCGAGTATATGGCAGGACCGGTGCCAGGCGTGTCAACGCCAGCGTGACCCGACGAAATGAACGCCGGTGAGCAAGCGCACCATGTCACTTCGGAATGTATTGGTACCTTGACTGTGGCATGTAGTCATGTTCTCACATGACACACATCTCGTGATTATTTTGTTTTCACCAGTCACATACTTTCGTCATCCATTGACGTCGCGTCATAGCAAATTTGGCATATGTAAAGCTAGCAAAACGGCCGCGAGCGAATCATCAGTGTGACATGTAGTCATGTTGTTACCTGACACGCATGTCGTGATTATCACGTTTGTATATGTCGTTTACTTATGTCGTTCGTTGGCGTCGCGTATAACCGAGTTTGGTACATGTGAAGCCATCGAAACGGCCGCGAGCGCATCATGAGCGTAACATGAAGTCATGTTGTTGCATGACACGCATCTCATGATTATCATGTTTGCACCAGTCACATACCTTCGTCATCTATTGACGTACCGTAATACCAAATTTGGCATATGTGACGCTAGCGAAGCGCCCGCGAGCGCTTCATGAGCATGGCATGTAGACAAGACACGCAAGTCATGATTTTCCTGTGTGTTTGTGTGTTTGGAAAGAGTGCTTAAATGATTTATAGTACTAGGTACTCTACTATAGGAGAGCTGGCCTACTTCCTTGCGTGTGTTTGGAAAAAGTTGTTAGTGATTTAGAGTACCTGGTACTCTACTATGGCAGAGCGAAAAGCCGTCCCGTGGGCCCCACCCACAACGTGTAGTGGCACTGCCAATGAGTGGTCTGTCCTTGTGTTCGCCATACAATCATGGCATACCATACCAGTTTCGCAACATGTCATGTGAACGAAACCACCGCACCTTCTCCGGGCTGGGCTCAGTGGTTAATGCCTCGTTTTCACGACGCAGAGGTCCCACGTTCAAATCCGCGCGCTGAAGTGCTTTTTTTTCTGAATTTTCATGTTATGACTTGTCAAATATGTTCCTCATGCAGGCATGTTACTTCATACCAAGTTTGGTATTGACACCATTATTGAAAAGGCGAGGAGAGCTAAATGTTGCTGGCGGCTAGATAGATAGATACGCGCTAAGTCACCGAAGTTCGCTAAGAAATGCTCCGCATTTAAAACCGTACGTGCAGTCAACCGCAAGAGTTTACGGACTACGCGAGCACGTGCCTAACAGCTTGTCCATGTCACCTGGTGGTGAACCATCGACCGCAGGGCTGGGCCGGCAGTAGGTCGTCTTACTGTCACGATTTTCTAATATTAACTAGAGGGGACTCTGGCACTGCAGTCGTTCAGCGATCATGGAAATGATGGGCAGTACACGGATGTAACTACAGTCTTCGTGCTTGCGGGCTTCGAATGCACTTGTGACTCTGCTTATTGTAGTGTTTTGGTTTTGTTTCGAATAAAAGAAAACACCGTGAACTTCGTGGCTTCATTTCAGCGGGTCCACCTAAAATATTAAGGTCGTGAAACGTAACTGCTGAACATTCGCCGAGTGTCGTATTGTGACAAAGCAGCTCCAAGCCATGCCAAGCCTAACGGAGCCAAATGTACGAATATTAGACGAATTCATGTACGACCCATCATTCCCATGCTCACTGAAGTGCCATGCGTTGCAGCTTCTATAGATACTAGCGCCAGAGTTCTCTTTATAGTGTACTTATAGGAAACTCTATGTGCACTGTTATTCACAGGCCTTTCATACATCTGCTGCCACGCTGCCCATTGTTACTTCACCAATTTCACGCAACGCGTGTATCTGCGGTATGACCTTCGCACTTCTACTTTGATAACAGGATCGAAGACATCACGACGTGCCTGAAACGGCATGTCGTTAAGTAGATATTGTTTTGCGAGAAAGGTTGTGACTAATAACAGTTATGCAGATGGACTGCCGTCGAGAAAACAGAAGTAGTCGCGGCTAAAGAGAGTGCGTCGCGTTAAAAAAGTCGAAGGGGGAAAATATTTCCGTCCAATCAGAAAGCCGGCAGGCCATCGATTAAGGGAGGGCGGCATCTATAGGGCACTGCGCTCTTGTCGATCACTACACTGACGTAGAGAAAATTTCGCGAAGAGGCTGTTACCCCTGCACTCAGGTTGTCCATAAACTTTTATGGTTGACTGTACTTGTGTTCTAAGCGCTTTTTTCAATGAGTGTTTTTGTGCTGGTAAGTCTAGCGCGTGATCTAGATAAAGACGAGGCTCGCACTTCGCTCGCTTTTAGAGCTCTGCAGGAGGAAGAAAGTTTAAGCGGAAAGACAGGGAGGTTAGCCAGTTCTTAGACCGGCTGGCTACCCTGTGCTTGGGAGAGGGGTGAGGGGAATGAAAGATGTTAAAAAGAAATGTTGCGAAGAGAAAGAGAAATTACAAAAAAATTGCGACAGAGGAAAGGCAACATCAAATAGTATAAGACACTAAAGTCTGTTTCTGAGGCCAGTTGTCCGCAAAAAGCGCAGCAAAGCTTTCAAAGCCTTCTGGGCTGAAGATGGGCTCGGCCAATGACCCAGAATCCTTTGTTCCGACAAAGGCAGATCGTCTAGTCTATCCAGAACTGCAGTGAGTTCTTGTCTTTGCGCGTTGAAATGGGTGCACTCACACAGAAGGTGCGCGATGGTTTCTTCGCAACTGCAGTAAGTGCATGTAGGAGAGCTGGCCATCCCAATGAGATAAGAGTATGCGTTCGTGAAGGCCACTCCAAGCCACAGGTGGCCTTCATTTGCGTGCCCGGCTTCAGAGAGCGGCTACAATAGCGGCAAAGTACCTGGAAGAACGGGGACTAGAGCTGTCGTCAGAGAAATGCTCGCTTATAGCATTCACGCATAAGGCTATGAGCCCGTATGGTATTAATATCAACGGACACACGATCAACTACGTGAAGACCCACCGATTCCTCGGAGTCATAGTTAATCGCGACCTCTCCTGGAGCCCTCACATCGCCCACATGAAAACTAAACTCACCATGATCACCCACGTACTGAGGTTTCTTCCTGGAAAAACGTGGGGTGCATCGGTACGAGCAATGCTCCAACTCTACACTGTTCTGTTCCTCGGTTATATGCGATACAGGTTACCCGTGCTTTGTGGGATCCGAAGAACAAACTTGCACGTCCTCAAGTCGATCCAAGCCCAAGCCCTGAGAATATGCCTTGGTCTCCCGAGATGCGCGTCTACAGCAGCGACAGTCATCATTGCGCGTGATTATCCAGTCAGCGCACACATCCGCGTAGACGCTTTGAGAATGCACATAAGACATTTCGCTCGGCTTCCATCTCATTACCTCGCCTCACTTCGAACTTCCAGGCCCCACTCAGCGTTCAGCGCAACTGTAGCTCAGCATTGCGCAGTGCTTCCATTGCACTTCACGCATGCAGCACAGCCGCCTTTACCATTATGGTGCCTACACCCACTCAAAGCCCTTCTTACAATTCCTGGCATCTAAAATAAGAAAAAGTCGTCGCATCTAGCCCTGAAACAGGCCACATTACTTTTCCTGCAAGAGAAGCACAACGGGCGCCTTCACATTTACACGGATGGCTCGGTGTCTTCAGTAAGCTCTGCAGGGGTGGTGGTTATTCCCGCGAGGCACATCACAATTAAATTCATGACATCGCATTCGACGTCGTCGACAGCTGCAGAACTTGCGGCCATACGTGCAGCTCTGGAGTTTATAGTGAAAGAACCTTCGGGAATTTGGTCTATCTTCTCGGACTCGAAGGCATCTCTTCAATGTCTTATGTTACCCTTTCGCCATGGTCCTAATGAACAGTTAGTAGCTGAAATAAGGCTTCTTCATCACCAAGCAATCGAAAAACAGCACAGCATAATGTATCAGTGGATGCCAGGTCATTGCGGTATATATGCCAATGACCGCGCAGATGAGGCCGCTAGATCTGCACACGATGGTACCCAATACACAGCCATCCCGTTCTCAAGAACCGACGCAGATACAAGACTTCGTTCGCGTGCACGTGACCTCACACTGGTACAGTGGAACTCAACAGACTTAACAAACGCGCGCCTGCATAACTTGGATCCCAATCTGCAGCTTCGTCTTCCCCCAAGGATATCTCGAGCTGAGGAGACACTTCTATTTTGAGTTCTCATTCAAAAACGGCCTACGGGCTTTCTGACACTGTTACCTAATTGAAAAACGCCGTGTTTTTTATTGAATGAATACATTTTATTTAAAGCGAGCTCGGCAGTTTTCTTCGGGCGAAGCAAGAGGAATAGTAGCTTAACCCCTGTCCCGTCCCAGCCTGCCTCGATGATGATGACGATGGTGTCTTCGGTGACGGCTCAAAATTCTTGGACCTTGGTGGCGCCTTCGGCTTGCTGGACGGCCCAAAGCTGGTCGGAGAGCTTGCCGCTATTGAGTACCGCCTCCCAGCCATTAATAAAAAAAACGGGGTCACACCTTGTTCGGTGTACACATCCCTTTCTATGCACCACGCTTTTTGCATGTGCACGTGGGTGTTAACGCGTATTCAAGTGGCACATCAAGGCATGTATATTCAAGTACTGCAGAGGTTAGTTCCTGCAGGTTCTTTTGTCGATAAATTAAAATGTCATGCCCGTTCAGTAACTTTGTTCTCTTGTGAAATCTATTCCAGTTGGGCTTAAGCAGGAGCCCGTCGCTAAAGTATACTCCTTCTTTCGTGTTCAACCAACCATTTGGACTTTCTTTTGCTTTTTCTTTGCATGACGGCCTGGACTTTTGATATTATTCACCCGGTCACTGTGACTTCAGCCTACTCAGTTAAAACATCCGGAAGCCACCTTGTACTGACAACGAGAGACGGCCGTTGAGCCGCGGGAGGCCCGCAGTGTGCATAGCGTGTCCGGGTCAGCAGAGCGGTGGAGTGCTCCGTGAAGCGAGAGCGCCGGAATAAGAAATTTTTGGCAATCTCAAAGGAGATGGCAGCGCACTATAGAACATGGAAATTGAAAATGTTTGGCCCCCAAGACGAGAGTACGTTGATGAGGTGCGTCTTATATGGTGGAGGACCTTGCGTTAATTTGCACAACGTTGTTAGTGGTTGTGGTAAACATTTACTAAAAAACAGAGCTTGCAAAAAAATCAGCCTTTAGTGGGCCAGATTTGCTACAGTACTAGGTGGAGTGTATAATCAGGAACCACATTAGTCGTGGGTGCTGCCCTGGCATGCCGGACCGTGGCTTGTGTGGCCGCAAGGCTCTGAAAGCCGAGAAGGGCTGCGTCCCGAACCTCTTTGGTGGGATTGTGGTTCGGGATAAAGAAAGATTCAGCTGGCACGCCCATACCAACGTTGATGTTTCCTTATTGCTCCAGCACGGGCACTCTTTGCATCTCGTGTTCACCTGAGCACACGTGCTGTGGCCAGGAATTGATCCTGTAATATCACGCTTAATAGTAATAACTACCCGATAAGAAATATGTCACAGTGGCTTTGAAAAACGTTTTAGGCATCGACGCCGTGAAGTTGTCGTTTTTCAACTGTTTGTCAACTATCTGCCGTGAGAGGGACAGACACGCACACAGAAGTACAGACACACAGAAGAACAGACACACAGAAGGACACACACAGACGGACAGACACACACAGACGGACTGACTCGCACAGACACTCACACACACAGACAGACAGACGGACGCTCCAAGTGCCTGCAGTGCACAAAAATATGCTTCACATTTAATAACTAGGGAAAAAAAGTTGCGTGCGTGTATGCAAGTGATCTTACAAGACGAAACGGTGGCACAGGCCTGAAGTGACTAGTCATAAATGTGTGGCAGATATATAAAGGCGTTAGCGAAGCAGCTATCACATGGTCAATAAAATAAAGCGAGTATTGTTACTAAGCCGTATTTATTGCACATTCGTGCAGTCGCTACATGCGCGCACTACTCTTCTTTCACGGTCTGTTCGCGCTTGAACTATAAATTTTGCCATGTATTGCATTTTTCTTGTTGTAATATCACCCGCAGACCAGCGTCTGACCTGGTTTTTTGCCTCTCGTTATTTTTTTATGGCTTCACTGTAGGTGTTCGAAATGCATGACATTCATTGCAGATGTGCTTAGAAACGATACCTCTTACACACATAAGTTAAACATTTATTGAAATTCGAGAAGGGCAAGAATCAGTGGGAACATATGTAAGAGAAATCATCGGAATAAATTGAACTTAAAGCCCCCTCGAAAAGAAAAGACGTCCATAAAATCCTGTTATATCAGTTTTCAAGGTTGGAAACGCACCCCGCAGGGGCGCCTGCGCAAGTAGGCGTTTGGTCTGTAGCGACACCATGGACCCGAGCTAACGGGCGAGTTTTGACTCCCTCCCACGCCTAGCCGTGCGTGGCTTTGCCGTGTCCGGGGAAAAGGGGATCCTGGGGGTTGAGCCGACGCTGGGTGATTGGACCTTTAAGTTCCCCTGGCAGAGGCAACACATCCCTTTGGCCCCGGCTTCACGATGACGGCACCCCTGGGCTGACCCACCCAGGGAAAATCGGCAGTCGCCTTTTCCTATCTATCTCTCCCTACATCTTCGTCTTTATCTCTTACTGTTTATCTGTCCTGTCTTCTACTCTCTTCCGTTTACTTCCAAACTTCCTGGCGGCTAGAATTAACCCTGTGCAAATAGCCTACCTTGGTCTAGGCGCATTGGGTTATAGTGGCGTTGTACGGCTGGCGTCTGCAGGTTTCAGCATCCGCAAACTTGTAGCGTCCCCTCGTTGGGCTCCGTAGTGGGTGGCCGCCAACGCTGCTGAACAAAAATAAGACAGGCATGCACAGAGCATTCCCCTTACTGTCTGATCGTACCGGCTAAAAGCGGGTACGCACCGATGATATAAACTTTTTTAACCAGCCCAAAGAAACATATCCTCACTATCATGTTATCCACTGTTAAAAAACTGAAAAGCAAGCCAGAACCGTCTCTTCTTTTCTGGTTTCTAGATGTCTTACCGAAACTCTTGGCACAGGATACAAGGTAACCAAAATGGCTAGTGGAGACTTTCTCCTCGAAATCCGTGACAAAGAACAATTTGAAAATCTAGACCTTCTTTCAGATTTCGGTGGCATACCAATAACCATGACACCACATAGATCATTGAACACAACTCGCGGAGTGGTATCTGACATGGACTTACTTGACTTGACTGAGACTGAACTTTTGGAGGGGTGGAAGAGCCAAAATGTCACTAATGTACAGAGAATCATCATTAGAAGAGATAATAAGGAAACACCGACGAAACACTTAATACTCACATTTGCATCCAGTAAACTACCAGAATCTATTCAAACAGGGTACACAAAGACATCTATCAGGCCGTACATACCAAACCCTCGTCGTTGCTTCCAATGCCTGAGGTATGGCCATGGCTCTAAAACCTGTCGTGGTCGCCAGACTTGAGCACAATGTGGAGTCCTAGGCCCCGTGTCGGAGAACTGCAAACAACCGCCACACTGTGTAAACTGCGAAGGAAACCATGCCGCATATTCACGCTCCTGCACTTACTGGAAAAAAGAAAAAGAAATAATTACGTTGAAGGTGAAAAAAAACATTACATTTAAGGAAGCACGGCGAAGAGTCGCTCCATTCTATGGACCTACATACGCTGATGCGGCGCGTCAGGGGGCACCGCCGCACCAGCACTCGCCACTCCTTCGGCCCGCGCATACCGAGCCGGTGGTTGTGGCACCTGCCCCCAAGGCGGCTGTAGCCCAGGCTACACCACCTACTCCCAAACAGAGACCGGAGACTCCAGAGTCCTCCGGTCTCAAGGCCTCACCTCACCAGGCGAGGCCCGAAATTCGAACTAACAGCCCGCACGTGCGGGCATCCAGTGCCTCCGAGGAAGCAATGGATACGTCGGCACCCTTGGTGCCGAAAGAGCGGCGTGGCTCTCTGGAGCGCGTCAAGAAAACAAAAAAGCAGATAACAGGGCCTGGTGATGGCCCTGTTAAGTGAACTCAAACTCTCTGTCTATACAGCCACTCGCTTTTCGTACACACAGCACTATTTCACATTCACCATGAACACTCAAATTATACAATAGAATGTCAGGGGCCTTCTCAGAAACCTTGACGACATCCAAGAACTCTTATATGAACACTCACCAAAAGTGCTGTGTGTACAAGAAACACACCTTAATTTAAAACACACAAATTTTCTTCGTAAGTACGTTATTTTCCGAAAAGACCGTGTTGATGCCATGACATCATCCGGAGGTGTTGCCATCATAGTGAATCAAGGAATATCATGCACACACTTACAACTCCAAACATCCCCTGAGGCAGTGGCTGTTCGAGCGGTGCTTTTTGATAAACTGATCCCAATCTGCACCATTTACATTCCTCCTAGCTATCAGCTGCAAAAACGCGATCTACACTCTCTAATTGATGAACTTCCGGAGCCTTATGTTCTCCTTGGAGACTTTAATGCGCATAGCAGGCTATGGGGTGACTCTCGGTATGACGCGCGAGGTCGACTGATCGAACAGTTCCTTATCTCGTCGAGCGCGTGTCTCCTAAATCGAAAAGAACCAACCTATTATAACCTCGCTAACAACACCTACTCCTCCATAGACCTGAGCATAGTATCTCCATCTCTTGTGCCTCTACTCCAGTGGAAAGTCGTCAGTAATCTGTACGGAAGTGACCACTTCCCCGTAGTTTTGAGCACAACGACAGTAACTGAATGTCCACCACGTGTTCCCAAGTGGCTCATAAACAGAGCCGACTGGGAACAGTTTTATACTATCGCTTGTCTAGGTTGGAATGACATCTGTACTTTAAACATTGATGTTGCTGTGAACTACTTCACAGCGTTTTTGATTGATGCTGCAACAAAGTGCATCCCACAAACAAATGAACACCCTGGAAAACGACGTGTGCCATGGTGGAACTCTGAATGCCGAAACGCGCGCAAACAGCAAAACAGAGCTTGGAGGCTGCTTCGGAACTCACCGACAGCGGAAAATCTTGAAACGTTCAAGATAATAAAGTCTCAAGGCAGGAGAACGCGTCGGCAGGCCACAAGAGAAAACTGGCAGAAGTTTTTATCAGGGGTTAATTCATACACACAGGAGGCTAAAGTCTGGAACATGGTCGGTAGGATAGCAGAAAAACAAGTACACACACTTCCACTCGTAAACACTCAGGGTGATACCTTGGAAGATCAGGCAAACTTCCTCGGTGCACACTTCGAACAGGTATCCAGCTCGTCCCACTATACCGACACTTTCCAAAAATACAGAACAAGAATAGAAAAGCAGAAACTCGAACACAAATGCACTAGATACGAGGCATATAACCAAGCTTTCAGTCTAGCTGAGCTCCGAACATCTCTAAACTCCTGCAGTACTTCTGCCCCAGGTTCTGAACGTGTGATGTCTGAAATGTTAAAAAACCTACCAAACGAAACCCGAAAAACCTTACTTTGTTTGTACAATGCTATTTGGTCTTCTGGCACTATTCCTACCTCCTGGAAAGAGGCTATTGTTATTCCCATTTTGAAAGAGGGCAAGGACCCTTCTTTAGCTTCGAGTTATAGGCCTATTGCACTTACAAGCTGCTTGTGCAAAGTCTTCGAAAAAATGATAAACTGCCGACTTGTACACTTTCTTGAAACAAACACTTTGCTCGACCCATTTCAGTGCGGGTTTCGAGAGAGTAGATCCACGACAGACCATCTTGTTCGTATCGAGGCACAGATCAGAGACGCCTTCGTCCATAAACAATATTTTCTCTCCGTGTTCCTCGATATCGAAAAGGCTTATGATACAACATGGCGTTTTGGAATTCTAAGAGACCTGTCCCACCTTGGCGTGCGCGGAAGAATGTTTCACATAATAGAAAGTTACCTGTCAAACCGGACATTCCGTGTCCGTGTGGGCAGTGTTCTCTCCCAAACATTTGTCCAGGAAACAGGCGTGCCACAAGGTGGTGTACTTAGTTGCACACTTTTTATTATCAAAATGAATTCCTTGCACCTGTCCATCCCCCGAAATATGTTCTATTGTACATATGTCGACGACGTTCAGCTTGGCTTTAGATCTTGCAATCTGGCAATGTGTGAGCGGCAGGTTCAGTTAGGTTTAAACAAGGTCTCCAAATGGGCAGAGGAAAACGGATTCCGACTGAACCCACAAAAAAGCACGTGTGTCTTGGTCTCTCGATAGAGAGGCATGCACTCTGAACCTGACATTCGACTGAACGGGCAACGTCTGCCCGTCAAAACCGAACATAAATTCTTAGGCTCAATCTTGGAAAACAAGCTGACCTTCGTACCACACATCAAGAATTTAAAAACAAAATGTTTAAAAGCCATGAATGTTATAAAAGTGTTGTCACGTACTACTTGGGGTAGTGATAGGCAATGCCTCATAAGTCTGTATCGAAGCCTCATTCGCACCCGCTTAGATTATGGGGCCGTTGTTTATCAGTCTGCAACTCAAAGATCTTTGAAGACGCTGGACCCCGTGAACCATTTGGGCATCCGTCTTTCTACGGGTGCTTTTCGCACCAGCCCCGTAGAAAGCCTTTATGTTGAGTCAAATGAGTGGTCGCTTCATCTGCAGAGAATTTATATGTCCTTTGTTTATTTCCTTAAGGTGAAAGCAGATAAAAAGCACCCCTCATACTCTACTATTAATGATTTGTCGAGCTCATTTTTGTTTCAAAACAGGCCTTTGATGAGGCAGCCCTTCTCAGTTCGCCTGAAAAGTCTAGCTGAGGAAACTGGAGTCTCACTAGAACACAGTTTAATGGCTCCTGTAGCATATCCGCCACCGTGGCAATGGCAGACTATAGACTGCGATGTGTCCTTTCTAGAAGTTAAAAAACATGCGCCTATTGCCCATATCCGAAAATACTTCCTGGAACTTCAGCACAAATACACACGTCCTGAGTTCTTTACAGATGCTTCCAAGTCCAACTCCTGTGTGTCCTACGCTGCTGTCGGCCCATCCTTTTCGGGTGCTGGCCATCTACATCCAGGCACAAGTATCTTCACAGCAGAAGCTTACGCGATACTTGTGGCAGCTAAACACATCAAACAGTTACAAATACAAGAAGCAGTAATTTATACAGACTCCCTCAGTGTGGTAATGGCTCTGTACAGTCTTAAAAAACAAAAAAACCCGGTCCTTGTCTCCCTTTACTCCATTTTGTGCACACTCTACACACTGAAACAACATGTAGTGTACTGGGTGCCAGAGCACCGTGAGATCCAAGGCAATGTGAGGGCGAATCAGCTCGCTGCATCCGTTCACAAAAGCACTGGCCCTACACCCATATTAATCCCGGCCCTTGATCTTAAGCCGTCTCTCAAACGAAACCTCAGGGACTACTGGCAGAGCAAGTGGGATACACATACACAAAACAAACTACACATTATTAAGCCACACCTTGGTCTTTGGCTGCAAGTATCAAAATCGCGTCATACAGAGGTAATACTAACGAGACTCAGGATAGGACACACATACACGACACACACATATCTTTTGTCCGGTGGCGATCCACCATTGTGTGACAGATGTGGTGAAGCACTAACGGTTCTTCACATTTCAATCGAGTGCAAACAGTTAGAAACTGCAAGAAAACAACACTTTCCATTACCCTACCGACAACATACACCTTTACATCCTGCAATGTTCGTCAGTAGGGAACCGCTTTTTAGTCATAAATCATTGCTAGCGTTTTTAAAAGAAATTCATAGTTTTCACATCATATACCTGGGCATACCGTAGCACGACCTCTCCAGAGAGGCTTTCCCTGCGGTGACTACACAAGAAAGCACTTGCCTCACGGCCCTTTGAGGCAAGGGTATGAACGAGTGAGGCACTTGCGCTAATGCCATAGATATCCACCATCGTTTTTATTATCACCAACTTTTGTCATATATTCACACCACACACACCTTTCACGGCATGGTCATGATTTTATTGTATGTTTTTACCCGTCTTACCGCGAGGAATTTTATGGCCCTTATACAGCCGCTAACCACAATCATTGTCCACATTCCTTGTCCCATGAACTGGCGCTCTTTGGCCATCGAATGGCCCTTGCGCCAAAAAACACCATATATCATCATCAAGGTTGGAAACGCAGTAGAAAACACTGGGCTGTGGTTGTTGCTTGAGTTGCTTGGTCGGTAGGAAACTTGATGCGGATACGCTAAATCTGGCTCGGATATGCGTTAACGAAATACGTGACCTATAGCACTGAGGATTATATTACTTTGGGAAGGGGTAAGAAAAGAAACGTGAGAAAAAAGAGACGATGGCAGCATGAACAGACGTCCCAGGTACAAGGTTTACTCCTTAGGTCACCGAAAGGAGCGCAGTATACGCCATTATTAAATTTTCTGCCCCTATTCCTGGCGGCAGCGGCTTCACCGTCAGTAAGTAGCCACAAAAGTAGTAAGCGAAAATTGAATAAAATTGAAAAGAAAACACGGAACTGCACGCCGATACAGAAATAATTTTGAACAGTGCGTCTAAAAATTTTTGCTGTATACATTGCCCCTCCTACTTTTTTTTTCATCCTTGTACGTTTTTCTAACATATACATATCTTCAAAAAATTTGTCAAATGAACACGCCCAAACGTCCAACTTGTCTTGACATTCGTGTGGTGCCTTTCTAGTGTTTTCTTGTTTTTCATCATGCTTCAATAAGTAACTTATAGCACCACATTTCGCTTCATTGGTTTGAGCTGAAGAAAATGCGATAAAATACTCTATCAAAGTACATGAGTTCGAGTGTCATATAGTGTTGGACATTTGTTAAATTTTCCTAAATTCCAATATTACTATTTCGAAAATACTGAGCTATTTCCACATTGACTGTTAAATTGCGTCAAATTGGCTAGAACATTAAAAAATGCTTATGCAAATGAACAAACTTGTTGTATAAATGTTTTTCGGTATATATATTTAGTCGAAATAGCGACTTCATTATTTGGTTTTTTGCGTTTTGCTCATGTCACTGTTGCGCAAAAGCTGAAAACTTGCATGGGAACCCAACAAAACATGAGGATGCGAAAAGGTATGGTTATCTTCGGTCTTGCAATGAGACTTTCTTGAGGTGACCTGTTATATTACACGCGTCTACTTTCTTTATAAAAAACCTTAGTTTTAGTTTAGGTGTAATTCTTTAGCACGCTACGCCCAAGGTGACGAGGTCATTTAAAGCAGCACGAAGAAGCAGAAACATCTCAATAATTAAGCTACAGCGAGTGCCAGACATGCATTAGGGTCCTAATGTTTCTTTCCCTTATGACGTATCACTACCAAACTTTGACCTTTATCATATTTTTTATATATGTGCAATTAAGCGGTGATAAGCTGTGCCCACCTTGCTCTTATAACGTTTCTGGTGTTCAAATAAACGTTTGCTGAGGGAGAATCTGAGAATCTACATAAATTAGTGACGAGTGACTTCATTACGAAAAGAATTCCTAATAGCAAAGCAGTAGTAATAACGGCCAAAGAGGAAGGCTGGAATGTATGCCATCTTAATTTCCTTGCTCAGAGTTTAATTAAGTCTACGTGATTCCCCCAAGAGCTTGGGACGAAAGTCGAAGCTTCACTTGCATTCCTTTCTGCTTAACTCACTTGAGTGTAGTTCACGTATCAGGAATCTGATGAGACCACAAGTTTGATTACTGGCTACCCGCACGAACGGTGGTTCAAAATTATGGCTCGGTTTCTGCTAATAATGGCTGCATACTTATGTGATTTATTTTGGTAAACCTTTTTTTTTATAAATATTCCATACCTTCTTGCTTTGTAAGGTGCTTGATTGTTGAAGGAGTTGTTAAAAATCGTTCTTTCAAATGATATACTATGTACGATGCATTATTTATTGGTTCGCTTTTTTTACAGAGATCTATATATAGCTGCCACTGTGACTATAAGAAATGCAATTGAAGTTACAAATTGAAACTCAAAACCGTCTAGGCAATCGTGTAATCATGCGAACTTATTAAACACTGTTTAACTATGGTGCACTCACTTCTACATAACGATTTCGCAATAGGTCATGAACTGATGAAACCGTGTTGTACCCTTGGCCTGACATCAACAGTTCTTCTGCAACTGTGGTCAAGAAAGCCGATATAGCCTACGTGAAAGTAACTGGACTATATGCACGGCTCTAACATCTAATCAATTTGAAAACACTATACAGATCCTCACCTTTCTGTTTCACCACCGTCATGTAATACTCTTTTTCCTCCATTTTTTCACTACCCGTGCGTAAAGCAGCTGGTTAGAGCATGCTATAATTCAGATTACGCTGAGTCACGTTGCACCAATCGGAGTGTTTCTTAAAGACGATAGTCCTTCTTCAAGACTATAAACGCAAAAATTTTTGTTTGTCTGTCTGTACATTTGTGTGTTTGTCCACTCTTAACGATACCCTAAATGTCACCAAACGGCATTCCAAAAGGCTGACCCCATCCGCAGTGCCCACCAATATGTCTCAGTATTCACCGTTCATACTTGTGCTATTGACAATTAAAAATCAGTTGCGCATAGCTGAGGCACCAAAAAAACACGTCAAGATTCTGTATGTGTGTCTATTTAGTAGAAAATACAAATATAATAAATCTAAGGACCGTAGCGCTTATCACGCTGTGCTGACAATGCACTGCTTGCACGAAAAGGCAAGTGTTTACAACGTTTTGCTAAGACGACACGGTGGTGGCACCTACCCGTTGCCTTGCGTTCTACACCTTATCGCCTCAGAGACGAGCGCGCACGTCGCGCACTTCATTTTTGAAGATAACTGCCAGATAGCGCTCATGTCACACGTGTGACATGACTTGATGCGCTTGTTCGCCTCCGCTGCACACTCAAGGCACTCTAGCACAGCGCCTCCAGAATACCATTCACAGATTTTCTTGTGCAGAACATCAAATAAACGTTTTGTGCACTCTCTCTAGACGAAAGACTATCGTCTTTCGACGACACTTGCAGTGTAACATGCAGATACGGGGCCACTTTTTCTTTGTATTTTGCTTCCGTTTTTTCCTCATATAATGAAAGTTGACAAGCGTGTTCTTTCTAAACATCAGCAGGAACAGTACAAGCATGGCGACAAAAAAAAGTAACACGTGTACCTTTTAAATGCAATGCGTTTTTAAGAGATATGGACTTCTGAATATCAGAATGAATGCCTTTCTGTGTGATAGTTTAGATAATCCTGACGCATTCTTCCCGCCAAAAAATGCTATGCTAACGTCTTACGCGTTTGTATAACTTTCGCTATCCAATACAATTCAAGCATTACACCTGTATCAAAAAATATATTTACAAAAAGAACTGAAATGTCCAGTCGTCATGACACAACAAAAGTTAATTTGAGCCATTCAATAGAATTCAAGCATTGCGCCTGTAGGCAGAAATATTTACGAGAACAAGAACTGAAGTGTTCGGTCGTCATAACACAACGAAAGTATCGGTAGGTTAGGCCGTTTTATATCTCTGCCCTCCCCTTCTCTACATGAGTGTTCGATCAGGGTGTCGAAACCAAATGTTTTTTTGGTTCGGTTTTACATTCGTTCTATCGCAAAAAGTTTCTTTCCGTTTCGGTTTACAGCGAAAAAAATGTTCCGTTACGGTATACGTAATGGTTATTATTTAGATGCAAGATTTGTAGTTGACCTAATGATAGCGCTCCGTCAGAATAAAAATAAAATAAGTTCTTCAGATGAGCCTAAGGTACTATTCAATGAATTCATACTAAGTAGCGCAAACCAGTACTCTTCCCACAGTATTTGTTTTCTCAAAAGTCGGCAACTTTTTTTTTTCTAGGAGGCTCAATTCTTTGTGCTAGGAAAGTGAGTATTATCTCAGAAGCAACGCATCACTGATTGTTCACCACTCTTCTGATTAATTAAACCACTGCCGAGAGTACCCATTTCACGCTGGCCAATGTTACAGGTAAACTGAATTCCATTTGCGTTAATATAAACATCTTTCGTTGCCGCTGTTTCAGTTTTTTTCACATTTTCAGCACATCTTTACTCAGGAATGCCTGCTTGAAAAACACACTATTACTGCATTCTGGGGTATGCATTACTACTCACGACGCATTACGTGGGTAGTTTCTGATTGCCAAGTTTTTCTACCAATATAATAAGAATTGAATCACTTATTCCAGTTTGACTATGGAACGAAAAACACTTGAGTTAGAGTTACGTTTTCGTTCCAGTGTAGGCATTGTTTTTTATAATTCTTTGTTTTCACTTTTGGTTTCATTCTGACAACACTACGTTAAATCCTTCGTCTGCTATATCTCTCTTCTTGTTGTGATAACTCGCAGGCTATCTAGCCGACTACATCTGGGTGCACCCGTAATCACCCTCTTCACTTGGGGTAAACCAAAAAATACTATGAGAGGGTAAAATAGTTCAACGAATACGACTCCTTCCTCATGACATGAGTAATGTAACGATCCCATGGAGTATGTAGTGAAACACTTTCCGCCAGACATTCCCGCGGGCGGGTATGTGCCACTGACATGCTGATATTTGCACAATTTGCACAGGTGATTGACACTTCGTGTGTTCCAAGGAACGGCGAGAAAGCTCATGGGTTTTTTAACACGTGAGCGATAAAAAAAAGCTCGCATCAGCTGCTCTGACCCGAAAATTGTAATAAAAAAATGTCAGAGTCCCATCATTGGAATCGAACGCTAAGCCGTGCTCCCAAGTTTGGTGGCAGAAGTTGTGTCTTTTCCTTTTCTGAACTTCCCTCTTTCTCTCGAACCCCAGCCTTCTGCGTGTCAATCAAGCATTGTATAACAGAGCCACGCCGAATCTCGCGACTTCTTTTCAAATAGACCATCATGTTCGTGAAGCGTCAATTGGGGATACAGTGATGGCTATACAATTTTATAAACATTACATGTGTACTCCTATGATACAGCCGTCACGTCTTATTAATCTATACTCTAGTTAAACGCAATGCTCTGAATGTGATTGACAGTTCATATTAACCAACAAATGGTGCGAGCACACGTCGTTAATTTTAATTCGTGAGTGTTAAGAAACAAAACGTATCTCCCTGAAGTGAATGAGAAGTGGGTGAAGCTATAGGTCCTAAGGTCCATGATGTCAACGCTGAAGTTGCCTTCTAGTATAAATGACGGACAGGGGGGCGGACGGACTGGTGGATAGATGCATGTATGTAAGTACACATGTACGGATGGGTGGACAGATGCACGGATGAACGGGCAGACTGACGGCGCGTGTGATCTTGTATTGCGCTGCCCTTTCAATGTTTACAAACACAACCCCTTGATAACATCCGGTCTTGTCTACCCATGTGCATTAATAGCATCTGTAGACAAGAGAAGCTTTTGAAAACAGCTCGCTGATTTTTTACTGTTTCCCGTATTTGGCAAAATATATTCAAACAAACGTTATTTTGAGCTACATAAAAATTTAAAAAACAGTTCTTTGTACTTCACGCACATTTCTTTTAAATGAAAAACAAAAAAGACTTCCCTTACCCTTGAAGAAAACTTGAAAATGTGCTTTTAGTTTTGACGTTAGGAGCTGCTAAATGAGGTGACTGGAAGTTTTTGGGGGGTACAAAGCTTGTGACTATGAAACCGTACAGAGTTGATTACACATAAAGTCGCTTGTTAATGCGTTTTCCCTTCTTTGCTGTGCAGGTGCTTAGTTTTGGTTAGGGTTTTGCGGGGCGTGATGAACACAGACTAGGTCGTCCCTAAGTAGCTTTGCCTCCATTGGCAGGCATCGGCAACATCGAATTAATGAACGCATAAAATAAATGTCATGGTGCTAGCAAGAATCAAACCCTAGAAATATGTGTGGAAATCAAGCATGCTACCCTAGAGCCAAGCCAGGTCTCGGCATTGCTTTTTCAGTAGACAGTAATGTTCGTGAAACGTCAAAAATGGTTGCAGTTGCTTTGATATATGGGGTTTAAGGCCCCAAAACCACCATATGATTATGAGAGACGCCGTAGTGGAGGGCTCTGTGAATTTCAACCACCTGGGGTTCTTTAGCGTGCGCCCAAATCTGAGAACATGGGCTTACAACATTCCCGCTTCTATCAGAAATGCAGCCGCCACAGCCGGGATTTGATCCTGCGACCTGCGGGTCAGCAGCCGAATACGTTAGCCACTAGACCACTACGGTGGGGTAATAATGTACATACGTACATACGTACTCCAATCATACAGCTATCACGTCGGGTTAACGACAATTGTAGTGAAGTATCATCCACTGAAACATTTATTTAGCGGTGTTCAAGGCCGCCATGCTCACTGGCACAAGCTCTAAATATCAGCATACCGCTTTTATACCCGCTAATACTCATGCTTCTGTTGGCATCCTTGCGCAACAGCACACATGCGAGTGTTCAACGCATATCTGTTAGTGCCACATCTGTACATATCTTTAGGGTCATTTCGTACCGTTTTGTTGAATAAAAATTCACTGCATATTCACGGCGTGAATTATGTGTGCAGCGAAGCATCCGTCACAATAAGCATCCGTCTGTCCGTCTATTTGTGCGTCTATCCATTCGTCTACCGATGAGTCTTTTCATGCGTCTATCTATGCGTCTATCTATGCGTCTATTCATGCGTCTATCAGTGCGTCGATCCATGCGTCTATCTATTCATCCATCTATCCATCAATCCGCCGATCCGTCCGTCTATCCATCTGTCTGGCGAGGGGCACGAGCCACTGCGGCCCTCCACGCCCACCGCTGGGCTTCGTCCATGCTCCACCGACGATCCAACACGTACGGCGATGATCCAGAAGACTGAGAGACGCACTCGTTTCCCGCGCACCTAGGCACAGCCCGCGCGGCAGCCACTTGCAAAGTAGTAAATAAATCGTCATCTAGAATATCCTCACTCAACTACAGTTTGTATGTACTTTTATGAGACAGCGCCTTCTAATATGCTGCTAGGGAGATACTGCCGGTTACGCCTGACGCGAAGCAAGGTTAGAAGAAGAGGAGCTTGGCTCCTAAAAAAATTACAACACAGTGGCTTGTCCTTCAAATATCTCGCATAACATCGATTCCCAAGGTACGTGGTGTCTGCTGAATTTTAAATGCTGAGCATCTCTTGGTCGCACGATGTCGCGCTTCAGCGTCGGCACCGCCCACACCACCATTGCGTATGTTCGTATGACGCGAAACCACCGGGCATTCAGCAAGCCGAGCATGTGCATTATGGTGTGGACCTGGACCTCTCCCCCGTACTCCGCTCCCTCGAAATAGGGCATTTTCTATATAAGCGGTGGAGCGCGCGCTCCGAATTTTGTCAAGGGCGTCTTTACTTGGCTTTCACTTCACTTGACGCTTTCCTTGACTCGAGTAGATAGATGCGATGGAAGCATCAATCAGTACCTTTAACCAGTAGAGAGGCACAACCTAACATGGGCGTCCCACCGGTCCTTGAAGGCAACGAGGTGTTGAGGCAATGCTTCTTCATTCAATAAATAAGATAAAGTCGAAATAAAGATAAGCATTCCCAAACCATACCAAATTAAGCAACATTAACGCAATATTCCCACCACTCTGCGGCGCATTTACTCGAGTTCTGTCCTTGGGAAGATGCGGGCGGCTTTTTTCGTGGTCTTCAGTGTCCTTTGCGATTTATCCATTACAATCGCACTTACTAGGCAAAACAGAATCGGCGTCGCAGAGCAGGCTGCCGACGCATAACTTGTTGAAAGGCCCAGCATCTTAAAATGTGTTCACGGCAAATAATAAAAAAATGAAGGCGTTGGACTGCCCCTAAATCAACCCTAAAGATCCGGTTGCCCGTATCTCCCGCAATTCAGAGGCTGCTTAGCGCACAAATTCTGAAACTGGTTTTTTACATACCTTCGGTACTGGAGCAATTGTAGTACATGGCTTCGGAGAAGCACTCTGTTAGTGGCTTCTAGCAATAGTTCCTGTAGATTCACTTCCCTTCATAGAAGAGTGCGTGGCTGACGCTGTACTATTGCTATTTTTGAGTCCTAATCCCAGCTGTCAGTCGTCACAGACTGGTTATGTGTGCGTACCTCTTGGGATTCAGCTACGGGGTACGCTGCTTGTTACTGAGCGTTCAAACTCAGTCCCGTGGACTTCTGTGGGACATTTTTTTTTCAGCGGTCACCCTTCGCCCACCATATCATATTGACATTATAGTTTAGCTTTGCATCAGTACTTTTTTGTGTGTGCAAACTTCTCGCATTATCCTAACTTTGGTTTCAGGTTACGTGGTGCGTAAGACCTAATGAAAGGCTTGTCCTCGTTTTTCCTCGCAGAGAATGATTCAGGCGAAGGTAGCAACTTGAGATTATAGCGAACAATACGGCAAACCACTACATTTTCGGGGAGGATTCCCTTCTCTCGCTGATAATGGATGCCTGCCAAGCATGAAGCATAGAAAACTTTCTTCAAACAATAAGCGTAAGATCTCTGTGATTATGCGTCACAAATCATTCACGAGGACGAGAAGAAAGTATTGTGGTTAGCAACCTTCAAGGCAGAAAAGGTAAAGATGTGCTTTCAAAGGAAGGTCTCCTGTAGTAGGCGTCGTTTTCTTCATTCTTGCCGCCAATTCTCGTGCTATAAATGACACACTTGAGAGGTCGTGCATACTTTTTTTTTTGGTTCAGCTCGTAATTTATACTCCACGGGGCATTGCATGCCCTTATTGGGAATCGCGAACGGCGGGATGTTCGTGAAAGGTTGTAACTATGTTTTTTCCTCTTAATTTCACGAGCTAAAAAGCTCGTTATTGTTGGACATTTTCAAGCATACCAGTTCTACCTTATGATAATGCACAGTCTGCGGCCCTAATACATTGGTTCGGTTTTGCAAGACATGCTGCTTTTGCCACTTATGTATATAATGAAAGTAATCTGTATAACTTCTTTTGTAACCTTATCTGAACATCCATTCGTATCACTAGGTTCGTCTCTTTGAGTAGAATAAGTGCTACCTTGGCACCATTTTTATAACTGTGTTTTTATGCAAAGCTTGTTTAACCGTAGACTTTGGCGTTGAAGATAAAATATCTGGTGCGGCGAGCACACAGTAATGAGGCCCTCGAAAGCACTCCTGTCACATGCGTCTGTATATGCGCCATCTTCTAGCAATCGATTTACCCTCAATCATGGGATTGTCGGTCATCGGCCGTTTCTTACACGGCAGTCTTATCTTTTATCGAGTTAACCTGTCATCGCCCATTGTCACATTTTATTGTTGTCTGGATATGAGTGCATGACCGTCGTTTTTTTTTTGTAGCATATGAAGCGGTACTGCTAAGCAAGTTTATGACGCTATCCAGCACACATTGTGCTTAAATCGAGCTAATATATCCAAGCCCGAGGAGTTGGAGTTCCAGGGTGCTCTATGCGCATTGACTGTAGTGACACGTTCGACAGCATGAGCAGTCTTTCTTACATTGAGAATATTAGTTATTTTAAATGCGAAGCATTTCTTAGCGAACTTTGGAGATTTTGAGCGTATCTATCCATCTATCTAGCCGCTTACGTTTGGGTGCTCTCGTCGTCACGCGCTTAACCTGGTGTGAACCAAAATTAGCATGGGAGGATAATATGGTTAGACGAATATGACGCGCTGGTCAAGACATAAATAATGTCACAATCCCGTCACGTACGTCATCAAACACTTCCCGCTAGAAAGTGGCACATAACCTACGGGCGGGTATGGGCCGCTGGTATGTGGGTATGTGCCACAGGTGATTGACACTTAGTATCTATCCCGGAATGACGAGAACACACATGGGCAATTTCAACGCGTGAGCGTTAAGCAATACTCGACATAGGTAGCGTCGACTCAATGAAGGCATAGAATAAATGTCAGTGTTAAGAAAAACGTAGCATAGGCAGCATTGACCCTCGATGAATGCAAATAATAAATCTCATTACGTGAACAACAAAAAATAATAAATATAGGGGTTCCAGCTGGAATTGAACCCAAGCGTTCTGCGTGGCAACGAATCATTCTACCTCAGAGCTGCGTCATGTCTCGGAACTACTTCTCAATTAGAGGCTAATCTTCGTGAAAAGTGGTTGCGGTGCTGCCTATCCAAATTTATAAACATTACATATGTACTCCTTTGATACAGCCACCATTTCTGGGTAACGTCAATTGTGGTTAGGTGTCATGCGCTGAAGTTCATTTATTATTATAATTTCTATTCCTCTCCTTGCCAATAAAGAAACCGAAATGTCATACGACCTGTCAAATTTAGTAGGGAATCCCACGAACTGATCACTGCTAGCAATTTGTACCTAGTGCAGTACAATTTGCAAAGGCACATTGAAAGTGCAGGCGCTTATTTCAATCATTTTTTTGTCTCTTTCCTTTTTTATAAATATCTATGAACAGCGAAGGAGCGAGACAATGAACAGTGATGAACTGCTAAAATAAATTTCAAGTGAAAATATGAATACATGCCTCCCTTAAAAGAGAAAACAAAATCAATGTGCAACTCATAAACAACGTATCTATGAAGACTCTTTCAGCGCTACATTCCTGCCCACTTGAGTTAATAGAGAAGAACACATGAATACTTCGCGGCGAAAGTGTCATTAAGCAAGTACCAATTAGGACAACAATCAGTCTGGATATATGAATATAGTTCACGTCTAGTGCAGGTCTAGTTTATGTGCAGAACAAGTGTTCAACGATTCCTAGTGCGTCGTACTCAACTGTGGCAGAGCAGCGAGCCCTCCCCACTTGCTACAGTGCAGGTTTTCTGATACTGCGGGCAACAAGGCTGAATATGCTATTCGAAGCTAAGAATCGCAGCACATCGAGCTAGTTGGTTCAGATTCATAAGAGTAGGTTAGGCACCCAAGTGAAAACACGGGCACGAGAGACAAGTTCAAGACAACAAAAGCTGCGCTTATGTTGTCTTTAGCTCTTCTCTTGGGTCAATGCGTATTCCTGTCTCCTTGGAATGGCGAGCAGTTCGGCATGCAACATTTGCACCCGCGAGGAGACGCTTGAGCACATTCTATGCCACTGCCCAGTATACCAGTCTGAACGACGTATTATGAAAGCCAAGCTCCGTCAGCTGGATTCATGACCACTTACAGAAAAGATCCTGGGACCTTGGCTAACGGTTTCGCATACGCGCGAAGCCACGAACGCCCTCTTGTGCTTGCTTCTTAAGGACCACCGGGCTTTAGGAGCGCTTGTAAAAGAGCAGTGTGAGACCATGCTGTGTAGTCTCGAGCTGACTATTCATTCATCTCTTTCTCACCCCTCTTCTTTTCCTGCCCTTTCCTTTCTATTATTCCCCCTTTTCCCCACCCCAAGTGTAGGGTAGTCAACCGAGCCAAGCTTAGTTAACCTCCCTGCCTTTCCTCTTTAATTCTTTCTCTCTCTTCTCTTGAGTCCGTGTTTGCACTTCTCACCTTCTTAATCATTATTGCTATTTCAAAGCGCTCACTTGTTTCTATATTGCAATGTTCTTGCGAATTTACCGAGTGGACGCACCACTGGTACATCAATTTTATTGTTGTATGCGCCATTCGAAGCTCACAATATTCCACGGCATATTTGTGAAGTGCGGTCGCTTCACCAACAAACATGCTCATCGTAGATAAAAGGCACGTTTCACTTAAGGAACAACCAAAAAAAGCGCACTGTTGCATAAGCGGTTAGGGTCACATAATCGGTCGTTCCACGTTTTCTTCTAACGACTGAAGATTGACGGTGAAAACACCATGATAAACTTTTCGAACCAAGGGAGCGTAAAAAGACAGAGTATGGTGCATTAACACAGAAAGTGCGTATTTTCGCTCACGTGAGTGGGCAAACGTTAAGGCAGTGCTAGGCCATAGGGACAAGATCAGTCACTTTATCAATCTAGTGTGCCAACAGGGGATGCATTACTTAAAATACAGGAAACAAATCTTTCGTTGCTTTTGTCCAAGCATGGCAAAAGCAGCGTTGGAAATAGATACCAAATCACCCCACAGGAAGTTAGACTGTTTCTGAAGCACACGGTTCAAGAGTTTTTGGCGCATCTTTGTGTTCGTTGCCTTAGTTCTCGCAACGCTTAAAGCAGCGGCTTCTCATTAAGGACCGCCTGGGCACACAACCACGCCGCACTTAAGCGTCAAACACGAATGGCACCACAAGTGAAGAATGTTGATGAGAGACTCTCCTTTCCCCACTTGAATGTACAGCACCGGTCGAAGTACGCACTAATGAATTCTCCTACCTAACCGCTCGCTAATGACCAGCATGGCGGGACACTAGCATTGCGAGAATTGCTCAGTGTCAATAACGACGCACGATACCGCATATAGGCGGGTCCCGTTAGGCGCCTCATTTCGTGAGATGAACGTCTTCACTCTGCCACGAGCAGGTTTGTGAGCAGCGGAGCATTGGCGAGTTCCATTTAAGCGCTTCTTTTCGGGAGCTGAACGTCTTCACGCTTCGACGAGCAGGTTTGTGATCATTGGAGCATTTAAGATTAACAGCAAGCCCCCAGGTGGAAATGAGTTCAGATATATTTACTTCAAAGTGAAAACACACAGCAAAGAAGTATTCGCTCCCAAATTGTTTGTTTCTTCCGCTTGGCAAATATAACGTTTCTACCGGTAAATGAGCGCGTGTCTCCGAAATGTTCGTGGTATAGCCACTTGGAAATCTCAATAAAGTACAAAAAAAATCCGTGCGTAAATTATCACTCAACTGCCAGTGGCTTTTAGAAGCGAAGCTCCTTAGTCTCGCACGATGTCCGTTAACGCCGTCGTTGACTTAGCTTCGCGTTTGATCGAAACACGGGTGCTACATGCTCGTATACCGTACCTTACTCATAGCGCTAATACAGTTTAAAAAGAGACGTTGCTATGTTCGTCCATCTGTCTATTCGACCATTCATGCATTTGTCCATCCATCCGTCCGTGTCTCAGTCCTTGTATCTGTCTGTCCATATACGCCCACCCATCCGTCCATCTTTCCGTCCTTCGTATTAGTCGGTGACTTCAAAGTAGACAGTGTGTGCCTTACGACCTAGCTTCACTTCATCATCAGCCGTGGTCCGGCTGCCAGTTTTTTGAAACGGCCTATGTTACGTGCACAGTCATTCGTTCGCTTAGGACACAGTTTATGCGTGCCCCGAGCACCGAAGCAGGTTAGCAGTTTAGAAGGCGAGGCACCCGAGGCCCGATCATGCTATCCCGACCAACTCTAAGTTATGTATTTCCAAGTTTTGGCATGTGAAATTCTGATCTCAGTGCAAGACAAAGTGCACAATTCAACCGTCATCTTTTTTGTAGTTATTTATTTTAGGACATATTTCATGACCATAATTCATTGTTACTGTTTTGTTTTCATTTTTACTATTTACCTTGATAGTATAAGCTTGTAGGCGAATTAGTAGTAGCGCCTGTTCGAGAGTTAATCCAACAACAGGCCGGATGTATTTCTTAATATGTCGAGCTGTATGATATTGAGCACTAAGAGCACTAGGTTTGACTATGACAACCTATACCCGCACAGGACCTTCTTGGGAACACTTGCCCTAAAATATTTTAATCAATGAAGTCAGTGATAACTAATATTCACAATGAACCTGTGCACACTGCACAACTGCCTCTGGAGGAACGCTTTTTGATTTCAAGCCGAGTGAGAAGTAATAACGAATAATCATTAGCATTTTACTGAAAAAAAAGCAATGGTGTAACCACAATGTGTACGTTGCTTTTTTCCGCGGTCCCTTTATTAGAACAATATTCTTTGAGCAAGCCACAACGATGTTTCCCTCATGTTTTGCATATCACGCAAGACACTATAGAAATGGGAAAAGTCTATATGCTAGTGTCTTTCTTGTTTTTGTCAGTGCATATTTCTTGGCACAGTAACAAGATTTATTTATATTTTAGCGGCAAATAACTAAACAACAGCTAATGGTATTATTGTCTTCATTCATAAAATTGACCTTGACGTCATATACAAATGTAGGCCTGGCATGCACTTGGTTACTTTGCCACAGCATGGGCTTTCTTCATTGCGTGTCACGTCATACAAAAACACGCACGCGTACGCGCGCACGATCCTAAAGACACACACACACGCACTCAAAAGCACGCAGATCTATTCTACGCCTTGCATCATCATCTCCACTGCTGTCGTAAGCTCCGATAATTATCAGTCGAATCACGTCTTGCTAGGCAACCATGCTTTTCAACTCATAAATTCAACCTCCAACTGACGCGCCTTCAGCATTGTGATAAATCGAAGGTTCAGGTATATATATACACATATATATACACGGTCATATTTCTTGCTAGATGTCAGAATGATAAAATTGTTCTGCGTTATGCTGGCTGCCGCATTTGAATTGCAAAGCCGGCGAAAGCGTGTGAAAAGGAATGAGATTGTGACACAGTGTTGCAGGCAACTGCGGCAGACGTCACTTGAAGGAACGCTTTTTATAGGTAGTGTGACACTGTGTTCAACTTTAACTATATTCATGAATATGTGCGGCTAATTTGTCAAGACGCCTGCGCGCTCAACTGTATCCGCGCGTAGATGAATGTACTCATCTGTCAAAGCTTGCAAAACATATGGCCGCCGCAGTCACTCTGTTGCTGCTATACAAGAGATGCTTAGTTTTTTCTCGAATTCTAACTTCCTTGTTGCCACAGCGATGTTTTATTGAAGTCACCTGAGCAAATATGCTCGTGAATATTGTCGAAGAACTTCCCGAAATAATCTATTTCATCGCTTTCCTAAGCTGAAAACAACGGGATCTCGTTAAGTTCTGATTACGATTCACGGTTTGTTTCACTGTTCTATAAAATGTTGGTCAGATCGGCGTTAAAGGGGCATCTAACATGACACACTATTAAATACTAAAAGTACGCATCGGGATGTACGAGCATTTTAGAACCTAAAAACGTGACCATAATTTTTAAAGAACACAGCCTTTCTTGGACGCCTTCGACGCTAACATTTGGTCTGTCTGTGTGTCTATCTGTCTGTCTGTACATTTGTCTGTTCGTCCATTCTTAACAATATTTAAAACGGCACCAACCAATACTCCAAAGAGCCGACCCCATCCGCAGCACTCACCGATATTGCTCAAGATTCAGCGTTCATACTTATGCGATTGTCAATTAAAAAGCAATATTGCCCATAGCAATATTGCACATATCTGAGGCGCCATAACAACACGTCAATGTTCTGTATGCGTGTTTTTTTTTGCTAAAAAAAGGCATACAAAAGTAATTCTAAAGCCCGTAGCGTTTATCACGCTGCGATGACAATGCAATACTTGCACGAAAATGAAAGTGTTTTCAACGCTTTCGTAAGACGGAACGGTGGTGGCACCTACCCGTCACCTTGCGTTCTACACCTTATAGCCTCCGAGACAGGAGCACACGCTGCGCGCTTCATTTTTCAGGATAACTGCCAGATAAAACTCATGTCTCACGTGTGACGTGACTTGATGCACTCGTTCGCCTCCACTGCAAGCTCGAGGCATTGTAACGCAGCGCCTCCAGAATACCATTTACCAATTTTCTTGTGCAGAACATAAAATAAACGTTTTGTTCACTCTCTCCAGACGCAAGACTATCTCGTCTTTCGACGAAGTTTGCAGTGTAACATGCAGATGCGGGGCCAATATTATTTCTCGATTTCGTAGCAAGCGTTGTAATTTTTCGTGCCCTCTTACCATGCTGGCCAAGTAAGAACATCGGACGACGAATTCTCGAATAGGGCTACGTTTAAGGTTTGGGACTACAAAGTACTTAGAAACATGGCTAAAAATATTCGCAGTCCACAACATTTTTGACAGGGAACATTACCGGAATTCATAAGTCATAATCTACGGCTTAAACATGAAAACACAGCACGTATTTTTCAGTGCTTTAAGAGTTCATTACTCATTGCAACATCTAATTTTTAAAAAATCGACTCTACAAAATCTGTAGGTGACGTAGGTGAGATTTTCAGATATTGTTACATGCCCATGACCCTGGTGACGGCAGAGTCTGAAATGCCACAATACAATTTCCCCGTGCGTTAAATTTGCACCAAACCACTTCCAATGGTGCGTTTTCTTGTTGCGGGCTCATTTAAGACTAGAAACAAAGAGCTGATAAGCTTACACAGTCAGCTCATCAATACGGTTTTCAGAAAATAACTATATATGGCTTGAAAAGGTAGAAGGTCCGGTGTAAAGGGCTTCCCTCTTGCTAAATATTCTACGTCTGGGCAAATCGGAAAAAGTGGAGCGATTGATTTTCAGAGAACAAAAGTGCCAAAAAACGGAAAGGGCAAAGAAAGACTCGACAATGTCGTGGACTCTTCACTGAAAAGTTGGGGATCTTTAAGTTTTGCCTTTGAGAGTAGAATGCGATAGCGATATCTTGTCGCTGCTGCGTACTTCAACAACTTAGTGTATACTGTTTATTGTATGTTGTAATTCGAAAAGTTTCAATTCTGGATTACTACAGTGTTACCAGTAAAAGTAACCTGTGTCAGTGAGGCTTTCGCATATGGCTGCATTCTGTGTAATGGGTAGCATGCTTTAAACCACGAGCATTTCTTTTTAGTTGGAGATGATGTCATTTTACTTCCTTGCAATAGCAACATGCACACTTTCAAGGTTTTCTTCGTGGTAGAATTGCGGCTTTGGGTGCCTTTTAACTCACCTCGTTGCAAGTCCCGCGTGACATCAATGTAAAACTCAATTTTTATATGGACTCTTTTAACGTATCATTGTTGATTCTATTTGTAGTCTTCAGAAAGTCATCGGTAGGCTGTTAATTAATGGTTGTTTTAGAACGCGGCTCATAGTCGCTGGATTCGAGCCTACCGGACTGACCAGAGCTGGTCGTTCAGCTCCGAGCTTTTGAGGTACGCACTCGTAGAGGAAACCCCGCAGCACCAGCAGCTGGAGTGACGACAGGAATGAGTGAGCTCGAAGCTTCGTGCGAATTTGTATACCTCTTACCGTTACTGGTGCATCCCGAACGGCGACATTTACAGAACCGTTCCAGCCGGCACATTGCCAGAGCACGTGGCTCAGCGTTGCCTTGTGCCCGCCCGTTTCAAACAGATGACCGGTGTCATACCCTTAGCCAGGGTAGATAACTAGCACCCCTCCCGCACCCCTCCTCCACGAAAATATAATGAGGATGAATATGGGTGTTTAGCCGAGAATAAATAATCGAAATCGGAGTTTTTCAAGGCCTTCAGCAAGGCTCTCTCCCCGGAAAAAATTCTTGGCTACAGGCCTAGGTGAGGTGGAAATTTGGGCAGCAGTGGCGTAAAACGGCTGGGCTGGGGTATCAATGTGTTTGTAGAAAAGTGAAGGTTGTAGTCGCTCCTAAGTGCAATCGTGTGAATCTACGTTTTTCGAGCCTACAGTGTTAATTATGTCTCTGAACATTGTCAGACGATCTCCCCACGACCATTGGGAGGCTAGTAGCTGAGAAGCTGTCGCATTGTGTCAATCTGGCAGACCCGACACCGCGTTCCCTGGCGCCAGATGGCGGCTACCTTTCGTACCCCTGCTCGGTGAGTGAGACTTCGAACCGCAGCGTCGACCGTATCGTTATCCGTGATCAGTGTGCTGGTGTGTGCTGAGGTCCACATAAGGAAGACTGTCCCATTTTCGGGTTGCGCGAGACGCCAAGTTAGCATCGTCGCAAGTTTGCGACGATGCTAACTTGGACAAGTTTGCTAAGTTGGCAAGTTTGCGACAATGCTAACATATGCGGGCCGCTTATGGCGAGCCATAGTCACACGCAAAGCCACAGACTGTCACGTGCAAGTTGCGAAAAAGGCCAGAAAAATCTAAAAAGACTTTTCTGCCCACTTGCGTGGATCTCGTGGTCATTGTGAAACTCGAGAGGCTCGAGGTAAGCGACCGCAACTGCGTATGCAGTATTTAGCTGTATAACCTCTTTCCTTTCGCCATGCTTCTTTGAGAGTATAGCTCGCTTGTTGGTTACGTCACCCGACTTGGTGCGTCCATTAAATATTCTGGGAAGGAACGGTAGGATTAAAAAATAATCTCGTCTCGACATTTCTTGTTGATGCATGTTGTCGCTGACGATACCTTACGCAACGCTGTGGTTGAACAGATTCTGCTAGATGCCATGAGATCAGTGAAGTGTCGTCAACTTGGAATTATTCTTTTCATTTGTGATTCAAGGTCGTTAACCTCGAGAGCATTTTCAATGCTGAATAGCACGCTCTCACTTTTTGTGCAATTTCTTACAATATAATTAACAAGTTCATTCACAGAATAGCCCAATAGGCAACCAAGACACAGCACTCAAATTTGGGTGCACGTTAAAGAACCCCAGGTGGTAGAAATTTTCGGAGCCCTCCACTACGGCGTCTCTCATAACCATATGGTTTTGGGACGTTAAACACCACATATAAATCATACACGACACAGCAGTTTTTTTTTTTTTTTGAACAAGCACGTATTGTAGTGCGACAGACATTTACGTCGGTGCATATCACCGTAGTTACTTAACCCACGATTACTGCTGTAACGATTCTTGCACACATTTACAGCAATGCTAACACCATTCGTTCAGCATCACTGATTATGTCATACCTGGCTGTTTAACTGTCATATCAGAAAAAGGTGACATAAATCATGGAGTGATTTACGTTGTTAACCAAGTTCTTGGTTCACGCACGAAAGGCGTCAGCTTGCCGACGCAAAGGGTAACAAAAGACAGCAAAAGGTAAAAGGGCGCGTTGCCAACGCCCTCGAAAACTGGAGCAAAGTGCTCGTAAAAATGTCGTTTCGTGCTGCTGCCACGAACTAATACGCCGTGATATAAATAGCGTGGTCGAGGCACGTCAATAGACGGAAGTGTATCGGCACCTGCTGTATCAGTGATAAAACTTGCGTGGTACGTATTACGTTACAAAGACGAAATCAATACGCATCTACTACTAGAACGACATAGAGCATGCAGTGGCTTATTGGCAGGAGGCTGCTGTTGCTTCTTCGTAATCACTGTTACATCGACTTCTCGTGAGCAGGTGATAGAAACGGAGACCTGTAGCAGAGTGAACCAAGCTGCGTGTTTTGGCTTTGAGAAAAGCGTTACGAGGCGGATCGATGCTTTTCTTTAGTAAATTCAGTTGTAAGCAGCAAGTTGACTTAGCAGGCACGTCGACTGCGTCGTGACGCTTCAAGCAGCTTCTGGCCTTTAGAAATGTCAAAAGCACAGAAGACAGTTTATTCGATGTGAACTGCATACTTTGGTGTGCTGTTTTGCATACCACACGCAGGTTTCGATGCTGTTTTCTTGCGACAATAAGCAGCGCTACACAATGGCTTCCCGAGTCAAGTAGCACAAGTATGATGTTCTTAACATCCTAGTAAAAGTGAATAAGAAGTCGTAGAGACGTAATTGGCGTTAGAAAATCACCAGCAGCACATCTTATGCTTGACATGTATCACAGCAGCTTCTCGTGTAACACGTTTATTTCCGATGTGTGCTGGCGTAATATGTTGCTAAGGATCGTTGCGGCATGTTTGTTTGCATTTGTTCTATTGTGGGATTTCTGATTGTGTTGGAGGTACCAGTTGTAAAGATCGTGCACTACACGGGATATGGGAGAAGGTTTAATTGCACACATAACAGGGAATATCATGTTGTTCGCATGATAACTATCATTAATGTCCATCGTACACTGATTCCGCCCTATAACACCTTTATCATCATAACGTGTCTTAGATTATACATGGCGAAACCACGATACGTATATGAGTCGAGCCATAGGGGGGGGGGGGGCTGGGTAGAGGTGACACTGCACCCTCAACTGTCCCGAAGAACATAATGACCAAACTGAACATTTATTTAACTGTTAAGATGCTTGTTTAACTTTGCTTTCTGGGCCCTGCGAGTTGTTTCACATGAAGTGCACCGCTCTAGCTCTTTAGTATGAAGTTTTTTTTTAATATCTACAATTGCCTTTCTTGACGCACATATCTTACATCTGCTCCGACTTAGCCTGCTCTGCTTGAGTAATATGTGGTGAGATACAGGAAGGCTGCTCAATGAAATAATTTTTGTTGAGTGGCCATTGTTACGAAGTACAGCGTAAGTTTCTCTTCAATTGGGTTTTGCAGCCTATTTTATGTTCATACGAAAAAATTACGATTTGAGTACTCTGAACTGATTGGAACTATTTGAAACAGATAAAAAATATATTAGCAGCACTGTATTTCTACTGACTGTACTGGAGATTTTTTTTAGCTGTCCCGCCTTGAATGCCAAGATGAAGGTTCATATCACCTTAGAGGAAATTTTTCATCTCTTTGGCGATCAGAAGAGATGCCGGAAAAAAGCACGCATATTTCCAAGGCATTCCTTCAAAAAATATTTAAAAGCAGTGGAGAAGTTAGACGCGGCGCTCGGCGAGCTCGTAAATTTAAAAATATATATTTAGCTGTTTATAAATGTTTCCATGTTTCTGTGTTTTTTAACAGCCCTTCCAAATTATAGGGAAGAGAACTTTGGCAAAAAAGCATCCAGAACTTTTCCGGCTTTGACTACGGGACGACCATAAAACGAGAAAAATACAGATTTACTATAGACTAGGCTTCCTTTCGAGAAGAGAGAGAGAGAAGTAACTTTATTGGCACCCGTCAAATGGATGACGGGGTGGAGGCGTCAGCCTAAACCCTACTTAATCCTTCTTAACCGTCGACCGGGATACCTTGGGACGTGGCGGCGGTCAGGGCGAGACCGATGGCTTGCCGTTGAGCATTTTCCTTTTCGTTGAGTAGCAAGGACTCCCACAATTCTCTGCATCTGTCTGGCTCATCAAAGTTAGGACAGCTCCAAATCATGTGGACTAAGTCCGTTCTACCATCGCGATGCCTACACCGAGGGCTATACACCGAAGGATGCCACTTGCTCAACAGATGTGGGTTCGGAAATACCCCTGTTAGTAATTTTCTTCACATAACTTGCTCGCTTTTTGAAAGGTTCTTATGCACTTTCGGGTAAGTCTTACGCCCCAGCTTTTTGTTATATGCCCCGTATTTCGTTATAAGTGCTCAGTTTGTCAGCGGTCTGTAGGGGTTCCTCGCTCGGGGATGTTGTCGAGAGAGCGCTAGAATCCCGGAAAGTGAGACCTCGGGCCAGCGCGTGCGCCTTCTCGTATCCTCGCAAACCCTGGTGAGCCGGTGTCCAGATTAGCAAATCCTGCTCCGCCGGGGCTGTCCGATGGCTAATATGTGTACAGCTGCGGCAGACATTCTGTCCGCATCAAAATTTCTGTGCGCAGATTTTGTATCACTAACAATAACTCACATTCTTTTGAGTCAAAGCCAGTGCGATGGCCACTTCTTCCGCCTCTATTGCTCCTAAATGTCTGACGCTGCAGCACGAGGCAGGGCATTCGTTTTCGCGTGTAATTACGGCTGCGAATACTTTGCCTTGCTTGTATTCGGCCGCGTCCGTGTCAATCGCATCCTGCCTGCCTTCTAGGCTTTTCTGCAACGCTTCAGCTCTGTCCTTTCGCCTGCTGACGTGATGCACCGGGTGCATATTCCTGGGCAACGGGAGTATTCTTAGCCTGTCCCTGACTCACGGTGGGAGTTTGCCTGTCTGCTTGGAACACGCCTGGGGCTCGAACCCCAATTGCTCCAGGATCCTTCTACCAGTCTGAGTGCGCAACAGTTTCTGATATTGCGATACTGTCGCCGCTTCAATGAGCTCGTCTAAGGTTTTGGACACCCCTAAACTTAAGATTTTGTTTGTTTGTGTGTTTGGGGGAAGTCCAAGAGCCGTCTTGACCCTCTTCATAAAAATGATTTCACCCTTGTTTTTCCCTGCTCTGGTGAATTTCAGGTAGAGGCTACATATACAATCCTGCTAATTACGAAAGCTTGCACTAACTTTAGGAGGTTCACTTCATACCCACATGTTTGTTTGCTATTCGATTGAGTAATTGGCACGTCTGGTTGGTACTCGCTTCCAGTCGCTGAATGGTCTCGGCGTTTTTGCTGCTCGCTTGAAAGCGCAAAGCCAAGACCCTGATATTGTCGACAGTGCGAATAATGTTACCGTTTACTCTCAGCTCGATGCCGTGCCCCGCGTCCTGTCCCGTTCCCCGTTTCCGCGCCTGTGATGTTAGGGAAGGAACCTACGACTTCTCCACCGAGCACTTAAGGCCAATTGGCTCCAGATATTCATCGATAGCTTGGATTGCCCTCTGCAGCGTCTCCTCGATGTGCCCGTCACTGCTTCTGCTCATCCATAGCGTCAGATCGTCCGCGTGGAGCGTATGGTTCAGTCATTCTATATCTGCCAGCTTTTTGCGGAGACCAATCATTGCGATGTTAAATAAGGTGGGCAACAGAACTGATCCCTGCGGCATACCCTTGCTTCCCAATTTAATACCTTCCGATGACTTCCCTCCCAAGCTGATCGTTGCCGTTCTGTTTATAAGAAAATCCTTTACATAATTGTGAGTCTTCGTGCCTACATTGAGAGCTCCCAGACTCTCCAATATGGCCGAATGCTTCACATTATCGAATGATTTCAAAACATCAAACCCTACAACTACCCTGGTGTCTACCGTGTATTTTTTGTCTATCCCCTGTTCTTTGAGCTGAAGCATGACGTCGCGTGCCGATAGATGAGACCTAAAGCTAATCACGGTGTAGGGGTGCAGTCCCTGATCTTCTAGAAATCTATTCGGCCTGCTCTGAATAACATGTTCCATTAGTTTGCCCACGCACGAAGCAAGTGAAATGGGCCTGAGATGTTCAAAGCTAGGTCTCTTTCCAGACTTTGGAATTAAGACGAGGTTGGCACCCTTCCACGCTGGCGGAAGCTGCCCCTTCTCCCAACAGCCCTGCATATATGCTGTCAGATTTCTGACTGATGCATCGTCCATATTTCTGAGCATCTTATTGCTGATCCTATCCAGCCCTGCTGCTGTCTTCATCCTCAATCGGTTTATTTCGGCCCTGACCTCACATACCGTGATCAGCCTGTCAAGATCAGGGTTCTCTAAACCTCAATACTCAGACAGGGACTCAGACCCCGTACAGCTGAAATACTTATCCCTAACCTCGGCGATGAGCTCATCGGTCGTTCCTTCATATTTATAAACGAGCTCTTGTGGCTGCTGCCTAGCTTCTAGCTTTGTTTTGTCCGAATCTAGCAAGTGTCGCAGCAGATGCCACGTCCTCGCACTACCTATTTGGTGGTCCGTTTGGTCACAAATGCTGTTGCAGTTCTGCTTGGTCAGGGTTAAAGCGTATTCTCCTATTTCCTTATTCAACGCAGCCAATTTCCAACGGATATATCTATTGCCTCTTGTTTGAGTGAGCCTTAAATTGAGCTCTTGGACTTTGCGCCATAGGTTTATCATTTGTCGATCAACCCGTTCCTGGTTCTCATCGACCTCGATTTTCTCAGTTGCATCGTGGGCCGATTGAATAACTTCCTTGCTCCATTCGTCTATGTTTTCGATGCCATTCTGGTTGGACCGACTATTCCTGAAAGCATGCCAATTCAGTTTCTAGCTTCTTCATGCGAGCTACTGAAGAACAGTCTTCTGTGACCATCTCAATTATTCTGTGGTCGCTACCCAGACCTTCACCCGTGTTACACCATGTGGCCGAGAGCCCGCCTTGAATCAGAGTGAGGTCCGGCGTAGTGTCTTGCGAGACAGTGTTTCCCTGTCTATTTGGCCTCAAAGGAGCCGTCAAAAGAGTCAGACCGTTCTGCTGCATGCTATTCGATAATTCCTTCCCTTTAACTTGCGCAAACCTGTATCGCCACGCGGGGTGATGAGCGTGGAAGTCAGACACTACGAGGCGGTGGCTAACCTTCGCGATCATCCTGACTTTGGCGAAGAGATCGATAAAACCACAGTTACGATTTTGACTAGGGGAGCTGTACACGTTTAATACAAAAATATTTATACTCTTCCGCTTAAGAGGGACTAGCTCGATCAGTACATGATCCATATGCATCAACCCTGTCTTGTGCTACAACGCTGTGACGTTGCGGTTCACCAAAGTGACAATCTGGGTATTTTCTCATCGTCCCGCATACGATTTATAGCTAGCGAGCTTCGCGTTCTCTCCACATTCCTGTAACGCTATGACTTCTAACTTATCCCCATTGGCCAGGAACGACTGAAGAACGACTGGTTTCCGCGAGAAACCCCTACAGTTTCACTGCCAGATAGTGTTACGGTACTGAGCCATCCTTAAACTTCTGAATTTCCTGGCAGAGGCATTGCCATCTACCGTCTCTGTTCGCGACCTCAGCCCTCATTTGCTCATTCATCTGCTGAAACATTCCATGAAGCAGCTTCATGTCTTGTTCAATTTTATCGAAACGTTCCCCGTAGTTGTTTACTGTTTGCACATCCTTCACGCGCTTCTCTTTAGGAGGAGGATGTGCACGTGGTGTTTCCGACACCGATTATGATACTACTTTCGCGCCCTTCTGCGCTCTCTCATCTATGCGCTTATTTAGCAAATTTATCTGCTCTCGGAGATCTCTGTTTTGAGAAGGAACCGCCTATTCAACATGGAGATCTAGTTTTTCACAACATTAACTGTGCCTCAAATTTGCAATATTCATTTACTGTGAAGAGCACAATAAAGTTATTTCTGAAATTATCTCGATTATTCTCAGAATTGCGCCTTACATTATCACATGAACTAAAGAAAAAGTGTAATCTACTCAAAAAAATAGACAACGGCACAAGTGAATTTCTGGTAGAGGAATAACAAATAAGATTATATTTAACTCCTCAACAAAATGACCGTGTCAAACTCTGGGTAAAGCACTTTTAATTCTGAAACACTTCAGCACAACAAGTATGACAGGTATGAAAATAGACGTACACAACGAACTTTTTTGTGCGAACAAGTGGAAGCCTTAGTTTATGTGTGAATATCTTTATAGTGGTCGTCTAGGTAACCTGTAAAAAACTGATGAAAAAGAAAATCGAGGTTACCTTTTATCCTTCGTGAGTGTACGCGTATTGGTGTCCCCTTGCAGTAAAAATTGCAGCATATACACGGAGTGAATGATGATGAGTGGGGTGTAGTGTCGAAGGGTTTTATCGGTAAACCGTGAATCGTCCGTCAGTCCCCCTGCCTGCAGTCTGCATACTTGGAACGGACGGACGCACGGACGGACGCTTCACTCCACTCATCATTCACTCCGTGTATATGCTGTTGAAACCACTGACGCTAGTTATATTATTTCCAAGAACATATACAGACAATTCCATCTATACAGTAACTGATAACCACCTAGAGGCGGTTACGTACTACTACTACTACTACTACTACTACTACTACTACTACTACTACTACTACTACTACTACTACTACACAGGAGAAAACGACACACGGCGTAAGGTGCTTCGCTCCTAAAACTGAGAGCGTTAATGAGTGGCTGATCCTCCCATTGCAGATTTCTTAGCACTCCTCTAAGCTCAGAACTCCTCCTTCCAACTGCTCCCACATATTGCCACCATTGATGAACGAGCCGCTGTGGCTCATACCCGTTTTGGGCCACGAAGAAGAAGAGAACGTTTTGGTTGCTCCGGTTCGGGTGAACTCCTGGCTGCAGATCTTGTTTTTGCTCGCGACATTACTGGTGGAGACGCTGGGTACGTGTACTTCGGCTGTGTCGGCCATCGTGAAGACAGCTACATCTCCCAGAGCAAGAAGCAGCCGCCGCCTGCGTGGGTTACCCCCTGAATTTGGTCCCTTGACATCGACACCCAGAAAGATGGCAACTCCGATGACAAGCCAGGCGGTCCAAACCAGCGATGACCATGGTTCTCTTCTCGCCCATGTTTTTCATGCGCCACAGACACCAAAGCCGTTCCATGGAGATATCTTCGAGGATGTTGATGACTGGCTCGACCACTTTGATCGGGATGCCTGTATCAACAAATGGGACGATGTTCGCAAGCTGCGCCGAGTTTACTTTTACTTGGAGGATTCTGCGAAGACGTGGTACGAGAACCACGAGGGCTCCTTTGCAACCTGGCAAGAGTTTAGCCGTCAGCTCCGTGACGCCTTTCGGAACACCGAGAGGAAGGAGAGGGCCGAACAAGCCATATCTTGCAGAAACCAGCGGCCGAACGAACGAGTATCCATGTTTGTCGAGGACATGCTTCGGCTCTTCAAGCGCGCGGACCCTGCCATGCCCGAGGAAAAGAAGGTGAGGCATTTGATGCGCGGAGTAAAAGAACAGCTTTTCGCTGGGCTCGTGCGCAATCCACACACGACAGTCGCCCAGTTCATCAGTGAGGTGAACACAATGGAACGTACGCTGCAGCAGCGGTCATCACAATACGAACGCGAGATCCCGGCCACCGCATGCTCTATCGGCTCTGACAGCGAGAGACAGGCCCTCGCATACTTCATTCGAAGTATTGTTCGGGACGAACTGCGACAGCTTCAGGCGGTGGGATCCCATCAACCTGTGTCTGCCCTCCCGGATGTAATCAGACAAGAAGTCCGGCAGGCCGTCACACCCCTGACCCCAATCACACCACCGATTCCCGAGGTGCCAGTCCTGACATACGCAGCGGCATTGCGATCCCCTGCGCCACCGGCTACAGATCCTGCTATGCGGCCCAGGTACCAGGCTATGCAGTCATTCCACGCCACTGCTTCGAGCCCGCCTCACGGCTCAAGGTTCCCGAGCACACCCACCTATTTGCAGTCTACCTCAAGACAAAGTGGTAGCAAGGCAAGCACGTGGCGCACCTCGGATAACCGTCCACTCTGCTATCACTGCGGCGAAGCGGGTCACGTATACAAGAACTGTCAATACCGGCAACTAGGTCTCCGCGGCTTCCATCCTGATGCTCGATGCCCGCGCTACGGTGAGCGCCATGCGAAATCGAAGCATATCTCACGGGCCAGCGAACACCTTCGACTGTTCAGCACCACCAGTCGAGATCACCGTCGCCTCGCCGGTCTACGTCACCCAGTTTGCCCTCACCGTCTTCCGCTCCTTTCAGGAGCCGGTCACCAATTCCCCGCAGGGGAAACTAGGAACGGTGACTTCTGGCGGTGAAGTCGCGGCCCGGCGAACTGTAAAAGACCCTCATTCGACGCAACGACCAGACGAGGACCATTCTGGTTTTGCAGTGTTCTCTGACAGCAGAAAGATCGTTTCTGCCGAAATCACCGTCTTCGTCGACAATCATGCTGTCAACGCCCTCGTCGACTCCGGCGCCGACTATTCCGTAATGAGCGCCGCACTGGCATCTGAACTGAGGAAGGTTGCACTGGCATCTGAACCATGGCAAGAACCCCAGTTGCGCACGGCAGGGGGTCATCTGGTGATGCCTACCGGTATGTGCACGGCACGCATTCGTATACGTACGTCGACATTTGCAGGCTCTTTCCTCGTATTGCGCGTGTGCTCTCGGCGAGTCATTCTAGGAATGGACTTCCTTCGTGAATATGGCGCCGTCATCGACCTCCGTGAATTACTTGTGTCGTTCGAGGATCCTTTTTGCGCTGCAACTGACAGTACACAATTCCGGAAAAGAGCACTTCGTGTTACCGACGATTCTCTGACTCTCCCACCTCAAAGCATCCTTTTTGTCGAAGTAGAATTGGGACATGACATCTCTGACGCGGTAATTGCAGAGGCCAATTTGTCTCTCCTTATTTCACGACGAATCTGTGTTGCCCGAGGAATCATCCAGCCTAGCAATAGGAATGTTCACCTGCTGGTCACGAACTTCAGCGACGAATATCGCCACCTAACGAGACACACTGCCATTGCATATTGTGAAGAACTTGCCGATGCCGATGGTTCGCCCACGTTAGCTTTATTTTCATCGAATGGCCACCCTGACGAGGCGTTCGCGAGCACTCTCGACGTAAACGAGCGACTACCTTCGTCTCAACGAGAAAGCCTTTTGCGTTTACTCGGCTCATTTCAAGACTGCTTTGCCACTACGTCAAAGGTTAAACAGACACCACTTGCTCAGCACCGTATCATCGTCGAACCCACTGAGAGACCCATCCGATAACACGCCTATAGGGTGTCGCAAAAAGAGCAAGACGCTATACGTGACCAAGTCCAGCAGATGCTTCAGGACGACGTCATCCAGCCATCAACCAGTCCCTGGGCTTCGCCAGTTGTGCTAGTAAAGAAGAAGGACGGTACGTTGCGTTTTTGCGTTGATTACCGTAAACTGAACAAGGTCACCAAAAAGGAAGTTTATCCTCTACCACGGATAGATGACTCGTTGGACCGTATACGCAACGCTAAATATTTTTTTTCCCATGGATTTACGTAGCGGCTACTGGCAAATCGCAGTGGATGAGCGCGACCGCGAAAAGACGGCGTTTATTACTCCCGACGGCCTGTACGAGTTTAAAGTGTTGCCTTTCGGTCTATGCTCAGCGCCAGCTACTTTCCAAAGAATGATGGATACGGTTCTCACAGGGCTCAATTGGCAATCATGTCTTGTTTACCTTGATGACGTCGTGGTCTTTGCAGACACGTTTGAACAACACGTCCAACGCCTTCATGCAGTACTTCAAGCAATCAGAACAGCGGGGCTTTCTCTCAAACCCGAGAAATGTCATTTTGGATATGAAGAACTGAAGTTCCTTGGTCACGTTGTGAGCCATGCCGGCATCCACCCAGATCCGGAGAAAACCCGTGCTGTTGCCGCCTTTCCCGTGCCCACAAATAAGCGCGACCTACGCCGATTTCTGGGGCTCTGTGCGTATTTCAGGCGCTTTGTCAAAAACTTTTCGAAGATTGCTGAACCCCTCAACAAGCTTACAAAAGACGGTGTCTCGTTTGTTTGGGGTCGCGATCAGTGTCATGCGTTCGACACCCTCCGAAACCTCCTCCAGGCTCCGCCTGTACTGGGTCATTTTGACGAAAGCGCTGATACGGAGTTACACACTGACGCCAGCAACGTTGGACTAGGAGCGGTATTAGTTCAGTGGCATAATGGCGTAGAGCGCGTGATCGATTATGCGAGCAGAACGTTATCCCCAGCGGAGAAAAACTATTCTGCAACCGAGAAGGAATGCCTCGCTGTTGTCTGGGCCATAACAAAGTTCCGCCCATATTTGTATGGCCGCCCATTCAGGGTAGTTAGCGACCACCATTCCCTTTGTTGGCTCGCAAATCTCAAAGATCCCTCAGGTCGTCTAGCACGATAGAGCCTTCGGCTACAAGATTTCGATGTCACCATCGTCCACAAATCTGGGCGGAAACACACCGACGCCGACTGTCTCTCACGTGCACCGGTCGAAAATGCCAACACTGACCTTGAAGACGACGACACTTTTCTTTCTGCCGTATCAGCAACCCGCTTAGCTGAGCAACAGCGTCACGACTCGGAGCTCATTCCACTGATTGACTACCTGGAAGGACGCGATTCCCACCCTCCTCGAAGCTTTGCACGCTCGCTATCCTCCTTTTGTTTCCGCGATGGAGTGCTTTACAAAAAGAACTTTCATCCTACACAAGCTATGCATCTGCTTGTTGCGCCAACTACGCTTCGTGGTGACATTTTACGTGCGTGTCATGATGAGCCATCGTCTGGACACCTCGGATATACGCGCACGCTGCAACGGATTCAACGCTCCTACTACTGGCCACGTATCGCAAAGACTGTGAAGCATTACGTTCGCACATGTCGCGACTGTCAGCGACGTAAAGTTCCACCTTTACGACCAGCGGGACTACTGCAACCAATAGGCCCACCAAAGGCGCCCTTTCATCAGATTGGCATGGACTTGCTGGGGTCATTCCCCACGTCTTCGTCTGGAAACCGGTGGATTGTGGTCGCAACCGTCTACTTAACATGCTACTTTGAAACGAAGACGCTTCCAAAAGCAACCGCAGCAGATGTCGCCCAATTTTTCTTGAACAGCATCGTCTTACGACACGGTGCTCCAGCTGTCGTCATAACTGATCGTGGGACAGCTTTCACCGCAGAGATGCTGCAGGAAGTCTTGCGATTAAGTGGCACGGAACATCGCAAAACAACGGCTTACCACCCGCAAGCAAACGGGCTGACTGAACGACTTAATAAGACAATTGCAGACTTGCTCTCAATGTATGTGGACATCAATCACAAGAACTGGGACGCCATACTTCCCTACGTAACTTTTGCTTATAATACTGCTGTTCAAGAAAGTACCGGCTTCACACCTTTTCGCTTCGTCCATGGTCGCGAGGTCACGACGATGCTCGACGCCATGCTCCTGCCCGACAACTTAGGAATATACCGCACCGATCCCGCCGAATTCGCGCAGTGTGCAGAAGAGGCGCGTCAAATTGCTCGTCACCGTATTCAACATCACCAAAGCGCAGACGCACGCCGCTACAATCTTCGTCACCGTGAAGTTAGTTTCAAGCCCGGTGATGAAGTATGGGTGTGGACCCCTATCCGACAACGTGGCCGTTCAGAAAAGCTTCTTCGCCGCTACTTCGGCCCCTACAAGGTCGTACGACGTCTCAGCGACGTCACATACGAGGTTCTCCCAGAAGGCACTTCGAGACGTTCCCGTTTCACCCCGCGAACTGAAGACGTTCACGTTTCACGGCTGAAACCATACTTTTCGCGCTGTGAATCGCCAGTGAGTGACTGACTTTATTCGTCTCTCCCTTGCATTCTTTCCTATTTTTCTTATTTTTCATTTAACTCTTGACTCCACAACCAACTATGTTATTCCACCTTACGCCATTCATTTTGCTTGCATGGTAATTTTCATCTCATTTTCTTGCCCCGCCGTGGTGGTCTATTGGCTAAGGTACTCGGCTGCTTACCCGCAGGGCGCGGGTTCAAATCCCGGCTGCGGCAGCTGCATTTCCGATGGAGGCGGAAATGTTGTAGGCCCGTGTGCTCTGATTTGGGCGCACGTTAAAGAACCCCAGGTGGTCTAAATTTCCGGAGCCCTCCACTACGGCGTCTCTCATAATCATATAGTGGTTTTGGGACGTTAAACCCCACATATCAATCAATCGATCAATCAATCTCATTTTCTTTTTTTTTGCCTTCATGTACAGCATCGAGACGATGCTTCTTGGGAGAGGGGGTAATGCCACCATTGATGAACGAGCCGCTGTGGCTCATACCCGTTTTGGGCCACGAAGAAGAGAACGTTTTGGTTGCTCCGGTTTGGGTGAACTCCTGGCTGCAGATCTTGTTTTTGCTCACGACAATATAAACATCCGTGCAAGTAGCTTGGGTAGACGCAGGAAACCACAAGAAAACTGCACACACAAAACGAAAGCACATTTCAACTATGGCTTGCGCGAAAACAAAATAGTGGTTACTTTTGTGTTGAGTCAAAACTTTCAAATCCGCGTTTCTGTGTCTGAGAATTTTCTTAGTTGCATGCCGGATGAAGTGAGGATTACAGCTAATGAATTCGGAGACCTATAACCCGTGCACATCTTAATTGTAGCACCACCGCTTTTGACACCGCAACCTGTCAAACTGCCAGATACACATCTTGGGGTAAAGTGTAACGAGCCTAATCAATTTCCGCTATTCGAACGTGGTGCTTGCGGCATGTTTTCTGAGCGCTCAAGTCATAAACGTATACTTCGAGCTGTGTAAAAAAGTCTGGGAGAATTATTCGAAGTATTAAGATGCGTGAACTCGTTAGGTTGTCTTCAGTTTTTTTTTTCGATCCCATCGTACTTGGCAATTCAACAATAAATAGAATTTTATAGAGAGATTACCCGCCATGGAAGTCTAGTGCTCTATTGCTGGCCCGATGGTTGCGAGATTTATTCTCGACTCGTGTCGGGTGCACTTCGATGTAGACCAATGGCTCGTAGCAAGTGCACCTTTATAAAGGCGCCCGTCAAATAACACGTGGTCATGAAATTTTTCAGTCTCCCTCTATGGCGTCCCTCATAAGCACATCGTGATGCTACATTTAATCCCGAAATTTAAAAGTTTAGAAATGAACGAAAAGTGAAACAAGCGTCGGGTGACCGAATCCAGCTCGAGATCAATGCAATACTAATCGGAGTGGTACAGCGTAAAACTCAAATTTACTTAAAAGACTGCATTTACAGTCGGGAATACGGCTGTGTAATACTGCACCACTTATTCAAGCCGACAGTTAGCTACCATATCGTGAAAAAGGAGCACAGCTTGAAAATTCAAGACGCAAAAAGAATAGCTACATAGCTTGTTCCCGGGCGTGGTTACACGAACGTTGCGGTAGAGGTATAGCAGCCGTCAGACAAGCGGGCTATCACCAGATTTCATTAGCAGAGATAGGCCCAGCTGAGTTTGTTGTTGCGCGACTACTCTACGGTGTTCCGAAGGAGGATGGGTGTTTTTTGTTTCCTTTTTTCGGACAAAGCACAGTACCAAGTGGAAGGAGCAGCTCGGCGCGACCACTTTCGGCAATGTTCATGATGTGTATAATCCGCGGGGCCCTGCAGTAATGACAAGCGCCCATTGACGGCCCTCGATTTTTTCTTTTTTCCTCATCAACCCGTCTCTCCTAAATTGACAATAGTTCGCTAACCTTCAGCCCATGTTTTTCTTCATTTTGTTGTTCCAAAGCAAACAACGAGCCAAGATGTCTCCAAAAGACTCAACTGTGCTCTGATTCTCTCTTCGTAACTGAAAGCTTAAGAAATCGGCTAAACAAAATTTAATATTTGAACACGTAAAGAATGCTCCTGATGTCGAAATAACAAAATGAAAGAGAAATCACGTGGAATAAACGCATCTCACTAAGCCGCGTGTGTTATGGGATCGATCGACCTACACCGAACTTTATTCTCACAAATCCTTGTATATGGTGCTGACCCCAACGCAAGTTTAGCCTTGGACCACACGGGTATCTTAGTACACGCACAAGGAGAGAAAAAGAGAATGTTTACAGATTGCGAAGGCTTTATCTGAAAATAGACGCGTGGTGCCGTTTGCGGGTTGTGGGTATGAGAAAAAAAAACAGAAAGAGTTTCACAGTATAAGATACAATTATTAATAATTAATTATTAATTATTAATTAATAATTAATTATACGTAAGAATACTGTTAGACGCCACGCCGAGGTGAAGCGACCGCTTAATGGCTCTGACAGCACCGAGACAGCTGCAGCCAGCGGTTTCAGCATCAGCAGCTGCAGCAGCACGAGCCTCCACCACAACAAACGTCTTCGTCGTTTCTATAGAAGAGCCCGAATTTGTTGCTACATAATGAATGAATGAATGAATGAATGAATGAATGAATGAATGAATTAGAATGAAGACAGGGAGTGTATTTGTCATACATATCGCTTGTATGCAACTTCTTTGTTAAGTTCTCAGTTAACGTGACGTAAAATGTACGGCTTCAGGCTGCACTAGAATGCACGACTTGATGCGTCATGGAGGAGCAAGGGAGAAAATAATAAAAAACAAAACTCGTAAGGAGACACTTCTTATGTCCGCAATGAAGTTCTTTATATGACTGTGTCGGTTGGCCCCAGCCATTGCGTGTCATTTTGTGGTTGATTCTTTCGAGCTTCCTTTTTACTTCTCCACTTCCATCACTACCGTTTACAACGGGCAGTGAACTATAAAACAAAGTGGGCTGCTGCTGGAATGGAGGAAGAGTTGGCAGTCTGCTGTAACATAAATAAATAAAAATTTCATAACTAGTGCATCAGCGCCACAACCACCATACAGCTAAAGGAGACCTACTGCCACTGGCTGCGGAAACAATGAACTCGTCTCAAATTTAGTTACAGGTGTGACGCGTATTGTCATGAGGCGTGCGCGCCTATTTCTCGAAGCCACTGCCACCGAACAGTTCGTATCACTCAGTGAACTGGCACAGCGGGTTGTGCTTCAAAAGTAGAGGCGTGTGCCCGTCTCTTGGCCCTCCTATGCAGCATCCACTGTTGCGTATTATTCAGTGAAAATGTATGAACATGAGCCATTTGCTTTTTCGACGGCCCCTAAATGCTTTGCAATTAAGCATAGTGTGCACAATCTGTCGTTTCTTCAGCTGCCAGAGGTAGCTGAAGAAGCGACACAGAGAGAGAAATAAATCGAACTTACCCGAGAAAAAAAGACACATCGAAAGATAGAGAAGCAAGAAGAAAGTAAAATAGAGGAAGAAAGATGCAGAAAAGTTGAAAAACGTAGCAGAATAGCGAAAGCTAGGATAGCTACCCACCAGTCTTTCGCCCTACACATTTTTAACCATTGATTTTAGGAATTGACCACAACGATGGGCTCTTCTTTCGTACTGTGAAGACCTAAAAATGGAGTCGTGAGTGGGGCCATTGCTTGTTAGAGGTGTACGCCAAAATTGTTGCTTTTAAATTTTTGTCTAAGTGTAAGAACATGATTTGGTCCTGACGAAAGAGTTGTTTATTTTAGGCCATTTACTTTAGCCGCGCTGAAGCAAGTTGAGATACTTTGCGAATGTGCTGCCGTTCAGAATGCAACATACATCGCAGAATACAAGAATAAATAAGCCTCCAAATAACCATGCAAAAAAAAAAAACGTTTGCTCTCCGCACGCTGACCTTTGCTCTACACGCTTTCAGCCGACACTTATTTTTCGTTCAATATAGTACCAAACGACGACAGAGGCTGAGAATGATGGTCGAGCTGAAATATTTTTTGTGAGAAATTTAGTGTGGAATTCTACGTGGAATTAGACCCTGCACTCGCATGCAGTCAAGGTCAAATGCTAACGGCTCTCACGGCTTTTCTGTGTTTCAAGTTGTCTTTTCACGTCGTTGCTTCCAGAAAAACCAAAAATCCTCAGAACTATAATGCTACACTAAGAATGTGATTGCTATACCAGCTCTGTTATGAAGTGCATTGCAGACACCGCCTAAAGCATCTGCGCAGCATTAGACACGATATGCGACGCTTATGACAATGAACAGGATAATGGTTGTGATGGTTATGATGGTTAGAGCGACGTTCATCCTTTATAATTATTGGAAATTTGAGTAAGTATAGAGCAACTGTAGAATGTCGGGGTCATGTACCTGAAATATCTTTCAGTTTTTTCAAGCTTTCAAGGCTCTGTGTTCACTGTGTCAGCTTTGGAGCCAATGCGCATCACACATCCCCACTCGCTTGAGTAAATATTTTGGGTGTATTTGAAGCTAAAAAGGGACCGTATATACTGAAAAAAGGACTACCATCAGAGCAAGTGGTTTCACCTTATAGCTGTAGTTCCTCCTCATTGCACAATTTTCAACAATATTTTCGATGTCTTCATGAGAACGAGGCCTACGTGTTCCCTTAAGTAGACAGCAGCGCCAGCAGTATTGCCACTTGTTTCCCCCTAATTGGATAGAGCTTTGAGTGAATTGCTTTTGCTCCCTGACAATGCACCATTCTGAAAAGTCACTCAATCCCCACTTGTTCATCGACGTGCCATATCTACGTTTTCACAAATAGCCTTAGTAAAGGTAACATTTTTAGGAACACGTCTACAGGGTATAAAAGTGAAGAGTATGAAGAGTGAAGAGTGAAGAGCTTTGAGTATTTTTAAAGAGCCTCAGATAAGAATTCAGAGTAAACAATGATAAAAATGGGACGTGCGATACGTAGGAACCATTTTTGCTGTTATATTAGGTGCCGCCACATTTTCATTATTTTGCCCTGTTATCAGTGTTGCAAATTGCGTACAATGATTAAATTTTCTCAATTTGCATGAGGACAGAGTAGGCGCATACAAATACAGTTTATTGTTCAGGCAATATAGCTAAAGCTGCAGATCTCAACGCATGGCAACAATAATTACAAAAAAACGTGACTCTTAGATGTCATAGTGCTTTACAACAGCTGGGTCCTTCTTTACATACATATAACGTAATTAAAACAATTTATTGCCATGCATGAACGCATTCTCATTCTTACAGTTTTCAACTTCTTAGTGTAGATATTAAGCAGCACTGCAGTTATGCTCTGCTTGCACTATCTGAGTGCATATCTGGGCTGTTGGGATAATTACCATATTTTTTTGCAAACACGTACGATAAGGCTGTAGAGGATTCTCATATAGAGAAATAGTAAAACATTTCCTCAAGTTTTTAAACTACGTCGTTATTTAGAATTCAGGTCGTCTATTTATGTCCTGAACGTCTTTTTCGTCTTTTTCTAACCTGGACACGTTTTATGGCCCGATTTAATCTAATAGCTACAATAGCAATAGCAAAATTCCGATTCTCTCACACACGTTCCCCTCAACTGTACAGTTGACGTCACTTAGTCGACCAGTGAAGAGTATATGTCGTCGACAAAGCAAGGTGACACAGCGATGTTTGGTAATCCATAGTTGACCGAGGCTCGTAGCATCATGCCATCTTGCCCCGCCGCGGTGGACTAGTGGCTAAAGAAATCAGCTATTTGTATATAGAAATACTCAAGAAAAAAACGGCCCCATATATGCATGTTACACTGCAAATGTCGTCAAAAGACGATAGTCTTGCGTCGGGAGAAAGTGAACAAAACGTTTATTTGATGTTCTGCGCAAGAAATTCGGTGAATGGTATTCTGAAGGCGCTGCGTTAGAGTGCCTCGAGCATGCAGCGGAGGCGAACGAGCGTATCAAGTCACGTCACACGTGAGACATGAGTGCTATCTGGCAGTTAACTTGAAAAACGAAGCGCGTGGCGTGCGCGCCCGTCTCTGAGGCGATAAGGTGTAGCACGCAAGGCCACGGGTGGTGCCACTTGCCTTTTTGTGCAAGTGTTGCCTGGTAAGTGCAACGTGATAAACGCCACGGTCCTTGTAATTACTTATGTATGCTTTTTATAGTAAGAGACACACATACAGAATATTCAAGTGTTTTATGGTGCCTCAGATATGCGCGATAATTGCTTTTCAATTGACAATCGCACAAGTATGAACGCTGAATCTTGAGCAATATTGGTGGGCACTGCGGATGGGGGTCGGCCTTTTGGCGTATTGTTTGGCCACATTGGTGCCATTTAGTGTACTATTAAGGGCGGACAAACAGACAGACACAAAAATTTTTGCGTCGAAGGTCCCCAAAAAAGACTATCGTCTTTAAAAACAGAAAAGCAGCACCGAGCAAGTGAAGGCAACCGGAAAGGCAAGAATGCACATGCGATGGAGCCCAGATGTATTTGAAAGAGAAACTAAGCAGATCAGTTGCTGCACTTGCGCACTATACCACACAAGGTGCGATAGTTTCTGCGTGTTATATTCCTTTTATATATTTCTTTATATCTAATATTTTAGAGCTAAAGAAAATTTGCGCTATGTTTATAACTTATTTTAACATGACGTCACTCGTTAGAACTACGGCAGCCGGTAGTGCCTCAGGGTCACTTGGAAGCTCAAGAAAAGTGCGATATCAAAAGGGAGGCAGTACTTATAGACTGAATATTGCGCCAAAATATTTTAGGGTCAGCGTGTCTAATTCTTTGTGAAGCAGAGAAAACTACAACCGGGCTCCTTCAACTTTTTGAACGATCCATTCAATGCTTCACTTTATAGCGTAAGCTCATTGCAGATTTACATCGCTTCAAAAATAACTATTGACAATGACTAATAACCACGTTAAACCAATGCAATTGTACCTCCTTAAAAACATGTTGTTCGCAAAAAAGCACAATTACTAGAACACTACTACTACTACTACTACTACTACTACTACTACTACTACTACTACTACTACTAATAATAATAATAATAATAATAATAATAATAATAATAATAATAATAACAATAATAATAATAATAGCCCCGCCACGGTGGTCTAGTGGCTAAGGTACTCGGCTACTGACCCGCAGATCGCGCGATCGAATCCTGGCTGCGGCGGCTGCATTTCCGATGGAGGCGGAAATGTTGTAGGCCCGTGTGCTCAGATTTGGGTGCACGTTAAAGAACCCCAGGCGGTCGAAATTTCCGGAGCCCTCCTCTACGGCGTCTCTCATAATCATAGCGTGCTTTCGGGACGTTAAACCCCGCAAATCAATCAAATCAATCAATAATAATAATAATAATAATAATAATGCAGAGGTTAATTCTACCAGTCAATCTACAAACATATCGTGAGGCACTCCGAAGCAAATGGTTCCGAAAATTTTTGATCACCTGGGAATTTTTAACGCGCCCCTAAATGTATGAGCCCTCTAGCAATATCGCCGGCATTTATAATGTTACCATTCATGTCGGGATCGAAACCCTGACCTAAATTTCAGCATAGGAACACCAAAACCATCGTAGTATGATGGTGCTTCAGAGGAACATTGAAAGTCATAAGTGGAATTTTCTTACACCATAGCAAAGACTGAGAACTGCCTGAAAATAAAAGTTTAGTAAATTATTCCTATAACGCGATTATCTGTATGAATTTAGAGTTTCAGCTTCTATCACTTAGCGCTGGACAGGATATAATACCTAAATGACTCATACTGCACAGCAAAAAGCAAAATATAAAAACTTGAAGAGCACTCAAGCTTCACCTTCTAGTGTAGAACGCTATAGCACAATCAGAACCCATGCTCTCAACCGCTAGACTCGCTTCGGTTTTCAGTGAATGCCTGAATCATGCAACAAGGAAACGAACATCTGTGCGCCTAACATTGCCCCTTTTTCCAACTGTCATAGAAGGCCCACCGCAGATAGAGTTGTGAAGTCCAAACTACGCCGTAAGTATTCATTTTGCGAAGACCCCACTAGCGTCCGTAAGTGGACACGTGCAGCCATGCAGTTGTTCGCGGTGCTGGAGTTTTTTTTTTTTTTTTTGATGATTATGATAAACCGAGGATGAGCGCTCTGTGATCGGTGGTCATTTAGGGCGCACACTCGTTGTACAATAAAACGACGACGAAGTGTTTTTCTGCCGAACGCTGCTTATTTCGTTTGGGTTTTTCTTTGTGAATTTACGCATTATCCGATGATCATCGCTCTCTTGCGGGCAGCAATGGATCCAGACCCCACCGTACGCAATCCTGACTTGGCGTAACCTTCGACGTCAACCTCAAGGAAGCGCAACAGCCGAGAGGACGACAGCACCAGTGACAGCACTGAACTGTACATGGCGAGTAGTGAAGACAGCGACGACGATTTCATGCCTGCAGTGAAGCGTAAACCAAAAAGGAGAATGGTCGGCACGTCTTCGCCAGCTAGCGTCTCCACCGTGAAGGCAGCATGCAGCTCTAAACACCATACCATACTTTTTGTTCCTGCCGACTCTTCGATCAACCTGAAGAACATGAACAGGCAAGTGATATCAGCGCGTCTCGAGGCTATCGTGCCTAATGAGATAAAGGATATTAGACTCAACCCACGGAAGAATATCTTGGCCATATACGTTGAGCACCCAGCTGCACTACATATCTTGCGAACAGTCTCAGAGTTCGGAGGCATCAATCTCAGTACCTACATTCCACAGGATAGTGACATGACGACTTGATATTTCCATACCGAATGCAGACCTTCCTGTGCTGATAAAGCCAGCTACTGAGGCAACGGACATATTGCAAGTATGCTGGCTTGGCAAATCCCGTTGCATCAAGGTGACCTTCAAAGGTGATTGCATCCCATCACATGTAAAGGTTGGTCACATTCGTCACGTTGTCCGACCTTACATCCCAAGGCCACTACAGTGCCACAACTGTCTAAAACTGGGTCATGTTAGTGCTGTGTGTAGCAACAAGCAAGCATGCCCACGTTGCGCAGGACCCCACAAAGCAGAGGCTTGCCAAGCAACTCTCCTAAAATGCAGCAACGGCAACGGGAACCATGAGACCTCCTCCAAAAACTGCCCAGTACTGAAGAAGGAGAGGAGTATTCTGAGACAAATAGTGAAAGACGGATCCTCACGAAATGCAGTGGTAACAGTTGTTCAACGACGGCGTTCCCGTCGACGGCGGTGCTCGAAGAAAAGAAAAAGCAGTCCTGTGCCGAAAGTGCCTTCACTTACACCACCACCGCCACCGCCACCACCGCCACGACCACAGCGGCCTCCCCCACCCCCGCCTCCAGGTTGTGTACGTCCAGAGGTGCCGGAAGACACTGTGGCGCAACAGAGAACATCTGGCTCTGACTGACCCGCTTTACCGCGGGTACACGTGTCTACGGAACTTCAACATCGACAGTCAACAGTGGATATGCCCCCAGCAGCAGTCTATCCGCCCAAGAGGTACAAGTTTTCTCTGTATTGAGGTCTTCAATGAGTGTTATTCGTACTCTATTGGCTAGTCTACAGATCCCTGCCGCTAAATGCGCACTACAAGTCTTGGACACACTAGAACCAATTCTTGCCGGACTTCAGTAACAAGATGGCGCACCATATACCACATCAGTCTTTTCGAGAAAAAGTCAAGCGTGCTTCCATATTTCAGAGGAACGCCAGAGGTCTACAGTCAAGAATGCCTGATTTTTGACAGTTCGTTTTCGAGAATAAGTTTCCCATCATCGTCATTTGTGAACCGCATTTTTCAAATATACCTTGATTGTCGGGCTATGAATTGTTCGTTTCTTCATCGTGCATTGAGCGAAGTCAAGTTGCTGTATACATCCGTAAAGAACTCACTTATGTTCGCCAAAGAGTAGAGTCTCACAATGGAAATCACTACGTGTGTCTATATGTTAAAAAGAAGAAATTGTCGTTTAAGCTGATAGGCGTATATATAGCGCCGTCACATCGACTGGATCAACAGATATTAACTGATATATTTGCAACGACTCCAGAACCTTGGATATTGATGGGTGACTTCAATGCCCATTATCCACTGTGGGGAAGCATCAGGACAAATCGAAAAGGCTTGAACCTAGTTGACCTCGCTTCAGAGCATGGGCTTCACGTGCTGAACGACGACAGCCCTACTTATCTCCGAGGAGTAACATATAGCAGTTGCCTGGACTTGACATTAGTGTCACATAGCATTGTCACGAAAGTCCAATGGTTCACGCATATTGAAACCTACGGCAGCGACCATATACCCACGTACGTGACAGTCAGAGGTCTGGACAATTCTTTTTTCCCTGGACACTCAAGACATATTGACTGGAAAGAATATCAGATATCAGTGGAGAGCAAGTGCATGCACGAACCACCGGAATTCATTGAAGAAGTGATTTGTTGTGCGATGGAGACTTCCACGAAGATATGTCCAAAGGAATCGAGACGTACCGCACTTGACCAAGAGTTTGAACAACTCCGAGTGGTCCGCCAACGTGCCGAAAGACGATACAGACGCACGAAATCTATCTTTTACCTCAGAGAATCCAGACGCATTCAGAAGAAAATCCAGCGTCGAATGCACAAACTACAGAAGCAACGATGGAAGAGAGAGTAAAACTTTATTGAAGGGGAAAGGGAGAGGGGCGTTTTAGAGCCTTTATGGTTGGGGCCCTACGTCCAGGGCTCCACTGGCCTTAGCCGCCCGCCGGACTTGATCCAGTAGTGCGAGCTGCACTCCTGGGTCCGAGCTAGCGAGGTGTGCCTCCCACTGCTCCATACTAGGTGTTAAAGGTTCGCCGAGAAAATTGGTTATGTCGCTTGGTTTACGATCGCACCCCCACGATATGTGGTAGAGAGTCGGTCTTCCGCCGCACCACGGACATACAGCCGGGTAAAGAGTTGGATGTATCGCGTGTAACTTCAGTAGGTGCGGAAATACATCCGTTTGAATTTTTCTAAGGTCAGTGGCCTCTTCCCCATTAAGGGATCTGTGAGGTGTTCCACATTTTTGACGCGTGAAGCGCTGGTGAGCTAGAATCTCCCTAGGTAAAATTGGCATGGTCAATGAAAGAGATGGATTCTCCGCTCGGTTACAAAACGCACGAGCTAGAGCGTCCGCCCTTTCATTGCCTTCGAGACCTGCGTGTCCCGGGCACCAGATCAAGCGATGGTGGTGAGTGAGTTTGGATCCTAGCAGCCTCAGCCCCATTGCTGGAAGGCGGCCCCTTAAAAAGAGCCGGCAGGCTTCCTGGGAGTCGGATAAAATAACTGATGGCTCCCCTCTACGCTCCTGAAACCTTAAGGCTAAGGCTATGGCCATCGTCTCCGCCTTTGTAGCCGAGGTCGTGCGTACGGAGGCACTCGTTAGCAGCGTCATGTTGTTGTCGACAACAGTAATTATGTGTCTCTGCCAATCGAAACTGGCCGCATCGACGTACGCGACATTTGAAGCTGAGCCGAATTGCTTTCGAAGCCAGTTTACCCTCGCAGTACGTCGCTCAGCGTGAAAGTCGTGATGCATATTTTTGGGCACCGGTGCGATTGAGATTCGCCTGCGGACCTCTTGGGCTACGTCGACCAGCTCCTCATCAATGTGCTGTGGGTGGGGCGAAATTCCTATTCTAGTGAGTATCGCCCTGCCTGCTGAAGTTTCACTTAGACGATTCCTCTGAGACATGAGGACTGCGGCACTGAGCTCAGCATAAGTGTTATGTATACCGAGAGCTAGGAGCCGCTCGGTCGGTGTGCTGGTGGGTAGACCAAGTGCTGCCTTAAAAGCGCTTCTAATGAGCACATCCACCTGGCTCTCCTCACTTCTGTCGAGTGAGTGGTACGGTAGGCCATACGTCACTCTGCTCAAAACTAAGGCCTGGACAAGCCGGAGAGTATCCTTTTCTTTCATGCCTTTTTTATGATAAGTGATGCGACGGATCATTCTAGCTATCTGTTTAACCGTAGTCTTTAAGGTGGTTATCGTGTGACTGGCTTTGCCATTGCTTTGGACCCAGAAGCCAAGTATACGGGCCTGAGTAACCTCGGCTATGGCATGGCCGTCTACCTGTAAGTTTATGTCACCGTTACTTTTGTAATACTTACTGTGTATTCTTATGAGTTCAGATTTTTCAGGCGCACAGCTCAGCCCACTTTTTCTTGCGAACTCTGCCACAGCTGTCGCAGCAGCCTGGAGGGTCTGCTCTTTCAGCGCCAGTGAACCCTTCGTAGCCCAGAGTGTGATGTCGTCCGCATACAATGTATATCCAAGGTGCGGGATTGCTTCGAGCTCGTGAGCAAGTCTGCGCATAGCTATGTTAAAGAGCAAGGGGGAGATGACTGCCCCTTGCGGTGTGCCTTTATTTGGCATCGAGAACGGCACCGACCTCGTGTCGCCTATCCCAATAGTTGCCGTCCGCCCAGAGAGGAAGGATTTAATGTAGTTAAATGTACGCTTTCCGCAGCCGATTGTGTTGAGTTCAGAGAGAATGGCCTCGTGCGAAACATTATCAAAGGCCCCTTTGAGGTCGAGGGCCAAGACCAAATGTTCGCCTCCCCTGGGTACGCAACTCATGACCTCTTCTTTTAAAAGGAGGAAGGCATCCTGGGTTGAGAGTCCGGAGCGAAAACCAATCATGGTAGCGGGAAACAGATTTTCTTTTTCAATGTAATTTTGAAGCCGTGTCTGTACTACTCGCTCGTAGAGCTTGCCCATGCACGAAGTAAGCGAAATGGGCCGCAGGGCTCCGAGCGATGGTGCTTTACCGGGCTTTGGTATAGTTATTATTTTGGCTTCCTTCCACTCCGGAGGAACGTGACCTTGGGACCAGCAGTGGTCGTTAAGAAATTGCGTTATCTGCTCAAGAACCTCAGTGCTGAGGTTTCTTATCATAGCGTTTGTTATACCATCCGACCCCGGCGCAGAGTTCCGATTGGCTGCCTGGGCTGCCGCGAAAACCTCTTCTTTCGTGATTGCGGCGTCTAATGTGGCATTCTCGCTGCCGATGTACTCTAATGTACATGGCGGAACCACATCAGTACCGATATAACGGTCTTTAAGCGCCTGGATCAACTCTCCGTCGGTGCCGGGGTAGCTGTGTACTATTCTTTGAAGAATGCGGTTCATGGAGGACTTAGATTTGTCCGGCTCCAGCATGGACCTCAGTATCGCCCACGTCTGGCTAGTCCCTAGTGTACCGCGGAGAGAACCGCAAAACTGCACCCAACCATCGGTGGCAAGTTTCGTTGCGTATTCATTCGCTTCCTCCGACATAGCAGCGATTCGCCTGTAGAGGCAGCGGTTGAGGCGTTGTTTTTTCCATCTCTTGATCAGGCGTCGCCTACTATCCCACATGTGCAATAGGTGCCGGTCTATCGCAGGCGCCTCAACTGTGCGCGCTATTTTCTTAGAGGTGGCATCATGCGTTTCTCGAATGAAAGCAACCCACCCACTGACATCACAGGGCGTTTGCTCCGGCAGAGGGCGCTTTCGAAAGGTCACCCAGTCTGTCATCACAACGTCACCAGCGACACGACGAACTTTTGGTGATGCTATAGAGGTGCTAAGAATATAATGGTCACTACCAAGGTTTTCATCGAGGTTTGACCACGTGGCATTTTTAATGTTGAAGGTGAAGGTCAAATCAGGGTACGTGTCCCTGCTAATGCTATTACCAAGCCTGGTGGGTGCTGTTGGCAGAGTGATAAGGGTAAAACCTAATTTAGACGTGGTGTTCTCTAATAACACTCCCTTGGGTGAATCCCGGACGTAGCCCCAAGCGGTGCTCGGAGCATTAAAGTCGCCCACCACCACTAATTGATCTCTGGTGCCAACGGCTCGAACTGCCTCGTTTAGGAGTGGGCCGAAGTCGTCTTTCCGGTTTTTGGGAGGACTGTATATGTTTAAAATTTTCGTTCGTACTTTTCCTCGTTTTTGTGGGAAGACATCGATAATTTGGTGATTAATGTCAGTCTGATCGTAATGGTCTAGCGCGACTGTCATGAAGTTACTCACCAGCGCTGCAACGCGGGGGTATTTTGGATCGTATAATGTGTAATATCCCTGCAATTTGACGGGACGGTTCCCAACTTCTTGCAGGCATATTACATCAGGTGGGATTAGTGCCGAATGGATGTAATTCTGCAATGCCGCCGCTCGTTTGTGGAACGTGCGACAATTCCACTGCCAGATTTCTAGGTGGTCGGAGTTTTGCGTGGAATTAGTTCGCGCCATGGTGACTACTGCCTTTATTGGGGGGTGTCTGCTTTCTCCGTGATTCGACGGTCCTTCGGTAGTGGACTGCTCGCGGAGGTAACACTGACCCGCTTGTTGATGGCACGCTGAATGCCTACAACTGAGTCATTAACGTATCGTCTTTGTTGTTCCGTTTCTGCTGCAAACTCTTTCCTGTACTCCGAAAACATTTGATGCATTTGCTGCATCATCTGCTCTCGGAGTTCAGACGCTGCTCGTTGCTGTTGTGATTGGAGTTCTCGCATTAAGTTCCGCAAGCTCTGCAACTGTTCCCCCATCTGTAACTGGCTAACGTGGGCCTCCTCGCTAAACCTCTGAGGTATGTCTACTTTCGCCGTTCCTCCCTCCAAAGAGTGGGCTACGGTTGCCCTGGAGATAGCATGAGTGGCGTTGTTGTTCGCCTCTAAGGCGTTAAGCCTGGCTTCAAGTTTGGTTTCTAAAGATGATATGATTTTGTGGAACTCCCGGCGTTCCTCCTTAATCTGGCATCGAAGTTTCTCGTTTTCTAAAGCAAGCTGCTTATTCTCGGCAACCATTTTCTGATATTCGGGATTCTCAATTAAGGGAGCAGATGGAGACACAATCCTCGCCCAGCTCACCGTGTTTGCTGGCTGGCAAGCGGCTGCCTCCGTCCCCTCTTTGGGCGGCGTCAAGATTTGTACCAGCGCTGTCTTCTTCTGCTGCTGATGCTGCTGCTGTTGCTGCTGCTGCTGTTGCTGTTGCTGTTGCTGCTGTTGCTGCTGCTGCTGCTGTTGTTGTTGCTGCTGCTGTTGCTGCTGTTGGTGCTGCTGCTGATGCGGCTGTTTGTTGAGTCGTTTTCTGGACGCAGACTGGGCTCGACCCTTTGAGGAAGCCCGTGACTTGGATCTTGAACGTGAGCGTGATTCCACTGACGAGTCCCGCTCGGAGCTGAACCAGCGTGGATGGTGCCGCCGTTTTGGCTGATCCACTCGGGACCTCCTAGGCGGAACGTGTTTAAGCTTCTTCTTGCACATTTTGTCACCTGTCATATGGTCCTCACCACATATCACGCACTTAGGGGTACACGCGTGTCCTTGTGCGGGTTCACGTGTTCCACACGTGGAGCATACATTGGCGTCGGGCGTTGGGCACACGTCAGTTCGATGCCCTGTGGAGTGGCATACCTTGCAAGCCTGCCTCGTAGGCTTGTGGGGATAACAGATGGCTTCCGCTCCCATGAAATAGACGCACCTAGGCAGTGTGCTGCCCGTGAAGGTAATGATGGCGGTCTTCGTAGATCCGAGCATGCGTGCCCGCTCAATCTTGACCCCCTGTGTTCTCACACGGAGATTCGCCATGAGTTCTGCTTGAGAAGTCCCCGACGGAATACCATGGACTATGCCTCGTAGGACGTCCTCAGGATCCGCCACATACGAGTTGAATGAGTGCACTCGTCCCCTGATATTCAGATGCGTGATCTCTCGCAGCTCTTTGGCTACATGCTCGTGGGGCGTCGATACGATGATAATATTCGAGCCCGGGTGGACGCGCAGCATGAAGCTACCACCGTCGAAGTGTCGGTGGCAAGCGTCTATTACAGCGGTGGAAAGTTCGTAGCCGAGTATGTCTTTTACGGCGAGGCCTTTGTGAGGCCTAAGGATGATCTTTATGTCGTCCTTTGGCAGGGGCGGGAGCGGACGGCGACTTCTCGTACGACGTCGGCGCTTCACCTGACTTCCCTGCTTCGGTGGGCTGCTTGACGAGGCGTTGCACTCCACAGCTTCTGACGCGTTTTTCTGGTTTTTCTTCTGGTTCTTCTTTTGCCGGCGTGTCAAAACCGTGTGCCAGCCATCCTCCGTCCATGCGGCACCATCGTGGCGTTCCCCTGCAGACACATTGTCGACTTCTTCGGACGAACCCTGCGGTGACCAGGTCTGAACGTCCATTTGAGTGGTTTCTGTAGCAGACTCCTCATCTGTGTGAACCAGTGGCTGCTCCTGAGGAGACCTCGGTGTTTCCTGAAGAGCGTCCATCTGCCGACGCTTGAGACGCGACCACGACGCAGAAGCCGCTATGCGGCGGTGCGTCTGGCCGGGCGCGACGGTCGCTGCCTCGAAGTTTTCAGCTTGCAGAAAACCGAAAAACAGCCACTCACCGCTGAAATTCGACGTTCACTGTTCGCTGTACTTTCACGAATCCGATGCACTTCAAACAACCAGAAATCGCCGAAAAACCATAGAAAATCTGCGGAGCCGATGCGACGCGCGTCCGCACACCGTGGCCCCCTAGCGGCCGATCCAACGATGGAAGAGTTTTTGTGACTCACTGGACCCTCGAAAGCCTTTGTCTCCCGTATGGAGGACTCTTCGAGGTATTCACTCACATCCGCAACAGCGTCATCCCTTCGCCGCTCTGGTGCTACATCAACGTCGCTCACAGCTTGATGTTTCTGGTAAATTTTGCGCAAAGATCGCTGGCGATATCTTTATACCGATCGATCTATTGCCACAGGACTCTCCAGTCGCACGAGATCAGCAAATGAAGATTACATTCACTATGGAAGAACTTCATGCGGCATTGAACACATGCAGACGCTCATCGTCCCCAGGTCCGGATGGAGTAACCTATACTGCCCTACGTCACCTAGGCCCGCAGGCCCAGCACTGTCTCCTGGACATTTTCAATAAGTCTTGGCATGATGGAATGGTGCCTGATAAGTGGAAGTGCAGTCGACTGGTGCCTTTGCTGAAGCCCGGAAAGTCTCCATTCGATTTGGCATCATACCGGCCTATAGCACTAGCAAGCTGCGTCGGCAAGGTCATGGAGAGGATGCTGCTTACACGCATGGAATGGTACCTGGAACGTTATGACATCTATCCTGATGCTATGGCAGGCTTTCGACGAGGTCGGTCCTCAATTTATAGCGTCATTGACTTAGTGACCTCTGTTCAGCAACAGAAAGCTAAGAAGCAGCTGTCGGTAGCTCTGTTCCTAGACGTGAAAGGTGCCTATGACAACGTGACCAATGAGGCTGTTCTCAATGCTCTTGAGGCAGCTGAACTTGGAGGTCGTGTCTTTCGATGGGTAAGAAGCTACCTCACAAAGAGATTGATGTTCGTTCTAACTGAAGATGGGCCTACGAATAAGCATTTCACAAGTCGAGGGGTGCCACAAGGCGGCGTTTTGAGTCCGACTCTTTTCAACCTGGTTCTGGTGAGGCTTACCGAAACGCTACCACAGACGGCTTGAATATTTCTCTACGCTGATGCATCCTGCATGGGAAAGTTATTAGAGCATGTCATCCTAACTCGCCTGTCAAATTATATGAAAGACAATGAGCTCTTTCCTCATACGATGGTAGGCTTCAGAGCGAAACTGTCTACACAGAACAATATGCTTATGATTAAACACAAAATAATTGATTCGGGTCTCAATACGCACGACACAAAGGTAATGGTTGGCCTAGATCTTAAAAAGGCATTCGATAATACATCACACAAAGCTATACTTGCCAATCTTCAAGAGATAGGGGTAGGAAAAAGAGTATACGATTATATAAAAGACTTTTTAGCTGACCGGACTGCAAGAATAATACTAGGCGAAGCAGAATCTCAAGAGTTTAGTCTGGGCAGCATAGGTACGCCGCAAGGCTCAGTCCTATCCCCCTTTCTTTTTAACGTGGCCATGATAGGTCTCCCTACCAGACTGAAGGAAATTCCAGGACTCCACCGTAGCCTGTATGCAGATGACATTACCTTATGGGTAGCAGAGGGTAGTGACGGATACATAGAGGAAACTTTACAAACAGCAGTGAATGTTGTAGAAGAATATGCCATCCATACAGGATTACAATGTTCACCGGAAAAATCGCAACTTCTCTTCTATAACCCGACATGTAGCGGTCGGAAAAGCATCCAGGAAAAACCTAACATTAAAGTCTTTGTTGGAAAAACGCAAATACCTGCGGTCGAAAGCATAAGAATCCTGAGACTCCGAATCAGCTCAAACGGGCACAACGGAGAGGCGATTAGAATACTTGAAACCAGTGCGCAGCAAACTATGCGTCTACTTAAACGAATTGCAAACCGGCACTATGGTATGAAGAAAAATAATATGATAAGACTGGTACAGGCTTTTTTCATCAGTCGTATTGTATATGTGATTCCGTACCTCAGACTGCAAGTGTCCGAGAGAAAAAAGATTGACAGAATCATTAAACGAGTTTTCAGACAGGCGATCGGACTTCCAATTATTACCTCTAATGATAAATTACTTCAATTAGGGCTTCACAACACATCAGAAGAGCTTATAGAAGCTCAAAGAATCGCACAATATGAAAGACTAACGCAGAGTAAAACAGATAGAGCCATACTAGAGGAACTGGGTATAAACTACGCAAATCAATTTGGCGCCAAAAAGGATATCCCCTAAGAAATCAGGAAGTGTTTAGTAATCTTACCGATTCCAAAAAACATGCACCCCGAACATCACAAAGCAAGGAGAGCTGAAAGAGCGAAAAATATACATAACAATGTAAAATATTTACCAGAAACAACATACGTAGACGCGGCCAAATACAAAGGAAATGACAACATGACTATAGCAGTAGTGGACTGCAAAGGAAATCATAAGGTCAGCGGCTCGGTGAGAACGAGCTTTGCAGAAGAGGCGGAGGAAGCAGCTATTGCAATGGCCATAGCATCCACCTCGACTTCACTCATTGTTAGCGACTCGCAGACGGCTGTGAGAAACTTTGCACGAGGGCGAATATCCCAAATAGCTTTAAGAATAATGCTTCGATGCAAAGACCAACGAATAATAGAAATAGTCTGGGCACCCGCTCACTCCTCCTTGCCCGGCAATGAGGCTGCACACCAGACAGCTCGAGGACTTACAGACCAAGCCTCTGGATTGCCCTGGTCGAACGGGGAGGACCATGAGAGATTTGAGCGAATGACCACTTACAGAGATATTACGCAGTATTACAGGCTAAGCAGGAAAATTTATCCTCCCGCACACTCGTCATTGAACAAAGGACAGGTGGTGCATGGCGCCTACTCCTGACCCATATGTTTCCTAGTCCGGTGACAATGAACCGCTGCGTGCCGGAACTTCATTCGGACAAGTGTAAATTTTGCCACAACAGGGCGGACTTGAGCCACATTTTATGGGCATGCCCGCAGGCACCCATGAGAGGCGAATTTACAGACGGGAGTGGATGAGATGCCGCGCTCCTCAGCTCTGACTCTCAATTACAAGCCCGCTTAATACGGCAGGCCGAAGACGCCGCCAGGGCCCATGGGATCATGGCCGTCGTCTAGGTTTGGTTATCCCTTCTCTTCTCGCACCTGAAAGGGGAAGAGGACCTTTCTGCTAATTAAATAAAAATTGTTCATCTACGCTGATGATATCTGCGTTTGGGTGTCCGGCGTGACACGGCCTCAAGTGCGCGCAAGGATACAGAAAGCGGCAACAATGACATCGGCATACCTTCGCCAGCAAGTGTTGACTATTGCCACAGAAAAATGCGCAGTGGTGGCGTTTACACGCAAACCGATGTCTTTTTACGCATTGTGCATCGATGGCAGAGCGATCGCATATAAGAGCAGTCATAGATTCTTAGGTGTCATCGTAGATCGTGACCTAACCTAGAGCACGCATGTCGCATACCTGAAGAAAAAGCTCATTGGCATTGAGAATGTATTCAAGTTCGTCGCCGGAAAATCATGGGGCCCATCCGTGCACTCCATGTTGCAGCTTTATACAGCCCTCTTTCTCGGAATTCTCCGGTACAGCCTTCCTGTCCTGTCCAACACGTGCAAGACTAACATCCGCGCACTACAAAGCGTACAAGCACAAGCACTTTGAACATGTCTTGGCCTTCCAAGGTGCTCATCGACAGTGGCAACTATTGTCATCGCACAAGAACAGCCGGTCACAACGCATATCATTGTCGTGACGCTGTGAGCGCACATTCGGCATTTATAACGGCTACCGTCACATCATTTAGCGTCTTTGACAGCGCGGAGGCCCCATAATTCGTTCTGCGGTATTGTGACAAAACATCCGGACATATTACCATCTGGCTTCAAACTTGCGACGCATCCAGCAGCTGCGTTATGGAGTATCCGTCAACTTGACGTGCGCTTATCAGTTCCTGGAATCGTTAAGAAGGCACGCATGTCACCGCTAGCTCTGAAGCAATTGGCTTTGCGACAGTTGGACGAAAAGTACTTCGACCGCATATATGTTTACACCGATGGCTCCATTAATTCTAACAGCTCTACAGGAGCAGTGGTTGTTCCATTTGATAATGTGTTGCGCCGATACAAGCTCTCTCACACCACGACGTCGACAGCAGCAGAGCTCGCAGCGCTTCAAGGTGCAGTAAAGTACATTCTTCGGCAGCAACCTAACCAATGGACCATCTTTTGCGACTTGAGGTCAGCCTTAGAGACCTTACGGTTTGCTATGCAGCACGGGTTACACGAATAATTCGTATATTAGATAAAACACGACTACCACGAAGTGCTCAAGCAAGGTCACGATATTGTATTTCAGTGGTTGCCGAGTCATTTCGGAATAGTCGGCAATGACCGCGCGGATGAAGCTGCTTGATTGGCTCATGACCAAGACCTGCGTACGCCCATACCACTCTTGAGAACGGACGCTGCAAGGCGACTACAATCACTTGCTCGTCGTATAACTCTCCTACAATGAAATACACCGGGTTTCTCCAACACGCACCTGTATTCGATCGACCCAAACTTGCAACTTCGTTTGCCATACGGGCTCCCACGATGCGCTGAAACTTTACTGTGTCGCATGAGGTTGGGCGTGGCATTTACGAATTCGTACTCTCGTCTCCTTGGAATGGCGAGCACTTCGGCATGCAACATCTGCGCCTACGTGGAAATGCTCGGCATACCAGCATACCATTGCCCAGCATACCAGTATGAACGACGTATTATGGAAGCCAAGCTCCATCAGCTGGATTCACGGCCACTTACAGATGAGAAGATCATGGGACCTTGGCCGACGGTCTCCCATACACGCAAAGCCACAAAAGCCCTCTTGCCCTTCTTAAGGACCACCAGACTTCCCGACCGCTTGTGAAAGAACAGTGTGACACCATGCTGTGTAGTCTCGAGCTGACTATTCATCCTTCGATTTCTTACTCCTTTTCTTTTCTATCTCTTTTCTTTCTAGTATTCTTCCTTTCCCCCACCCCAAGTGTAAGGTAGCCAACCGAGCCAAGCTTGGTTAACCTCCCTGCCTTTCCTCTTTATTTATCTCTCTCTCTCAAGTTTTTGACGTCTGGTAGGACCCCACGCTTTTGACACGCAATATTACATGCGTTAACGAGGCCAATTTTACTACATGACATTCATATAGGTTTATTTTTCTTCGAAGGAGTTTCAAGAAATTGTTTGACACTTGTTTGACGCACAGAAGACCTGATTTCGATTCTCTTTGAGCCCAGACATTTTAGGGATCCGGCTCTCGTATGTTTTCGTATGCTGCCGTCACTTGGCGTAACGCAGGCAAAACCACCTAGAAAATAGAAAAAAATTACAAAGGAACCATCTCGCTGAAGGGAGCCCTGATGAGATGCGAAGCAGCAGCTGAGCGCACGGCGCTGACCCGGTTTAAACGGGCGTCGACGCGGGTGCTGGAAGAACGGCTTGAAGTTAAACTCTGTGTAGCGTTACACGAGTAAACATTTGTTTGGAACGCGAATACACAGGACGCGGGTTGCGTTTCGTGTAAGTTTCATTGCAGATAAACAAGCCGACAGAGTGTTTTCATTCGACGTGTGGTCGAGCGTTGTGGGCGGTGAAGAGGATGAAGCAAGAAAGAAGTTTGTTGCGATCGTGCAGATCAGCCCGCAGCTGCAGGCGCTGCGACGAGCATGCAGCGGGTAAGGAAGAGGGTGACGTCAGCGTGCCTCTGTGAGGTAAGCGTGTGAGGGGAGCATGACGTCAAAGCGCCTCTGCGACTTGGCCTACTCGGCAGCACTCCAACACCTGCAGCGAGGGAAACGCGTTGCGGTGCATTCGTACGAACGCTAGTACGTATACGTATGGCGTTACACACGTTATTCACAGAGCTGCTTCGAATCCAAAATAAACTAAATAACAATAAAGAAAGAAGACAAAACGTATAGACACAAAGTCCAACTTCTCAATTTTTCGGTCACGACAACACAACAAGCCAACACCAACAATGGGAACCACCACCACCACTGGTGGTGGTGGTGGTGATAATGATGATGATGAAATAGCAGGACCGAAAAGTATGCGTGTTAAAATTTGGGCGTTCTTGAAAAGCAACTAAATATAACAAGCCAACTTCTTACAAGGAAAAGTAGCGGGAAAAAAGCTTGAATTACGCAAAATATCAACGGTAATCCAAAGGGTGGTCATATTTTCGGTACTAGCAAGCCAAGTTCTTCGCACTTCTGCGCAGCGGTTACACACTACCGCTATGTTTAAATGAACAATACCCCTTTGAAAAGTCGCAAACAGTATGTAACCCTTTGAGACGCTATGTACACAATTTTGTACACCACTCGTTTACGCTATTTGCGTCAATAAAGAACAATATATGTCGTACTTTGGGTGAATTGAATCTCCTGCAAAATAAATTTGTGCTCACTTTACATGACTCTGCAGTGTACTGTTGCATATGATCACTTTTTTGAAGACACTATACCAAGTTCGACGAGTCGTGTGACGTGCCGCTTCCTGCAAGCCATATGAAAGCAGAATTGCGTTTGCTCAAAATAGGCATAACCAAAAACTATTCTTCACTATATTCTTAGCCTGGGATTTTATTCTGTTTATGCCAAAAGTAAGCATATGCCTTCAGGGTAAAGAGATATTCAATCGCAACCTAATTATATTGAGTTACTACAACACAAATAAATTCACGAATTATTTCATTATTCTTGTTGCGATAGAATATTGAACTCTTTGAAGTAATGTTGTAGTGATTTGACACACTTACAGAAATTTCTTCATTGGTGGCGTCTGGCATGGCTAAGCCAGGACTAATTAGAGGTGATCCACATATTGCCCACCATCTATTGCCCTGGCTATGCATACCAGAATACACATAATACTACAAAGCGCACAGTATCAACCCTAAACAAACTTCAAGCTAGCGTAGACAATATCGCCACACATCCTTGTGGTAGCTTCTGTACGAAAAGTGCAATTCGAAAGATTGTTGTCTGCTCCTGCATAATACTGCTGCGCAGGAAGAGTGTTAATACTACTATCCGCAGAATCTGATTTCTTTGCTTCGTTTGGCATTGTGAAATGCCAACATAGGCTGAAGCGCGAGAAAACAATAAAAAATGAGTGAAAATAAGAATGCACTTTGTAAGCAAGGTCTGACCAAACAAAATAATGGCATTGTGAAGAAGCGGTGCCATTGAAACAAAGAATGCAATTGGTCAATAAAAAAAGCAGTTTAGTCGTTACGAGGGAGCCAGCTGGTGCTTCTCCCGGACTTTGCCAAAAGAGACATCTAGTACCGTGTCTGGCGGCAAAGTGGGCCCGAGTCGAGGGGCTCTTCATTTGAGCAATATGGTGTAAATGTCTATTCTGGTAACTGGCACAGAATGTAAGCTCGTACTGCTTTCATAATAAAAATTAAAAAACTGGCAGATCACACGTACAGTGGGAATCGAAGATATGCGAAGCATGAATGAAAATTGTTCATATGTCACTTTAAAATCAGCACTTTAAAATCAAGTGCAGGTAAATGAGGCCGCGAATGACTTCCGTGTCATGATTATCATGTTTGAACGTGTCGTTTACCTTAATCGTCTAATGACGTCACGTGATACTAAATTTAGTATATGTGGAGCTAGCGAAACGGCCGCGAGTGCATCATGAAGGGCTCAGTATACTCTGATGTAGCGTTGACGCGCTCACGCTGGGCACAGCCATAGAGTTTACTAATATACACTTGAGGGAACTCTGGCGCTAGTGTCTATGGGAGCTGCAACGCACAGTGCTTCTGCAGCGAGCATGGCAATGATGGGTAATACACACATTTGTCTAATCTTCGTACTTCTGGCCTGCTTTTGGCTGCGTGTCTGTTCGTGTGGCTTCGAGCTGTTTTGCACGAAACAAAAATCCGCAAATATTTAGCGGTTGCACTTCACCACTTTATTCTTTCAGACTTACCTTTCTGAATCGGGTCACGAAGTTCAAAAGGGTTCGTTCTATTAATCAAAACAAAACTGAAACACAGCAATACATGAAGCCGCAAGTAGGATTCACCACCCGCAAGTACGAAAACTAGGCAAATGTGTGTACTACCCATGATTCCCATGGTCGCTGAACGATCACAGCTTCAGAGTCCCCTCTAGTTAATTTTGGGAAAATGTATGGACACAGTGACGCTACGTTAGCAAAACGCGAGCACTCTATAGTCTGACGCCAGGCGCGACCCGATGGCGACCGGGGCGAAATGCGACATGCTGCATTTCGTGGCGATGCGTTACCCAGACAGCACTGCGTCTCCCTCTTTTCATGACGGTGGGACGCTAGACGCGCTGAAACGCGCATGCGTCAAAGCAACGCAGCGCGGCGCGCACCTGCGAGTATGTGGCAGTGCCGGCGCCTGGCGTGGCAACGCCGGCGTGACGCGACGAAATGAACGCCGGCGAGCACACGCACCGCGTCACGTCGAAATGTATTGGCGTCTTGACTGTGGCATGTAGTCATGCTCTCACAAGACACGCGTCTATTTCAAGTTTGCACCAGTCACATACTTTCGTCATCCATTGGCGTCACGTAATACCAAATTTCGCATATGTGAAGCCAGCGAAACGGCCGCGAGCGCATCATCAGTGTGGCGTAAAGTCATGTTGTTACATGACACGCATGTCGTGATTATCATGTTTGAATGTGTCATTTACCTATGTCGCCCGTTCGCGTCACGTAATACCGAGTTGGGTACATGTGAAGCTAGCGAAACGGCAGCGAGCGCATCATGAGCGTGGCATGTAGTCATGTTGCTACATGACACGCATCTCAAGATTATCATGTTTGCACCAGTCACATAGCTCCGTCACCCATTCACGTACTGTAATACCAAAATTGGTATATGGGACGCTAGCGAAACGGCCGCGAGCGCATCATGAGCGTGGCATGTAGTCATGTTGTTACATGACACGCATGTCATAATTTTTGTGCTAGGGTCTGTCACTTGTGTTCGCCATGCAATCACGCCATACCCTACCAGTTTTGCAACATGCCATGTGAACGAAACTACCGCAAGAGCTGCAGGACCATGAAATGTAAATTGTGACATTCATGACACAAATATTATGATTTTCATGTTATTGATTGATTGATTGATTGTTTGATATGTGGGGTTTAACGTCCCAAAACCACCATATGATTATGAGAGACGCCGTAGTGGAGGGCTCCGGAAATTTCGACCACCTGGGGTTCTTTAACGTGCACCCAAATCTGAGCACACGGGCCTACAACGTTTCCGCCTCCATCGGAAATGCAGCCGCCACAGCCGGGATTCGAACCCACGACCTGCGGGTCAGCAGCCGAGTACCCTAGCCACTAGACCACTGCGGCGGGGCGAAAAAAAAGAAAAAAAAGATTTTCATGTTATGACAAGTCAAATATGTTCTTCATACAGTCATGTTATGCCATACTAAGTTTGGTATCAATACCACGATGGAAACGGTCAGGACAGCTAAATGTCGTAGGCGGCCAGATAGATAGATAGATAGATAGATAGATAGATAGATAGATAGATAGATAGATAGATAGATAGATAGATAGATAGATAGATAGATAGATAGATAGATAGATAGATAGATAGATAGATAGATAGATAGATAGATAGATAGACAGACGGACGGACAAACAGACGGACGGACGGGAACGTAAAGTGAACTCAGCCTTGGCTGGAAACAGCGAGTCTTATGCAGAACAATTAAGCTTACTTTTTCGAAGCCAACCAGCATTCGCGTCTTATAAACAGCGCTGCACTGCCCATACTTTTTTCTCCCATGAAGATGTGGCGTCAGCGCTCTTCTTGTTAACACTGGAAACAGCCCGGAGACTCGATGGATCAACAACTGCTCAAGAAGTTAGGGCAAGAGATCACCACTTTAAGCACGCACAGATGCTCGCGTGCTCCTCTGTGTGCGTTTCAGCTGTCCGCAACGCCCACCGTGACGCCACCAGTCTGATTAGGGGACGTCGCAAGCAACAAACGCTGTCGCTGGGCGAAAAAGAGCCTGTTTACTCCTAACAAGTGGACGACATTGCTAGGAAGTGCAAGCGCTTCTTCAAAACTTCTTGTTGTATCTTCGCACAAGGAGGGCACTCCGAGAAGTGGAAGACAAGCCGACGAACGCCGCGTGGCTATCATGGCGAAGAAAAGAGTGACAAGAGCAAACCCGTTTAACTCCACGATCATTTTCTGTAGAATGGGCCTTTTCCGGGTACGTAGTCTGTGCATGCGCGCTTGCCTCGAGGAGGCACGTGCCGACACGTGCCATAAATTTTGGTGGCCAAAACGTGATGACACTCAGTGGGCTGATTTAAAATGCACGTGATATAAGGTGTTCGTCATTCTACTAGTAGCATATTATGTAGCGTGTACAAGTGCGTGGCGTGTAACTGCTATAGTTGCAACTGGTATAGTATTACGCATCTTGGTGGGCCCGGTAATGCAATGAACTAGCACATCTGGAGTATTCTTAGGCAGACAAGGGATGAATGAAAACGTTTTACACTGAAAACTGTAATGAACTCAAAACAACAGATTTTGGTGGCGTAATTCAAGAGCTTTGACCAAGGCAGCAAGAACGCCTCCTTTTTTTATGCTTACTTTGTATTCAGGCGTCCTCAAGGCATGATAAGGATGGCGGGAAAAAATGGGCTTGACTATTCTAATTTAATTTCTTGTTTTGGCACGTTTAACCCCACATAACGATCATCAATCAAATCAATCAATCTAATTTACTTTTCAGTCAAGTCTTGATGAAAGTTTTAGTTCCGCTATTCTATACCATCCTAGTTGATTTATGGTGACAAGGTTACCAAAAATACAAAACTTGTCGGCGCTGCTTGTAACTATCGCTGAACCGTTACGTCACTGCAGAACTTTGACCTTTCACTTGCGTGCTCGCGTGCCCCTGGATGGCCTAGCTTTACGACATTTCAGCGACAATAGCCCGAACGCGTATACATTCACTTAACGCCCTTTATGGCCTCTCAGGCTCTGCCTAATGGCCCCTAAATGTCATTCTTTCGCTTGTCGCCCTGCATGCAAGTTTCATGCGTGCTCAACCAGCGAGATTGATGGTTTTATTTACGAGCCATAAGGCGAACGCAACAGTTTCATAAAAGGAAAAAGTATGTTCTCTTTATTGTGGCATCTGACATCTTCAGCTGGTACGATCTCGCCAATGTTTTTTTTCTTAATTTTATTTTGTCCTGCAGAATGCAATACTTCCATGGACAGTTATTTTTAAAAGGATTCACGCAACTAAGTGGATATAAGTGGCAGATTAAATCTTTGCCTGTGTTTATTAGAGCATGCGTATTCTACCCACAATGACAAGAAATGCTGATACTGTAGATGCTCTAAAGAGGAGCGAAAGAGACCAAACTTGTAACTAATGTTTTTGGTTATGACATCTTTTTCTTCTGCTGCACATTCAATTTTTTGTGCGTGTTTCTTTGTCTGTCACACATCCTGATTGTTCAAAAATAGATTTCATAACAGCATTCTCTACTTTTGCTTTTGAAGAATTTCAGTATAACCTTTTATTTCGACTATGTATTCTTACCAAAGAGGTAAAGGTTAAACCCAACACTACACATCATGCAAAATTTCACCACGAACTTAGCTTCGCTATTTGCCTAAGGCACGACCGAATGTTTGAAATTGCAAAAGTTGAAGAAAGCACAGAGCCTGATAATAACACATCCCATTTCGATAAAAGCATGAGAAAATTACGACTACCTCAACTTCCGAATAACTGTAATGGGAGCTGTTCCTTACTTTTCTCGTAATCTTATTTGTTCTGTTAAAGTGCTCATCGGCACCCTTTCTCGTAGGTGCTGTTAAATTGTTCACATCAACGCGGTGGCCAGCAAAGCTATCCAAAAATAATAAATAAATAAATAAATAAATAAATTCCACTTGTTTGACGTAAAACAGCAAGTGCTTGAAGATGAAATCAATCTACATATATTGTAATTTATACGTGGCACTGCGCCGTTAACGCAATCAACTTTTCTTTCATAGGAGTGTTCCCAACTTCAAACACACTCGCGCTTGATTTTTTTTCTCCCCTAACTTCGGATGTTTTCCCTCTTTCCTCAGAAGTTCAACTTTATTCTAGACTTTGACGATTTTCTTCCTAAAGAAAACATCATTTTTGAAAATATGTCATAAATTCTAAACGTGAACATAAATGATATCGTATAAAAATAGACTCTTTACGCCAAAAATTATTAACGTATCTGTCACCTTCATTATTTCAACTGAAGGAAAATAATGCAGTGGTGCCTTAATGAACTATCGAGCTCTAAAAAGAAGCATCTGCAAGGCCACCAGAACATGGCCAGTTTCGTATATCAACATCGATGAGTACCCTTCGTTCTCGCTGGTGGGCTAGAACAAATGCCTTTTCTGACAAGCCTGGCCTAAGAAAAAAGCATCAGCATTTTTCCTCACGGAAAACAGGTATGACATGCGTGTTAGGTGTCAGTGCAGACCTGGAATCCAGTGTCTCGAAGAGACACTCAAACACACTTTGTGTAGCTTTTTGCTTAAATTTTTTTTTTCAATTCTTACCGGGATTTGAGACGGCTTTTCGTGGCTCTTTCAGTCGAAAGACGCGTTCCGTAGATGCAGTTTTTATCTGAAAGACAAGACTACGAGATCCAGTTTTTATCAATGTGCACATACAAAGACACTTAGCCAATGAAAAGTTTAACTCCCACCGCATGTAAATTTAAAGGGCTAGTCAACAGGCTGCGACCTTTTCTTTACACTACCCGAACAAACTTGCGCACGTTTCGTATACGCCTGACCAACCTCCTTTCACGCGCAGTGACGTCAACTCGGCGCTCGGCGATGTTTACTTCATTACTGCTTCTTCGGACCTGGTTTAGACCAATCGACGAGCTGCATGCTGGGTTACGTCACTCTGCTCATAGAGTTTGCCCAAAATTAACTAGAGGGAACTCTGAAGCTGTGGTCGTTCAGCGACTATGCGAATTATGGGTAGTACTTGGGAAGTAAAAACAACGCAAAAATATAAAAAAGGACAGAGGAAGAGACGACACAGTGCAGTGTCATCTCTTCCTCTGTCCTTTTCTATATTTTGCGCTGTTTTTACTTCCAAGTATGAACCACCAACTAGCCCAACTTTCGCTATTATGGGTAGTACACGGATTCGCCTAGTCTTCGTACTTGTGGGCGGCGAATCGCACTTGCGACTTCGTTTATTGCTGTCTTTTGTTGCTGTTTCCAAAAAAGAACGAACCCTTTTGAGCTTCGTCACCCTATTCAGAATGTTAGGCCTAAAAGAATACGGTGGTGAAGCGCGACTGCTCAACATTTGCCGATTTTTGTTTTGTAAGAAAACAGCCCCAAGCCACATGAACACACACAGAGCCAGAAGTGTGAAGATTAGACAAATCCGTGTACTACCTATCATTCTCATGCTCGCTGAAGAAATGTGCACTGCAGCTCCCATAAACACTAGTGCCAGAGTTCTTTCTAGTGTATATTGTTACTCCTGCGAGTTCACACCGAACGTCAATGTCTGAAAAAGGCAATCTGTGTCAAGGCATTCAAAGGCAATCCGGTGGTCTAGACTTCGATGATTCTCTTACGCAGGAAGCAAGAAGAAGCAGCTCTGCTTATTTTGCTGGCAAGTCCCTGTCTTGTAATGTATGAAGAGCAGAAAGAACCGCCGATGCCAGTGGCGTTGGTGGATTCGTCTTGCTATGCAAGACTGCGACAAGCTCGGTCACCTCTTCCACGAAATAGGGAAGCGAAGCAAGCACAGAGTGGTGTAAACTCCCGTTGGTTACTACATTCAGTTACGTGCACTGATCCTCCAGGTCTCTCTAAACGGAGCAAAGCCCTACCCCTACCTACAGAGCCTTACGCTCACCCCCACGCAAGGCCACGTCCCCAGCTTTGCAACGCATGCGCTGGTGAAGGCTTGACTAACGACTGCTTTGCTGTTAATAGGTACTCAAGCCCTTGTGAGGTTCGCAGATGTGAGACAAAGTTGGAACTGGACAGTTTTCACTCGTTTGTTTTGTCAATAAATATTCACCACAATTTAGAATGGCAGTTTGTATAAAGAGTTTTCAAATAGAACGCACTTACGCTCCACACTTTACGAAAGGCCACTTGCACCAGGCACTTTAGCGCTGAAGCTTTAGAAATTAACTAGCAAGCAGTGCAAGTAGCCCTAAATTAACGCCTGTATATATATATATATATATATATATATATATATATATATATATATATATATATATGAGATCTAACAGACAGTAATACCGAGGAATGTATAGGGGAAGTTATTAGAACAAATGGAATGTAAATAAGAAGAAAGAAAAGCGGGTGAAAAAATAACCAGCCGTAAGCAGGAATCGAACCTACGACCTTCGAATAACGCGTTAGATGCTCTAACCACTGAGCTATCACAGCGGCCTTCCCTCCATCCACTTTTTGGGGTTTATATGTGAATTTAGAAGTAGGAGTGTCAATCAGCGCTATCTATAAGCCAAGTGGCGAGTGTGAAACACCCTTTTATGCGGATGTGTGGCGTCACGTAGCACGTGAACTTATTACGAGCGGGCAGCTGACGTGCTACGTGACGCCAAACATGCGCATAAAAGAATGTTTTCACACTCGTCGCTTGGCTAATAGATGGCGCTGACTGTCACTCCTACTTCTAAATTCACATATAAACCCAAAATATTGGATGGAGGGAAGGCCGCTGTGGTAGCTCAGTAGTTAGAGCATAGAACGCGTTATTCGAAGGTCGTAGGTTCGATTCCTGCTTACGGCTGGTTATTTTTTCAGCCACTTTTCTTTCTTACTTACATTCTATTTGTTCTAATAACTTCCCCTATACGTTCCTTGGCATTACTGTCTGTTAGATCTCATTAATATTGTGTAAAAACACGGAAAAACGAGCCCTTAGATATACTTCTTTCCCTTATATATATATATATATATATATATATATATATATATATATATATATATATAATCTGGGTTCTATCAGCAAAGCAACAATGTAAATTTCTGAGAGATAAAATTACCTGAAGTCTCTTTATATTCAAAGAAAAATATCCGTTTTTTTCTGATATTTAATAGTAAAACACACCTCTAAGACATTGATAATTCTCGGGTTATGCCATTATGCCGAAAGAGTAGACAGGCGCTGAACCCCCTAGGTGGCAGTTCCTACTAACTTCCTATTGTCTTTGCATTATTGTGTGTGTGTGTGTGTGTGTGTGTGTGTGAGACTTATTCGTAAGGTTTCATAAATAGAGCGGCGTCACGAAGCATGACGAGTACACGAGGGAGCTAACAAAACTCAGCGCCAAACTTTCCTGGCCGCCCTCGTCCATGCAATAGCGTTTTTGCGTTTGTCCGTATTTGCGCAAACACAGAAGTACCGGATAGTACTAGATAACGGGTGACACAGCTCCCGCCCCATCAAGTGGCACCAGCTATGGATGAAAAAAAATTAACGAATGCACCATCTATGTTCCTTTCAGCACACAAAGATATTGTATATGAATGGGTAGAAGCACTTTGGGCTACCGCCGGTGGGGCACGCCGGTATAATTTTCGTGTTTTATGAGCTATTTAAGACTTTCGCTTTAATATTTCAACACACAGCTATGGAGAATGTGTTGTATAATCGATGCAAAATACCCTGCATACCACCCCAGCATCGGGTACCGCACTCAACAGAAAGTGTTTTCCTAAACTTCCCATGACTCATACGCGCAAGCCTTACTGGTTAAGGCTTCAGTGCCAGATCAGCGAAGTAGCTGGATAAAAATAATCGTAACACGAGGCTTTCTTTCCAGAGCATTTGATAGTGTAGAGCAGATAGCATTGAAGACTAATTATATTGCACGTAGTGCTACTCTATTATTATTTTTCTATTCATCTTTTACACTTATAAGTTGCTGCATATAAATTAAAGCTCTTCCTACGGGCCGCGAATATTTTTAGGAGGTACAGCCGTCCACATATCACGAAGTCATTGCACCCTTTCTTCACAGTAAAACAATGCAGCCCTAAAATAATGAAACACGCGTTAACACTTCTAGACGTCTTATCCCCTTGCAGCAGGCTTGAAATTCCAACAGGTGACGTGTGAATCGCTTCTTCAGTTAAGCTCAAGTCTATTGATAGCAGAAGCAGGCTCTTCTGGCCTCAGAAGCTGCCCTCGACGTCGTCGCTGCGTTAAACAAGTGAAGAAGTCACGAAAAGTAAATAATCAATGATTTAGCTTATAATGCACTGCTTTACTCTTTATCTGCTTCAAAACACATGTTATTTAAGTCTGTGTTAATTTAAATACTCACGAAGTCTTAAAACATGCGCAAAAGGACAGAGACATTCATCGGTATATTTTCCATAAGATGCACACTCTAATTAGCCTTCTTGCTAAAGTGTCCCAAAAACCTAGAGCAGAATTTAAAAAAGAACTGCACATATTCATCTTTCTTGTTGTATCGCTGGCCTCTTGTCTTGCGAAGGTGTTTAATTAGCCTGTCAGAGTACTTTTTTGGCAGGCATACCATAATGAGGGTACGTGGATATACTATGAAGCAATGACGTCACCATTCGTTATCTGACATGTTCGATGCACCAAAATAGCTTAGTGGTAAGTCCTATCGGAGAGAGGAGGAAAAAATTCTTTATTTTAAGATGACCTATTATATTTACACTAATGTTTTCTGTGTTCTGGGAAAACAATGGCCCTCCGCTTCTTATAATGATATGTTACCAGCTTTGGCTCGCCACTGGCGTCTCGTCTCGTCAGCAGGGTCTTCCCATCATAGTCTGTTGGTGGAAAAGATTGAGTAGTTTTTTAATATTCCAGACCCTTTGGTACAGACCAAGATAGAGCGAGAGCTAAATAAGCACGGTACCCCGCCACAGTGGTCTAGTGGCTAAAGTACTCAGCTGCTGACCCGCAGGTCGGGGTATCAAATCCCGGATGATGCGGCTGCATTTTCAATACAAACAAAAATGTTCTAGGCCCGTGTGCTTAGATTTGGGTGCATGTTAAAGAACCTCAGATGGTCGAAATTTCCGGAGCCCTCCTTTACTGCGTGTCTTATATTCATATGGTGGTTTTGGGACGTTAAACTCCACATATCAGTCAAATAAAATAGCATGGTTTTTCAGAAGGTAGTTTTCAACTGGCAACTTTACCGTGCGCTGGTGAAATATGGTTGAAGAAAATGAATACAGAGGGAGGCAAGGTAAAAAACGAAAAATGCGTTTCCATTGCGCACAAAAGTAGGGTCACATGACTCAAAAGATTTTAGAGGCTGCTAACAAGGGCCATGCCATTTTCTCCAACTTTAAATAACGGAAACAGCTGACATCACTGCACGCACAAACAAGGAACGTGACCTGTGATCTAAGGAGTGCATTGGCCAGTTGCTTGAGTGACACTGTTTCTGTTTAGTATCTTGCAAGTTTCTCATGGCATGGTGATTTTAGCTGTACAAAAGACGTGCACATTTGAGATACAGAAGACAGACAGGCGCCTGCATACCATTGGTCTCTCACGTGTGTCCATATTTTGTAGCGCTAAAATAACTGCGTGATGTAAACGCCAACTCGCCCAACAACAAGCTCTTATAGAGGTCCCCATGTATTGCTGATCCCACAAAAAAAACCAGGACGGTGTGAATATTTGAATATCACGAAAAAAAAAAAGCTTCTCGCGTTATCTCGTAAACCCAACGCATAAAGAATTGCAGCCTTGTAAGTCATTTTTACTTTAAGGGCAGTCCTTAATTAAGAATTGTCGCCCCACCGTGGTGGTTAAGTGGCTAAGGTACTCGACTGCTGACCCGTAGGTTGCGGGATCGAATCCCAGCTCCATTTTCAATAGAGGCGAAAATGCTGTAGGCCCATGTGCTCAGATTTTGGTGCACGTTGAAGAACCCCAAGTGGTTGGAATTTCCGGAGCCCTTCACTACAGCGTCTCTCATAATCATATATATGGTAGTTTTGGGACGTTAAACCGCACATATCAACCACTATTTAACTCCACTTGATTGATTGACATGAGCGGAGTTGCCGATGTGTGGAATTAAGCACGACCACCTCATTGCACCTATATTTTTCTTACCGAAATTGGTAATGATTCATGATATCATTTTATTTATGCTAGTTCGCGGCAGTTCTTTAACTTTCATCCACTATGGCTTATAGTTTGAAATGCAGGAACAACAATGGAATAACATGTTTAGTTGACCATATAATACCCTGTATTCGGATGGATTCATCATACCTGGCAAGTTCAATGCCTTCTCCACTTGTTCTTCCGGTAAAGGATTGTTGACCCGAAGCTGATGTCTCTCTGTAGGCCACAGGCATAAGGCATGATGCACCTTATCGCGTTCACCGGTGACAGTAAAGCCCCAGCTGTTATGTCCGAGCCACTTGCCAACGAAAGCCCACGATGTAGGAAAAAGCCGTCTTGACAAGTAAACAACGTCGCCTGCATTTAGTGCCGTCTCATTCTCATCGCAATACCGCGTCTGCCTTGGGGCTTTTCCGAAGAACCGCTCCCGATAAGAACGGTACATCTCCGGTCTGCCGGCTGTGCGCGTCTGCCTCTGGTCTCCACTCTTAATACTAGCTGCGTGCTTTATGTTACCTTGTTCCTTTGTACTACAATCTACTTTTGTTCTGCATTGCTTCAATGGAGCTTTTTATAACAGCAATTTGTGTGAGAGCGAGAAGCGCGACTGCCTAAGGGCAGTGCTCCTGTGTTGATGCTGCTGTTGCTGCTGCTGCTGCGGCTGCTGCTGCTGCTCTGGTCTTAGTTCTTGGCTCTTTCTCTTTGTTCTCGCAATTTTTTTTTCTCTTTTTACAAGGCGTGAAAGTACATGAGATGACCGTATTTGTCTTCAACGTCAGCCGAAGGCTATGCCTAATAAATCCCCTTATGATAGTCATAAAGCAGTAAGTTTGGATCTGGAACACCTCCTCGACCCGCAGCAAGAGAAGTACCCGTGCGATAAGCAACATGAAAGCGCTGTCAGTTTTCTTCAAGAGCACATACGAGAATTAAACAATATGAATGGCTTTTGTAGGTATATGTCTGTTATGTGATGTTAAGAAATTATTAGTGTGTATATGAGATCATTTATTTCATATGGTTTGTGGTAGCAAGCAAGGTGATACACCAGGATAACATATCCGGGGGTACAAATAACAACTGCCGTCTATCTAAAAGCAGTGTAAACTGTTTAAGCAGCTAACGCAGAGTGTTTAAAGTCAAGTGTACGGTACGAAAACATTAAAGTGGCCATGAGATATAGTTGGTGTGCGAAAGCGACTAACGGGGCTGTACTCGGTGCGCTGAGATATTCTTTGGCAAATCAAATAAGGCTCAGCGTATACGCTCTTATTCTTTCCTTCTTTGATTTGCTCTGATTTTCTCTCTTTTTTTTGTGCCGGCTACATGAGTGACGCTTTGTTCATTGGCTGCTAGCCTGTAGCTTTTCTGTGTGGTAGTATCTTGATCCCGTGACACACTGTGAACGTAGTGTAATGTCGCCTGTAGGCTGCAGCAGAATGCACGAAAAAAGAAGTGGGCGAAGCCGGCGTGAAAAGTTGAAATTGCATTTTTATTTCATGTTGACATAATACCAGGTGATTCTTCTTGATTTTCGAAATTTTCTCTCGGGAATCGGTCGTGGCATACGTGTGCTACACACCATTCTTACAACGGCGTCGTGCCTCCGTGAGGAACCGTCAGCAATGAAGAACAGAGTGAGATAACCATAAGCTAGTTCAGTCTATCTTCTGGCATGCTGGTGTACAAGCATCATGGTGCTCGGTGGCTGGCCCGGATATTTCAGGTTCAATCCCGGCCATGGTGATGGAATTCGGATGGAGACCCATATATTCCGTGATGTCTACTGCATTTTAAAGAACGCCAGATGTTCGAAATTCCCGGCGTCCTCTACTAGGGAGTGTTTCATAACCCTATTGGGATTTTGCGACATACAACCTCAAAAATAATTGTTTGCGTTTTGTCGGGCTTGTATTGTCTTTATATGTATGAGTGTATGCGAATGATTTTTTTCTTGAAGGAGTACAGACACGAAATCTAAATGTTTTTGAAAACATGGATGACGAGACCCCCAAAACAATATCGTTGTGCTTGGGAATGCATTGAATATACTTTTCACACTAATACCCTAAAAATTATTTTCGGTTTTGGTATCGAAAGTAGGCTTCCAAGTGGCGTGTGAACACGAGTCTGATATCACGTGAAGAGAGTGCCTCATGAAACTCTAGCTCCCAACTCTCTCATTTGCTCGCTGTCGAACGTGGTTCACGTCAACAAAAATTAGTGAATGGTCGTTCGGCATCTACGACGGTGATTTCTGCGATTTAGGATTGATACAAGACGCAGACTTCGCAAACCCATTGAATTGTGTTAACTCTTCGTTATAATGTCCATTGCGGTCAGGATGGCTTGCAGATGCTGCATATCCACGGAGTTAATAATGATTAGTGCGGCAAAGCACCCGTCAGTGCGTCCATCCGCCCATCCGTCCATCCATCCGTCAGTTCATGCGTCCGTGCATCCGTCTGTGCACTCATTCGTGCATCCATCCCTCCGTCCATACGTCCGTCCATACCGACCGTTCGTTCCTCTGCCTGCCTGCCTGCCTGCCTGCCTGCCTGCCTGTCTGTCGTTCTGTCTGTCGTTCTGTCTGTCGTTCTGTCTGTCTGTCTGTCTGTCTGTCTGTCTGTCTGTCTGTCTGTCTGTCTGTCTGTCTGTCTGTTGGTCGGTCGCAAAAAGGTTTATTTGTACACTACACACCGTGATTGTTACGTCTTTGTTTGATGATGGGCTAGAGCGATTAACCTCCCTGTGGAGACCTTCACCCCACTAGTCATCATTCAGCTCGTGGATATGCTGTGATCTTTTTGTCACTCTGCAGTGTTGATGACAACACAACGAAAACGCTGATGAAGAAGGACTTGTGCTGGTGTAATATATGTAACATCAAGCGATATAAAGAGCTTCGTAAGAGCACACGTCAATCAAAGCTGCCCGCAGAGCGTCAAGAATCATGAGTCCTTGCCACATGATCCACGTGATTGATGTGGCTTAATGGCTTCTCGTAAGCTTTGTATCACTCCTTCACTAGCGAAGCTTCTGATAAGGGCTGTGCGATACGATATCTTGCCAGTAGGCCTTCCTGTTTACATCATGAAAGGCAAATGTGGTCTTTGTATCATAACCCAGATAAGGGTAGATAAGTTGCTTGCTTTTGAGAAACGCATACGAAATGAGGTATCCTGTTTCGCTCAAGTGTAAGATTTGGAGGGTGGCAATGATGGATGGCGTTAACAATGGTTAGTAAATTGTATAAAACTTTAAGCGTCGTCTAATTACGCAAAACGGGGGTCTCCAATTGGCTATGTTTTCAGTTAACACGACGTCACTTGAAAACATCAGTATAAGTGTCAGTTGTCTTGATATGTTGGCTTTCTTTTGTAAAAGTATCGTGCTGGCGCTTCTTATTCTACAGGCCCAGTAACATCAAAGGCTGCTTTGGAGAACCTGTCGAACGATGTTAAGCAATGACTTGATGCTATATTTGCATACCATTGCAAATATAGCAATGTTTCATACGTCCACTGGCAGGTAAGCTCGAAAGTTGTACTGATAAGTTAAAGCTCAAAAGCATTTTCCAAGGAGCTGCCTATTCACTTAGTATGCGTTACGATTTGCAAATGTTCATTTCTTTCCGATAAGGCACATTCACTCCCTGGCAGGTAAAAAATTAAGACTGATCCCTTCGTCATAGGAATCGGTATAATACAAAAGTGAATCATGCTTTCACAGGAGTAGACTTGATTGCTTATTGTACATTGGTGTGAGAGCTTGCAATAGATATATTGGTGTTCGGTAGCTATAGCACCGTCTACGCGAAGTTCGACATCTGCCACAAACGTCAAAGATGATGATTGAACATTGTGGTAGCGGGAGTAGCCAACGTACGCCTGTACACAGCGTATGTTTAATCCCGCGCAACAATAAAGTCTACCGGCGCAAACACTTGTACTCGATGTCCCCTTATGTGAAGAGTCCTCGCTGGAACGGAGAAATGCGAAGGTGCTCGCTCCGCACAAACATAGTAACCTACGCTTGTGCTCATGCGCATACAACATGACACTTCAAGAACGCGAGATAGAGTGCGTAGCCTTAGCCGTCAACATGGAAAGGCGTTCCGTCTTCCGCTGACATCTCTCCGTTGCGCTGAAACTTCTGAAGCACTCCCTCTCTCTACTCGTGATTGTGGTGAAGCTGTGCTTCACTGCAGCACTCACCATCGTAGACCGGGAAGTATTATGTTCAACTCGCAGTTCATCTCACTCAGTAAAAAAATTTTTCTGGTTCTTCTTTGTAACCCGTTCGTGTGCATTTTACCGATGCCACATCCGCGATGAAAATAATGTTGGGGAAGTCTTGGTGAACTCTAGCATAAAACACGTGGAAAAAATTTTTGTAAAAGCGTAAATGCTCGCAAACGAACTTATCTGATGGACGAGGGTAATATCTTGGCTGACAGGCACAAATCATCTGTGATAACCTACACAAGACGGCGTAACTACAAAGCACGTAAAGTGGTTAATTGGCATACTGAATGCAAAAGTGTTGAAACTAACGTTTCTAATCGTATACACGTAATATGTGGTGACGAAGTAATTGTAAGCATTTCATGAACTTGCTCAATTAGATTGCATCGGAAAGAAACTTGGTTGGTGGAGCTCTGGGGGTAGGTCGGCTGGGGAAGTTTCTGCAGATGATGGCACCAATTTTTGGCACTCTCTGTTTGATGATAAAGCTATCAAAGGTGCCACACTCTAATCTTAATGATATCACTGTAACTTAACGAGAACATAGTTTGAACTGATGCAAATGAATGTGGATGTGTGTGCGAGGACTGTATCGCCGGAGCGAAAAATGTGCAGGAAAAATATGCCACCTCTTGAGCGTGTTAAGGGCAATTTCAATTAAGACAAAGCCGATGTAAAGAACGCAGGCCTCAAGTAATGAGTTTAAAGGAACGCGAACGTAAAGCTTTGCACTTCGGGTGAGGGCTGATGATGCGAGTAATTATGAGAACGTTTCCGCCGCCACAGATTACGTGTCTTACTCCCGCTAATTATTTCACGTATGTTAATTAAGCGGTGCGAGTGATCTGAAACTTTTTACTTACTGTTTTGAAAGCGGGACATGAAACAATTGTTCGTATTCTGATAATCTATGCCTTTTTTATGATGTATCTAAATTATTGTGCCCGAATGATCATAGAAGCAAAATGGAATGTTGTTTCAAATACTTGTTCCTTCATCTGGGTACGTGCCCAAATCTGAGTTGTTCGGTGCACCACACAACACTTGAAACATTGGAAATAGGGATTTCGCGATTCTTATATTTTTCTTTGTATTGCCTCACCTGGAAATGGTGGCTTAGGTTAGGACTTGTTGGCTTCATAACACCATGTGAAACAGGCGTACAAATATTTCAAACAAGGACTCAATCGTCCTAACTAAATTTTTTGTTGTTTCACTCTGTATGTCCTCTTCAGGGGTGAATTATGACGCACTATTGGCAAATGCAAAAAATTCACACATTCCAAACATAATACTATGTTCCAAGAACGACAATAAAACACGTGTTGCTTTGAGTAAATTTCAGTAATTACAGTTAATTAACGTGTGAAAACTTTATAATCGGTTTGGGATTAGTCAGCTTCACGTCTTGAATAAAAAAGTGTCAAATATTAGACCCAAGAAATGCATGCCCAGCTTCTTTTTTTTTTCGATGTTGTATTCGTTTCGAACTAAGAAAAATAATACTTTTTCCGCTTAATCCTGCAACGCAACACGTCGAATGGTTGTCTAACAGCGTATACATATAGTGTCTGTCGCAAAGGAATGCTCCACTGCAATACGCAGTAGGATGAAGTTATATGAGCAGTGACATCAGCTTGACGCATGTCGCGTTCCTTTTTTTTGCGTCAATGCACAGTGAACAACTCCCTAGTAACAATACAGTACTATTAATGCAGCTGAGAGACGAATTAATATATGTGATATCGATTCGTATGACCATATAACCCAATACAAAACGGGTGCGAAGCCTGCCAATTTTCAAAGCTGCCGAGCGGTCGCATCCCGCCGTCCTGCCCTATCTGATCAAGCGGCCTCACGAAAAGGTGACGCGAGTTTTGAGTTGACATTTCATTTGCTCGGCGCGCACGTGTATAGGCATGCCTTTGCCACCGTCATCAGCGTCCACAAGCGACGATGAAAACACTGAGGAATATGAAATCGCGGTGATTCGCGCCGGGAGGAATCATTTTCAGTTCGATACTCTTCTGAGCATTGCACGTTAAAGAACCATAGGAGGTCGAAATTACACGAAGCTCAACTTGCAAAACTTACACGAAGCTCAACCCGCCTCCCGTTACTTTGCGTTTCAAACAAATGTTTATTAGAGTAAACGCTACACCGAGTTCCGCTTCGAATCGTTTTTCCAGCACCCACCTCAACGACCGTTTCAACTGGGCCAACGCTGAGCACACCGCATGGTGCTTCGCATCCCATGGGGCTTCCCTTCCGGTCGATCGTTCATAATTGTTTTCGCTTGTCTACATTTCTCTTCGCTTTCTTTCTCATATTTTTCCTCATTCCCCTTCCCTCAGTTCAGGGTAGCAAACCAAATACTACAATTCTGGTTTATCTTTCTGCCTTTCTCTCAATTTATTCTCTCTCTCAATACGCAATGACTGCATGAATTCTACTTGTTTCATTCGATTTATAATCATCATTTATTTCCAGCTTAATGTTAACCAACGTTGTGTTTCTGATAATGTCAAAGCAGTCTGGTGGAGACTAATGGAAGTGCCTCGCTTAATTTGTTCCTTTCCTTTTTACACCACACACCATCACAGTCTGCTTTTGTTTGGCGTGTGTGTCGATTAACGCGTAAGATAGTGAAGAGCAGAAAGAGGTAATAAGAAGTCCCAAGAAACAACGTTCGTGGAGGATGTGCAAAGTTCGCTTGTTTCGTTCCCCTCTGTTTTTATCGCTGGAAGAGTGTTTACACGACCTCATATTTTTTTCTCACGTGCGCTAAATTGCAAGCCTTGCTATTATCGCACTCACACTGCAATACCGACATAACTTACAAGCATTAAATCCCATTAGTAATCACACGCACATCGAGCTGTTTCACAAAAGTTTACGTTGCGTGACTCTTGAGTCTTGCCTTATTGAAGCTCCCACTCAGTGAGAGCAAGCTAACGCCTCACGCATTGCATTCAAAGGCACCTATGCTCACCGATTAACCCCAGCGATCACTGACTTCACGCTTTTCGCAGCTTTTGATGCTCTTCTTAAGCTTCTGTTTCTTCCTAAATTTCAGTTCGGCTCGCGTGTTTTATAAGAACTGCTATTGCAAAACGGCCAGTTGCCCTTATCTGCATTCTTCGTTGCCCTCTTTGTTTTGGAAGACTAAGCTTTTTCAAACCCTGTTAGCTAGCAAACAACGTTTGATATCTCACCCGCTTCAAAAAGAAAAAGAATCATTTTGAAACTATGGCTGAGAAGTGGCTTGATAAAACGCTTTTCTTTTTTTTTCTTTCTTTCGCGCTAATGGGGACAAGCACGCTATAGCAGCAAGATGTTATCAGGGCCAACAGGACGAAAAATGATGGAGTGACTAACCTTGAGTGTTTCATCCTGACATGGAAGCGAATGGATGTTGTGAGGCTAGTGCATGCGCTTCTTTCAAGAGAAACACTATCATAATAAAAGCTACATGAAAATAAACCAATTTAAAATAAATTTTTGGTTTTGTGTGTGTGTTGATTGATTGATATGTGGGGTTTAACGTCCTAAAACCACCATATGATTATGAGAGACGCCGTAGTAGAGGGCTGCAGAAATTTTGACCACCTGGGTTTTTTTATCGTGCACCCATATCTGAGCACACGGGCCTACAACATTTCCGCCTTCATCCAAAATGCAGCCGCCTCAGCTGGGATTCGAACCCGCGACCTGCGGGTCAGCAGCCGAGTACCTTAGCCACTAGACCACCGCGGCGGGGCTGTGCGTGTTTGAGTGTGTGTGTGTGTGTGTGTGTGTGTGTGTGTGTGTGTGGCATAACAGGGAAATCATTATCAAGCATGACGTTATTAAAGGGTGTGAACTAATTCTGATCGCCTTGTTTCTTTAGCATGTACAGATATTTAGGCATATGGGCATCCTTGCATTTTATCCCGTTGCAGTGCAGCCGCTGATGCCGGGAATTGAATCCGCACTCTCGTGAAGACCAGCGAGACATTATAGCCGCTAAAGCAGCATTTTCATGCAACGACACTTTGAAAGTAATTGGGGTGGAGTCATATTCCGCCCATTATTCCGCCAAGATTCAATTGTAAAAGGTTTGTTTTTAATCTAGGCTGCCATCACGCGTGTTCAATGTTTAGGCGCGTTGGCTATCGTTTGCTTGTTTCACTTGGTAATTTTGCTGATGCCGTGTAGCTCAATTGCCTTTGACAGGGTGCTTGAACACCACACCACCATGCGCTCGCGGCTGTTCGTGAACTTCCTGTTATGGGGCTGCGAAGCTGAGCTTGAGATGGCGGGCTCCATACTGGCAACCGCAGCGGCGCTTATGCACAGGCAAAATTAAAGTACAATGCGGCCTTTAGATTTGGGTGCACGTTAAATAACGGACAGTTATAAAAATTAATCCACCATGATTTCCTCCTAAGGGCTTTATACCGAGATCGTGATTATGGCTCGTAAAACCCAACAGTATAATCGCTTTAGGCATAACTCCTCGCTTTGAATCTCTAATCTGAATATTTTGAAGCCATGCCTTGGAAAAACAAAGAAAAATTCGTCATTTGGCGCACACGTGTAAGCGTCAAATAACTTGGGTCTTCAATAAAATTTATTTCTTCAAGGTAAATATTTGCAGAGTTCTTTAGACGCTGTTTTAACCTCCTTAAGCTCACATGGAAATTATATGGGTGGAAACTCACCCATATAATTTAGCGCATTCCGGAGTCTAATTATATAAACACAAGGTTCTGTCGTTTCAATTTTTTGCCACTAATAAGAAATATAAGCACCCACTGGTGCTATGCCAATAGTTAGAATAACAGTAAGCAAATACATAGCGACAAAAGCTCTGAGACACTGTGCTTTTAAATTGAACACCATGCACTCCTACGTACCTTTGAATGCTAATTGCTCATATCGACTCGCTCTCTGGATTTCATGCCGACCGGTTGTGCCCCCACGATCTCCGACGACAGCACAGCTCTGGCCGACTGGCCTGCCCTACGCCATCTTCTGCTGCCGACAAGAGCTCTCGCTGAGTGGTGCCCCGTCCTCGGACTCCTGCGACCGTGTACATCTTTCCTATCTTCTCCTTGCTTCAGGGTGTCGCTGCCCCTACGCCACACGCTTTCCTTCCCCCTCTCTATCTCTGTATCCTATCCTATCCTTTTAATTCCTCTTTACCCCCATCCCTCGTGAGCTACTGTTGAGGTGTCGCACTCTTATGCAGACAGTTACGGGGCTCACTTTTCTATTTTTTTCTCTTTAAGAATCACATAAGAAAGCCCTTATACAAAGCGAGGTCCTGGGAAGTTTATACTGTTACCAGGCGTGAAATCCGTTAAAGGGCCACTCACCAGGTTTGACAATTTTGAGCTGACAAGCGCAATGCGTAGATGAGGCATTCATGATCACGTCTGTCAAAATTTGCGACGCTACGCGCTGCGGAAATGGGTCAAGTTTAAAGATGAACGCTGCTCCCCCTCGCTTCTGCCGGCGCATGCCCAGAGAATGAAGGCATGACGTGCGCGTATGAATGGCCCTACGTACACGGCAATGCAGTGACGTTGGTCCTCTACGTAGACGACTCTGCTCTGACGTTGCAAGCAGTGGCATGTGACATGGCAAAAATTATTTAACACGGCGTGCGTAGTTTATGTAATTTGTAGCTTGAAAATATTGATAAAACTCTGGAAAAATAATAAAACGCAATAAGGGAATGTGAGCATCTTTTTTTTTTCCATTTTTCTTCCGCGAATCGCAACGAAGTGCGGGGCTAATGTGTTGGCGTTTCGCATGCGTTCGTGTCTCTGTGGTCAGCACATGGAGCAGACGACCACCGTGAAACACTCCTACGCGTTCGCGCACTCGTTGTGCTCATCCATTCTACCGCGTCTAAGCCAGCGTTCCCAAACTATCCCGCAGAAAAGGTAGAAGACCACAAGATAACGCTGGTCCACAAAGCAACGCCGCTCGCGTGCTCGGGGGTTTGACTGGTTTTGGGCACGTCATACGCACGTGACCTCTTGGTCGGATACCGGAGAGGGTGGGGAAGATATTTGGCTTGCGAAGGCTACGTGGAGGAGTGGCAAGGGTGTCGAGCTCGCCTTCTTTCATCCTCGTATCACGCCGCTTCAAAAAACCTGTTTTTTTTACTCGTGATGAACCGATTCAAAAAATTTTTCTGGCAAAATGTTCCTCATCGTACACCCAACAACTTCCACTGTCTAACTAAAATTTGGTATGGGGCCTGGTGAGTGGCCCTTTAATGCAATAAAGGAAGGCGGTAGGGGTTGCGAAGCTTGATGAAACACCCGAACTTCCTCAGATGAAAAATTGGTGACTCCCTGGTCACGGCTTCCAACTAAGAACTTAAGTCCTAAACGATTAAAGAACCAGTTCTAAACAAAATGAAGTCTCTGCACCAGGGGTTCTGGACATAGCCGTCATTTCTTAAGAGCTCTACGCTGTGCTAACTTAGACTTGTAAAACGGGGATATTTATGACCTGGCTGCGGCAGTTAACTCGGACTTTTTCGCAAGTCGTTATAAGTCCCCCCATCTCAGTGGTCCACTGATTTACATGACGTAAAAAGCAATGGTGACTCCAATGCGAAGGCTTGCCTTTTGAAATCGATCAGCCTGCTTATCACACTTAAGAGCCACGTTTACTTTGCTCAGTGTTGCATTATGGCGCGTACACTCAGCGCACTGTGTCAGTCAAAGAAAAAAACTTTTTCTCGAGCAAGTATTTAAGTTCCAAGAAAAAGCGAAAAGGTGAGATGAATAGAGTTGTTCCATGCGTCAGCATGGAACAGCAATGCGAAGCTATACATTCTGTTGGTCCGGCATTTCACGCACGGGGATGCTCCTGCCAAGCACCTGTCGACCCGACTCGCCGGTTGACATCGCAGGATTGGAGACAAGGTATCAAGTGGTCGACATCGATGCTCATGAAGCATGAAAGTTCCGCTATGTGTTCGGACCTTAGTGGTTTTTGTTTGTTTTCGGTCATACAAAATGCATCGTAGTGAGAATTCATCGCGGATTTCCTGAGGCTTTTCGAAAGCTGCAATTTCGCTAGTATGATGGACAGTGTTCTATGAGATCGCATCGTTTGTGGTCAATGCCCGTGATCAATTATCGTCATCACCTACATCGCCATCAGTGTCATCATCCTAGTCATGGCATATAGTGGTCACATTGCATGTGCTGTGCCGTGATGGCGGAAAGAAAATGTGTGGTCTAGACCGCGCTTGTTCTTCATCGTCATCCTCATCAACGCCGTCGTCATCAGCGGTGAATACGGCGCACAACACCAACGCCAAAGCCAATAAACAAGCCTCGACATTAAGGCACTTCGCCTCTAAAAACCCGTTATGGTTGCTGTTGCATACGCTGTTGGCAAGTCCTCCCTTCTATTTCCTTTCTGGTGGTGTCTTATCTTGGCTCATTTGTTTCCGGCACCCATGACTTACGGTAACGAATGTTGACCGTCAATGTTGCGCCCTAAACGTAAACGTAAGCAATACTCTTCATAAAATTTTGAAACTTTCGCTTGCTTTACTGGCCCTCTTGGACAGTAGGCTGCTATGCCATCTGATTGATCGATCGATCGATCGATCGTTTGATTGATTGATTGATTGATTGATTGATTGATTGATTGATTGATTGATTGGAAACTTTATTGCAGACTTATGGCTATATGGTGTTTACACTGTTGGTTACAAGTATGCGAGTGTTTACTTGCAGTGGAGCTATACAGCGTAGTATCAGCATGCTAGTATGTTCTGCAAAGATGATGGCCGCTACCTTTTCAAACTTCATTTTACTTTTCCTACCCCCGGCCTGATGCTGCGGCACACGCATTAGATCTCACTAGTTCTCTGTTGAACCATGCAGACTTGAAACAAGTTTATACCCTCAAACATGGTGCACAAAGCGACGCTATACTATGTCACTCGGTTTTCACAAATACACCAAACCCCTTCATTTTAGGTACGTATTAAGTTTTGCACGTGGTTTATATCAGACTATACCTTCTTTATTAATAACTGCCTCTCCACCCAGCAAAGTTCACATCATTTAGGCATACATAAAGAGCAGACAAATGTGAACATCTCCAGACAAGTTTGCTTATGCAAATAAATGCATGTCAAGACACAGACAGACAGACAGACAGACAGACAGACAGACAGACAGACAGACAGACAGACAGACAGACAGACAGACAACCTTTATCTGCGTCCTGCGTAAAAGGTTAGAACCCACCGAGGGCATCACCCGGGCGAGGGTCGAGAATGCAAGATGCCCGATCGCTTATATAGGCTCCCTGGACAGCCAAGTTGTTGCTCAAGGTCTAGACTTGCGATGCACTTCTGGAACTCCACCTCATTGACCTGAACTTCCATGCCTTCCTTTTACGCTTAGGGCATGTCGAAACCACATGTAAACCTCTGCGCGTGTTCATTACTCTCCATTCTGTTGAAGTGTACATGTTTCCCAGTGAAAGCACGTTGCAGGCCTGGATGTAAAGTGACTCGGCTATTGACAGCATACTGCATGCATGAACATGGAGAGTTGTAATTTGGGCAACTGGACGGAGGCCAAAATATTTCATTTCAAAGCAAATGAGGCTCACGCTTCCGGCTCCTATTCCGTGCTTGGCGCTAAATTAACGGCGCACTTGCCGTCTACTAGAGTGCTGTTCGTTAATTACGTGCCGATTAATAACTCTTGATCAATGTGCTTTCATGTGCTTCCAGCGTAATGAATGGTTGTGGACTAAATACACATCTAAAGAAGGGGAAGCGCGGGATTCTTTATTTCTTACTGGTGTGGTGTTAGGCTGAATGTTACGAATCGCAAATGCAAGTTATACGTTTCACATTTTTTTTTGCAACAAGTGTGCTGGGTAAACGAAATTTGTTGGTGGTCAGATCTTAAATAAGCTTTAATTGGGATGTGCTTACATGTGGGTAAGAATACAAAGTCACAGCAAGAAAGTAATAAGAGCATTCTCGAATGCCTGAGTTTTTCATTGCGTATGTGCCCAAAAACTCGTGTAAGGTCTTTCGATTTTACTGTCATTGTTTATGACTTTTAACAGATTTCTTTCCTTGATAAGCTGAAAAACTAAAAAAGCAATTGTGGAGGAAACCCAAAAGTGCACTGCGTTCTTTGTTTCTCATTGCTTTCCTCTTCTTCTTTTTATACCATTTTTATTTTTCTCTCTTATCTCTATTTTTATTTTGTCTTTTTTCTGTGTTTATCGCTCTTTGTTTCTTTCTCTATATATTGCCGCGCGCTTGATCTGCCAGCGCAAAAGAGGCAGACGAAGTGGCAGTTCCCCTCGTGCCATTGTTCTGTTTTTGGCTGCGCTGAGCCGACCGCTCTTCGGACTTTTGTGAGGACGCCTTAAAAACGTCTCCTGTCTCTTTAACGTGACATTTTAATGGTGGAGGTGCTGGGTAACCTCACCTATGCAACAGACTCCTTCTAGCAGCCGGAACGTGACCCAAAACCCAGAGCTTACGCCGGTACACCGTTTCAGTCGGAGGATTCGAGGACTGTCCCCCGAGTTTGTGCCTCACAGTACAAGTACGTCGACTGGTATGGAGAATACTGTTGCTGTCACCGCTTCCCCTACCGCTGGAGCCGCCGCTGCTCCAACCGCTGCACCCGCAGCTGCACCCACTCATTACACGCTACAAAAACCACGTGTTCCGAGTCCCTTTCGTGGTGGCCTCTATGAAGATGTGGAAGATTGGCTGGCTGAGTACGAGTACGTAGCGGATTTCAACGGGTGGGACGAAGTAGCGAAGCTCAAGAATGTGTACTTTAGTCTTCTGGATGGTGCTCGCACATGGTTCCAGAACCGCAAGGGCCTCCTAACGTCGTGGCATGAGTTCTGTCACAGGCTCCGCGAAACGTACTCGAGTCTCGATCGTCGAGAGCGCGCTGAAAGGGCCCTCCAGTCCCGCATGCAGATGCCTAATGAAGGTGTGGCTACATACGTGGAGGATATGGTTCATCTGTTCACTCGCGCCGATCCAACCATGCCGGAAGACAAGAAGCTGCGACACTTGATGCGAGGTGTGAAAGAGCAGCTCTTCGCTGGACTCATTCGTAGTCCGCCTAGAACGGTCGCGGAGTTCCTCACTGAAGCCGTCGCCATGGAAAAGGCGCTGCAGCAGCGGAACCAGTACGATCGGCAAGTGAATGCTACCTATACCACCGGGCTAGGCTCGTTCCCGACCGACGTGGGAGCGCTTCGCGAGCTGATACGTTCGGTTGTTCGCGACGAGCTACAACAGCTGCAACAGCTGAACCAGGCGCAGCAGCAGCCTTCCACGAATTGCATCGCCACCATCATACGTGACGAAGTTCAGCATGCGCTCGGCACACCTCGCCGCGAGACACCAACGCAGGTTGCTGCACCACTTCAGGCGTTCGCAACTTCAAGTGAACCTCTAGGGGTGACCTACGCAGACGTATTGAGACGCACCGTTCCGTCGTCCACGACACCATCCCCAGTGAGTGGTTTCCAGCGCACCACTTATACCGACACGTTCGAACACAACGCACCTGCACCAGTCCCACTACCAGCCGCAACCCCGTACGCCACACTGCAGTCCGCACAGGTGGTCCCTTATTTTGCAGACACTCGACCCGTCATGCGTAAATCCGACATATGGCGCATGCCCGACCGACGACCGCTTTGCTACCACTGCGGTGAAGCGGGTCACCTCTACCGAGACTGCCAGTACCGCCGACTTGGGCTGCAGGGTTTTCCTGCCAATTCACCCCGCCCCCGGTTTGGACAGAGACCACCAGAAATTGAAGATTTTATCGCTCGGCAGAACGTCCCACTCAGGCGTCAGTCGCGCTCACCGTCACCGCGGTCGTCATCTTATTCAGGCAACGGAAATCGAAGGCCGCAAGGACGGTCTCCGAGCCCTCGCCTGGAAAACTAACGCCAGCGACCTTTCGAGGCGAGGCCGCTGATTCTCGACGTGATGAAGACCTCGCCCTCCAATCGACGCGACATCGGACCAACGGAAATTCGACTACGCCGGCGCCTGTATCCCAGCTGAGCGACTTTTCAATGGACATACCTGTGCTGCTCGACGGTCGCAATTTAACTGCCTTAATAGACACTGGTGCTGACTACTCGATTATTAGCGGACAATTGGCACGTACCTTGAAGAAAGTGATAATGCCTTGGACAGGATCGCATGTACGTACAGCTGGCGGACATGTTGTAACGCCGGTTGGTTTGTGCACGTCCAGGCTACAAATACGAGGCTGCACGTTT